>NC_079160.1:102893266-103242741 GCF_947563725.1 Argiope bruennichi | reverse complement strand
AAACAATAAACAATGCGTGTGCCAGAACTCTCGCCTTTTAGCCCTAAGGGATAAATATCATTGTTTTAAGTTTTGGTGCTCTTTTTCCATTGATAATCAATCAATATCGGATATGCATAATGCATAGCCTTCATTCTTTTTATACAGATTTGCTTTTTTTTTTTCTTTAATCCGTTAAGATTTATGTTTCTCATCATAACAAGCATCACTTTCATACAATCCTAACTTATTTTTAACATATTCTCCAAGCTAACAGCAAAGTATCACTAATAAGCAACTAGCTTAGAAAATTAAATAACATTCCTAATTCCACTGGTCATAAAATATAATAATTCCATTAAAAAGTAATTAACTACACTCATATGTTTTCTAATCCCATTAATTAGGAATGAAACTGCCCTCGTTATTTTATGTAGCATGCGATCCTGTATTTATTATAATCGAAATATCAGCTAAATCGGCTAATAAATTTTTAGAATAAAGTAGTTGCTTATAAATATAGGTGAAGAATTATTCAGATTCAATAAACGATGAATTAAATCGGATATTTTTATTGATTACTGTCTTTTTTTCTTTCTTATTTAGTGAGAAGAATCAGCTCACCGATATAGTTAAGCGAATTTTCAATTCTAAATAATTGAGATTTTTTTGTAAGTAAATTTTATTTCTTTAATAAAACTTAGTATATATAAAATTAATGTGTTACTTTCAATATAAAAAAAGTAGCAAATATTTGTTTCTTAAAATATTATTTTGTAATAGCAAACATAATACGTGTTGCGAGGTGATAATCCTTCAAGTTAAAAGCAAAAATCCAGTGGGATTAGAAAAAAAACTCTGAATGACATCATCTTAAAATTATATATATATATATATATATATATATATATATATATATATATATATATATATATGTGAGTATAAGCTCCATAAATAAAATGAGCATATATTCCTCTCAGTTTAAATGAAATTATAAAATAATAATAAATATCGTATAATTTAAAAAATTGAAAAAATACATATTTTATAAATAATCTCTTAAAATTATAACACTAAAATGTATAATATATTTTTCAATAATATAATACATTTTATATAAGCGTGGATTTTGACTTGATTTGTGATTGAATGTGAATATGTGTCACCTGACCCATGATACTTGAGATTTGATTTGCCAGTATTGTTTGAAATATTTAATGCGAATTATTAATACGTCTTATGTCGGGTTTACACGGCCAGTTATACGACAGTAGGAAGCGCATGCGCAGAAAAGCTGGAAAAGGCTGTTCGGTCGATGGCAAGTAATTGTTCCGAAGGGACAACAACATTCCGGTGCATTTTTTTTTTTTTTTCATGCTGCGCATGCGTTTGAAGAATTTGGCCGGTTTTTTAGCGTGAAATAATTAATCACTTTTCATAGATTAATTCCGATATTTTTTTGCTCTTTCTGATGCGAGGTTGTGTATTTTTTTTTTCATTTTATTGCCTATTTTTTCTATAGTTTTTTTTTCAAATTTAGCTATATGGATTTTTTTTTTCCGTTTTAACATGTTTTTTGTGTAAATAACCATCATTTTAATACGATGCTCAGTGAAAAATAAAAATCCCTGGACACCAAAACCTCAATTTATACCCAAGCATGGAAATCTGAATCTATTGATGCATTTGATGGTGAAATGATGACAAAAAAGGAAAAGGAAACATTTAATTAACGTCACATTAACGGCAGTTTAAAACAATATTATTTGTTAATTTTACTTTGAGACAAACGTTTGTGGCAACATTAATTAATAGTATTCCTGTTTGCTTATCTTTTCCGAGTAATGAAAATATTTTTTCCAACGGCTAGTAATCATCTGAATATTTAAGCAATACATCTGTAAAAAAGCTGCATTGTTTTTTCAAATAATAATCGCGCATTCAGCGATAAAAGATAAAGAAAGAAAAATGTGAAGAAAGACCAAACGCGAATCTGGCAATTTGAAAAGAAAAGCTGATTCTAAAGCTTCAAAGTAAATACTTTGTTTCTCTTCTAGTTTTAGGTTGTACTCATTGTCAAACATGTATTCAAAATCCTTATTAATAATAAGGATTTCCTATTTGCAATATAATTTTTACAAACCGCATATTTTTCAAGATTAAACTACATCAAATTTGTTACAACTTTTTAACATTTCTTTTGTATATCATCTTTTGCAAGTGCACCGATGGGAAAATTAAATTGCATGTACTGTTGTTAAAGTGATGTTCACAGAGGGCAAAAGAAAAAAAAATTCTTCCAAAACAGAATTAATCGCATAAAATCTGTTATTCAAAACATATTTTGTTTATTCTTTTATTTTCAGCACTGTTCTACATCCATATTTAATACGACTTCGTCACTTCTTAGAAGTCTCAAATGGAAGAAAGAGATTTCCATAAACTGGCAAATAAGACTTGCGGAGGAATTTATTATGCGTTTTCTAAATACAATGAAAATAGCTTCGAGCGGCAGTAAATTAAACCACATTCTTCCCATCTAAAAAGGGTGACAAATATTTCTTCAATAAACAATCTATTAAATACATTCATGGTGTGGGAATTAAATGAGAATATATATATATATAACACTTATGACAACCAAACTATTAGTTTTTGTATAAGATATTTAAAATCGTCATGGCTCCTTTAACATATTTTATATATTAATTAATTAATATAAATTGCAAGGGATAGCCATCTCCCACAAACTTTCTCACGTGCCCTCTAATACGGGTGCCACCCCAAAAAACACCTTTCATGGCAATAGAGTACACTAATTATGAAATATCAATCTTCGGGGTTATTGAATGTGTCTTAACATGCATGTGAATTTTTTGACTATTAATAATTAGCTCATTATGAACAGTATCCAAACGACGAATTTGAGTTTTAAATGATTTTTTTCTTTTTAATTGAAACAAAAATTGAATACGAAACTACACTTGTAGTCTGTCTACGTGCGAAGACAAATTTTTGAAAAAACTGTTTAATTTTCATTTTTAGTTTATTTTTTAGGTTATTTCAATTCAAAACAATGAATAATACCATTTAAAAAGTTTTATGTAATTTGCAACTCAGTCAAATGGGGAAATTTGGGTAAAAAACTGTGAAAATTGGTGTAAAACGCAAAACATCCTAACAAGAATTCTAATCAAAATTTTCAAATTCTTTTTCTACAAAATATATTTAGAGCTTTAGTGAAGGCAATGAACTAGGATCTAAGAAATATTTGCATTTATAAGAAAGTTATAGCAGTTCGAGTATTTCCTAACTGAAAATTTATCAAAATTCTTATGCATAAACAACATTAATGAGCTCTAAATAAAAAACTATTCATCTCAAAACTATAATCCTAGTTCATTGCCTTTAGGATAGTATAAATAACATACATACAAAATTTCATTAAAAAATATTCATAATATTTTGAGATATCATGTTTTGCGTATCAAAATTTTTACAAAATTAAAGTTCCTCAAAAAATGCATTTAAAGTTTTTAATTGTGTTTTATGAAAAATATCTCTCTTTATTTTTATTAATATTCACCACATTTATATGATACATCTTCTTTGTTAACAATTTTATCTGTTTTCTTCTTTCTAACAGCTCTTAATTTTTTCCTGGCAATTTTTGTTGTACCCAATGACTGCCTTTTTGACGTGATGATTCTTTCTTTATCGAGAGAAAGGAAGTGTCTCAGGGTATAATCCCCAGGAGTTATTCCCAGTTCAAAAAAAATTGCCAAGAGACCATAAAATCCATCATTGAAAATTATTGCAGTTATTGATGCTCCCAAACGTAAAGTCTGTAGCTCCACAAATGTGTTTTTGGGAATTATTGTCCACAAAAGATTATTGAAGCTTTCATTGGCATTTTGAGTCTTACCGTGTAAGCATTTTTTCAATAAGTTTTGATCGCATAGCTGCATGTATGTTGGCTTAATGATTTTAATAATGTTCTTTGGAAGACCTGCATTTGTTTCTTTGAATTTTTTTCCACAGGAAATTGCACGTTGATATTTACACCAACTGTCCTTTCCTGTTGGGCACTGTCCATGCATGGGATGTTTATTATTAGAACATGTATGAGCAAATGCAGCAATGGTTGCACTCTGCATTTGCAATAAATTCCCTGCATTAGCTCTAATTGCTATCCCATAGTAATTTTGCAACTTATTTATGAAGGAGTCTGTTAATTTCCCTTTGCCACCAAGAGATTTATTCGATGACTTTAATTTTCTCAAACGAGTGCCTACTCGCTTCTGAATATGGCCAATGCATTCCAGTTTTGAAACGGAATCTTTCCCATAAATGTCTTTAACTGTATCATAGCCCTTAGAGTCACCATCTCCATAGTATTGTGAATAAATGAGTTTACGACAACTCTTGGAACGCTCAAATATTCTGTAAGCACCAAGCACTTCCATACTTCCAGATGAACCCTTATGATTTGCACACTGATGTTTTGATGCACATGATAAATTCAGCTTTTTCGTGTGACACCATTGGCAAAACTGAGACATCACTTCAATATCCAGCACCTTACCACATGTCACAGAGATTGCACTCACTACTCCATTCAGTGATGAAAACCCTCTCCGTTGCCATGTTCCATCAACAGATACACCACATTCAGTAATAGCAGCAGGGTTTTTATTGTCTTTTAACTCAGTAGCAGCAATATTCATTGAATTTTCTGCAACAGAACGAGCAGCACGAAGAAGCTTCAGTTCCTGCATTCTGAATGCTTGTTTGGAAAGAAAAGATGGAAAATTGAGGGTAGCAAAAAATTTCTTTCCAGCTGTATAACCCTTTCCAATGATTCTAAGTGCACACACAAGTCGAGTGTTTGTTTCATTGGATGTGTTTTTCTTTTTAGATAAAGAAAAACCTTTTTAAAAGGAGCAATTCTTGCATTTGAGGCAGAAATTCGAACACAATCCAAAGGTAGAATCCTCTATCAAATACAAGTTGCTTTTGAAGATAAAGGACAACATAAAAGAGTAAAAACACTTATTAATATCTCGATATCCATAATTCGAAATCCAGAAAGGTTATTTGTTTTCAAATCAGGAACATTATCTTCACATAACTGCGAATTCAGCAGTTTCTTTTCGCTGCAAGTCTTTTGTTTTGAATCTGATACACCAACAGAGCCTGCAGCTTGCATGGAAGAAGAATGCCTATTTCCATGAAACTTTCGTTTCTTACTTCTGTTAATGCTTTTTCCACCCATTTAAAACACTTTTTAAACAAAAAGCAATAAATATTCAAATCAAACTAAGCTGTATTCACTCGAAAAAGCAAAGTAAATAAACATATAACACGAGACGAGCAGATGTTTTCAAACGTAAACAATGTTCGAGAAGCAGCTGTTGCCAATCTTTTCTGTATATAAAGAGCTGAAAATTAATTCAAATTTAGGTGGCTTGCACATAGTTTTGTATAAATTTAAAAAAATAATTAATTTATGATTTTAGGAGCGTATGTTTGATGAAACGACGAAAAACATTCAACTTCCGGTAAGCACTTCCGGTTTCGTTTTCGACTCTTTTGAATTACATAAATCTTCATATCTCCATTTCTATCAATCGTAGGAGAAAAATAAATACAGATTTAGAAAGCTAAATAAATGCACTTTAAAATAAAAAAATAAAAACAAATTGTGAATTTTGACCAAAAGTGGCCTTTTAGACGTAGACAGATACCTTAATCTGTACCAGAATTTATCTAAATAACTCTTCGTTTTGTAGCTATCATGTTAACTTATAATCGAACAACTTCGTAGCCGGACTTCCTTAGAATGGATTTTGCTCAAAATATGATAGAAATCTGCAAATGTGGTGTATAAAATTTTATGAAACTTTAACTGTCTACTTAAAGCGTTTTTATCTTTGTCACAGACAGACAGACAGCCATTTTCCAAAATTGTGTTTCTCGAACTCAGGGAGATCTAAAACTTGGATATTTCTCAAAATCTTGTGTTCGAATTTTTTTTATGACTGCTATACTTTCTCTATATTACGTATGCAAAAAGGTAAAAAAGAAAAAAAAGAGGAACGATTTTATTTTCCTGAACAGTTTTTATTAACAATATTTCAATAGTTTTTATAGGTTTGTCATTTTTTCTGTTACTATATGCAATATTTATATACTTAAAGAGATAAAGTTTCTGTTAAAATATGCAATATTTATATGCTTGAAGAGATAAAGTTTCTGTTACTATATGCAATATTTATATGCTTATAGGTTATAATAAGCAAATCTCTAATGAGACAAAGCTCCAGAAATATCAAAAGCAATACTTAAACAAACACAATCATGGAATCTTATATAACAATACATAAACACCTATTTTATTTTCCCCTCCGTAAGAATTAGCATATTTTTAGATTTTTAAATAATATAAAATAAATTTTATTTATACCAACAAATGTTTTTTTGAGATTTATTTTTATAAAAAGAAAAAAAAAATGTAATTAATAGGTTTTTTTTTTTTTTAAATTTCTTATATATTTTGATGTATTTAGAAAAAATGCAGAAAACAATTAACAAAGTATACAACTAAAATTTCGCTTTGAGATAGGAAATGAATTGCGCTTTGGGATCAATCTAAAACTCCTTTTCTAAAACATCTGATTAATTTTAACTGAAATAGTATATTGCTCAGGATAGCGATTCCCAGATATTATGTCCCTTATTATGCATTGTTTGTTTGTTTATGTGTGTGTGTGTGTGTGTGTGTGTGTGTGTGTGTGTGTGTGTGTGTGTGTGTGTGTGAGTGCGTGTGCGTGTGTTCTTTTTCATTTTATTCGCCATTATTTTCTTTTTTTTTTTCAAATTTTGCTATGCTGACTTTTTTTCATTTTCCCATGTTTTTTTGTGTAAATATCCATCATTTTAATACAATACGCTGTGAAAAAGAAGAATCTAGAGACGCCAAACCCGAAATTTATAACCAAGCATGGAATACTGATTCTATAACTGGCCGAGTGTAAACTTGGCATTAGTAACTATTTACATTGCACTTGATGGTGAAATGATGACTAAAAAGAAGAAAAAGGAAACCTTTAATTAACGCCAAATTAAAGGCAAATGCGTTTAAAACAATATTATTTGTTGATTCGACTTTTAGACAAACGTTTGTGGCAACACTAATTAGTAGCCTTCCGGTTTGCTTATCTTTTTTGAGTAAAGAAAGTATTTTGTCCCACCACGGTTACTAATCGTCTCAATATTTAAGCAATACATCTGTTAAAGCTGCATTGTTTTTTGAAATAGTAATCGCTCATACAGCGATAAAAGATGAAGAAAGACCAATCGGTAATCTGGCAATTTGAAAAGAAAAGCTGCTAAGTAAATATTTCGTTTTTCTTCTAGGTTTTAGGTTGTACTCATTCTCAAACATATATTCAAAATCCTTATTAATAATAAGGATTTCCTATTTGCAATATAATTTTTACATACCATATATTTTTCATGATTAAACTACATCAAATTTGTTACAACTATATAACAATTATTTTGTTAATCATCTTTTTCAGGTGCACCGATGGGAAAATGAAATTACACATAAAGACTAAATTTTTATATACTGTTGTTAAAGTAATGTTTATAAAGGGCCAAAAAAAAAAGCATTTCTTCCGAAACAGAATTAATCGCATAGAATCTGTTATTCAAAACAGATTTGTTTTTTATTTTTATCCCTGTTCTACATCCATATTTAATACGACTTCGTCACTTCTTAGAAGTCTCAAATGGAAGAAAGATATTTCCATAAACTGGCAAATAAGACATATGGAGGAACTTATTATGCGTCTTCTAAATAAAATGAAAATAGCTTCGAGCGGTGGTTCTCTCCTATGCACAGTAAATTGAACCACATTCTTTCTGTCTAAAAAGGCTGATAAATATTTCTTCAACGAACAATCTATTAAATACATTCATGATTTGGGAATTAAATGAGACTATATATATATATCACTTATGATAACCAAACAATTACTATTGGCATAATATATTTAAAATTTTCATGGCTCCTTTATTTTATAGATTAATTATTAATATAAATAACAAGTGATAGCGATCTCCCAAAAATTTCTCACGTGCCCTCTCATAAGGGTGCTATTCCAGAAAACACCTTGCATGGTAGTGGAGTACAATACTTACAAAATATCAATCTTCGGGGTTATGGAATGTATCGTGGCATCCTTGTGAATTTTTTGAACAGTATTCAACAGACGAATTTGTGTTTTAAACGATTTTTTTTCTTTTTAATTGAAACAAAAATTGAATACGAAACTACACTTATAGTCTCAAAATCTCATACCAAATCTGATACATTTAAATTATTGTGTTTTTAAGTTGACACGTTTACATGTTTCTGAGGTTATAGACCGACAGACAGTCAATCCCTATTTAGATTTGATTCAAATTTTGATTTTTTTTTACACTATAGTTGTTTAATCTTTTCCAGAATTTATCTAAAGAACTCTTCGTTTTGTAGCTATCATGTTAAATTATAATCGAACAACTTCGTAGGCCGACTTCCTCAGAATGGATTTTGCTCAAAATATGATATAAATCTGCAAATGAGGTGTAAAGTGCTTTTATGAAAATTTAACTGCCTACTTAAAGTGTTTTTATCTTTGTCACAGACAGACAGACAGACAGCCATTTTCAAAAAATGTGTTTCTCGAACTCATTTTTGGTCTAAACTTGGATATTTCTCAAAATCTCCAGTTCGAATGTTTTGACGACTTCTATACTTTCTCTATATTACGTATGCAAAAAGGTAAAAAAGAAAATAGAGGAACGATTTTATTTTCCTGAACAGTTTTTATTAACAATATTTCAATCGTTTTTATAGGTTTGTCATTTTTTCTTTCAAAAATTTCCAAAAGCTTTCATTTTTCATCAGAAAACAAGAATATCTAATTTGGTTTAGCAATATAAATAATAATTTTCAGAGAATATGTCTAAAGTTAATCATTTTTTTTTCATGCGCTCTTTTCTAAGATTCCATTTCTTTAATGAAATTTCGTGTAATCTTCAATGTTCAACAAATCTAAAATAAAATATTATTTTATTATTTTCAAATATAAAAGCAATTTTCATATTAGTACAGTTCCTTTTTGGAATTTACAGAGCCGTTACTCTTTTATTATGTCTACTCAATTGTATAGGTGCATTGATTTCCTGTACCTCAATAAATTTCAAAATGTAATAAAACATATTTTTCCTTATCTTTAATCAACTTGCTTGATTTTGCTTACTCATTTGTCGTTCTAATTTATTATTTTGTTCTAAAATATTTTATGAAAATTTAAGAATGAGTAATTTTAGTGCTATAAAATAATAATTAAATACTTAGGCTTGAGTATGATATTTATTATTTATTTGAGACAAATTTCGGGAAATATTGTAGTTGCAACATATTTTCATCAGCTAATAATGAATAGATTTTATATTCCGAATTAAAAACACGTTTTTGAATTCAAAATAAATAATTTTTTTCTTAAATACGTTCTCGTAAATTTTGCACAATTTCGCCCTCTTTATTAAAACAGACTCTTCAATTTAAATGCAATATTAATAAGTGATTATTTATAATTTCCGCATAAGAAATTAGTTTTAAAAAAATAAAAGACTAATTTTGTAAAATAAAAATAATAATAAACAGTTAAACTTTTAATGTAGCAGTTGATTCAAAGAGACAATATGAAAAAAAATTTCTATAAATACAGGCAGAACAAAATCTCTTCCAAAAACCGATTTTCTGGAATATTCTGCTAATTCTGAAACAAATTGTCTAAGAAAGAGCAAAATGAAATCTTCTAATCAAATTGTTTCGATGGACTGTAGACAGATCTCCATTAGGAACTTGTTCCAGTTTTCCCTATATTTCCTTTTCTAATCGAGATTAAAAAAGGGAGAAAGTTTGTGAAAAATCCCTTCCGGGTACTTTTATTCAGGTCCGTGCATGGAGAGGGCTTTAAACATCGACGTAGAGAATTGGAATAAAATGATTCTTTTCTTAAATGTTTCTTTGAAATTGGATTTATTTCTGAAAATCATATAGCCAGAATTAAATATACCTCTGAAAAAAAGGGAAAAAGATATAAAAATATAAAGGCTTGAGAAATATTTTAATATTGGATCAATTAAATTTCAGAAATATATAAAAAGCATTATGAATTTGTTTGCTCAAAAAAGTTCGGAAATGGTTACATAAAAGTTTTGTGGTATAACGGAATTTAACAAAAATAAGAATAAATGAATTTTTTTAAAAAGTTAATGAATAATATGTACTAACTTAAATGAATGACAGCTCATAAGATATACTGTTGACTATGGCATCGCTTTTTGAAATGCTTTTCCTAATATAGAATAAGTGTTTCATTTATTGTTCGATGATAGAATAATTTTTAATGGCATCAAATTTTCGTCACTAATTTCAAGAATATATGACGATACATTTAGGTTCGAAATGGCGATCAAAAGCTTTAAAAACTGTAAATAATTGGAACGTTTCTACCTCAGTCGGGATTCAGAGTATAAAAATAAATCACCCGAAAAAACAGAAAATTATAGTCTGACACCATGAACGATACCACTGATAGGGAACGGGAAATTTTGTATATAAACTCTTTTTTTTTTACATTTCTAAAAATCTTCTTCTAGCTTCTAATATTTGCATTCTGGGAAGTAATATGTGGTAAAATTACAAGAACGAGAATAATATGATAGCAATGGCAAAAACACATAAAACGGGGAATTAAAATGAAAAATAGCAAATATTGCTTCCTCTAATTCCTGTAGTAAATGAAGATTTTTCGCTTCCGAAAAACTGCACATGGCATAAGATAAAATTAGTAGTAAATGACCAAGGAATTAATATTCATAAGCCTCGCTCACCATCATAATGCAGAGTTTTATGTGATTCGTTTGCAGAGACAGACTAAATTTGCTGAAGTACAGGTCCTTTGATGCTCTTAAGCAATGGGAACTTAGCAAAGCTCTTTCCCTTTCCGGGGCTTTATAGAGCTCATTTTTGTTGACTAATTGTCACGAGCCTCGTTCACCATCGTATTGAGAGTTTTATGTGATTCATTTGCAGAGCTAGACTAAACTTGCTGAAGTCCAGGTCCTTTGATGCTCTTAAGCAATAGAATCTTCGCCAACCACCTTTCCTCTCCCGAGCTTTCACAGCTCATTGTTTGTTGACATTAACAAAATCTTTAGTAATTTTTAATGCAATAAACGTTGAGGCAAACTGTAAGAATAAAAAGCTTGATTGTGAATACTAACAAGCCTTTGGGTTTATTTCCTCATGTATGGGAAATTTCAGGTTTAAAATTATTTTGAAAAAAAAAAATGTTAATTTTGAAAAAGCATAACCTAAATATTTTCAAATAAAATGTGCTCGGGCAGCTAGTGTGTAAGTCAGTTAGCTGTTTGCAATAGAGCTTTGAAGTATACTGAAACACTACAAAACTATCATGAATGTAACTATCTAGACCTTAAATAATTCTTGACATTTATTTCAAGAATTATGTTAATGAAAGTGTTAATTAAATGTTAATGATAATTATCTTAAGTTCAAGTAATGAAAATGAGAGAAGGAAGGAAAAAAATTGAGGAATTATAGAAATTTTTCGCTTACGAAGAAATACTACTTTCTTATGTTCCTTCCAAAAAAATATTCGTTTTATTGAGTAAAGAAATAATTTTTCTTTTTTTTCTTTCATCTCAACTTTTATAAAGTAAATATTTTTTTTTCTAACAAAACTCAAATGATTATTTTAAAAATGTATAAATGCATTCTGCTACAATTGTAGTCCTGTAAAAAATTCTATTTTTATGAAAGTGAATGTGTTTGGAATGTGAAACTTATATTCTTAAAGTAAATATTATTTTTTTAAAATCACTTTATCTTTTATTTCATCAGATATCTCTCCGACCATTTGATTGAATGCCAATTTTTAAAAATACCTGGAAATTTTTTGTTGTTGTTATTTACAATGCAGTTACTCAATAATAAATATCGATAAAAGAGAAATACAAAACAATTATCTACAACATAGCTGTTTCTCTGAATATAAAAAGAGAGAAAAATTTTGGAAAAAGTCTCATGCGCGAAAATAAGTTTTTGTGGCATGAATTTTAAATTTAGATTATTAGTTAACATCAAATCTTTAAAATCTACTTAGTGCGGGCTCATGTTTTAGCTAACCAGAAAGGAATAAAAACAGTCTCCTATTAAAATAAATCTGATGCCTTTACTTATGAGTTTTCCGAATTTTTTTCCGTCTATCAAGCTAAACTAGGTATGCTTTCTGTTTACCATAATTTATTTTTAATGCAAATTAGGCAGAGCATTAAGCATCTTCACACAGGAGAGTCAGGAGCAAAATGGCGATGTTAAAATTGACAGGTTTAATAGATTCAATTTTTGATGAAATTGGTTTTCTTTACATATATATATATATATATATATATATATATTATTAGAAAACCATTTTTATATTAGTTTAATAAATTTTTACTTTATTCTATCAATGGTATTTTGCTAGTTAAAGAAGAATTCAAAAATTTCATCTTATCTTAATTTTCAGGTCATTGCTTGCTGCCTCTAAGTAAGACAATTCTGATAAAAGGTGAATATATTTTCAGTTTTATAAAACGTAAGATACTTAATCTTCTATTATGCTTTCTTATAAATTAATTTTATATTTTTTTAAATTAATTATTTTTTTGGTACTTTTTTGAAATACCTGTAAGGAATTTTTTTGTCTGCAACTTCAACTAATAATAATTTAATATAACACAAAAGTGGTGTCCTTTTATTATTAAAGCTTGAATAAAAATAATTCTACTAAATTAAAGTATTCTTTGCATTATTATATGTAACATTTACAATTTTATGTTCTAGTTTCTTAATGGAGGGTTAAATAAAATACTATATTATACCATCCTAATGGAGGGTCAAAATAAATCTCAAAACAATCAGGAGATGCATTACATTTTCCTTAGAAATTTTATTTTACGTCTTGATTGTTGGGAAAAATCCTTAGAATTTTTTAGCAATATACTTTTATTGTATCCCTGATTTGTTTTTGTAGCTTTTACCCTACTGCGGTATTCATTTCAAAAACACACAAACTGTGTTAAGTTACAAATGGACTCAATGTTTTTTTTTTTATTTCAATTACTAACAATACTTTCATTTTCGATTTTAAACAAAATTAATAGAACAATTTCTTTTGTACTTAAGAAAACTTTCGATGCAAAACAAAATACTTTTATACATATTTATCCACAGCTAATTTAAGAATGTACAAAAATAGATATAAAAATATCAGAAGCTTCTTTTTTTACATAAGAGAAATCAAAGTTAAAATTGAATTAGATAACAAAGTTTTAACTTTGCTTTCCACAACTTTCTTCTAACACATTTTCTGTAGATTTATTGCAGTATCTGAATATACCAGCAATTAAAATTAAATATATTGTTACAAATCTGCGATGCTTCTTCCCAGCGTGGTTAGTTCAATCACTGGGAAGACCGTTTTAAGATCAGCTTTGTTGGATGCCTATCGGATGTCGAATCAGTGATCTCAGAGCTTGGCGATGATTTGGTGACTTGGATACGAATCTGGCGACTTTAGCCTAAAAATAGATAATATTGGAATCTTCCAGAATTTTAGCAATATAACCTATAGGGACTGATATACGCCTGATTGGTCCAGAACCTTCTCTGCCCACCTACGGGAACCATAAAAGGCCGGCAGTCTCAAGCCGAAATCAATCGACTGAATAGTCTACGGTGAATAGTTGCATGAGCCCAGCTAAGAGCAAGCATTGTATAGACCTCAAGTCATTGCTGAATTGAGCTGCGTGCCTAGTCCCGGTGATTATTATGGAAGTAGCATTAAGTTGAGTGTGGAGTATCCATTCGTGTAAAAGTGAGTCGGCAGTTAGATACAGCTAAAGCGAGGAGGCAGTGAAAATTGCAGACTTTGGGAGAGATCGTAGATTAAAGCTACGCAGATTCCCTCCTTCTGCTGAATTCTGTCACGCCGCTTTGTGTGCTATGGTTGCTTTTACTACCGATTACTACTTGTGGGCTAATGTTACTAATGTGGGTATTATAAATATTTTATGTGGGTATTAAAGAATATCATTATAAATATTTCATGACAATTGTTGAATGAAATTTGATTTTTAACGTCAATTGATTTAAAATCTAAAAAATATGTATTCTATTTATTTGTTCCATCTTTCTGACAAATGCAGTAAAAAAATTATTATTGCTTTTTTATTTCAATTTTGTATAATCAATAAGCCAAACTTTTTTAAGATATTGAATATCACTTCTAGTATGTTAAATAATTATTCTTGTTATACTTGAAATTTTTTTGTTTTATCTTGCTATTGTTCCTATAAAAAATTACAAATAAATTGCTGCGTAAAATTTTAACATTGGAATACTTGGCAAATTTCATTGAATCAAGAAAAAGTCACTATCTAAGATAAGTTAGAATTGAAGCAAGCTCACAATTGCATTCTTAATGTAATCGTGACTGCATACGATTTAATTTAAAAAGGAAAATTTCTAGACACAATAAATCGAATACGTGTAAATCTAAGAAAATAAAGAGGTTCAAATGTTTGAGTCAAATTGAAATTTAAATGGAATCATTTTGTAAGGAAAGGCATAGCTCTAGTTAAGTAATTATATTATGCTCATGCATCAAAAGAACCATTTTACTTTTCCTCAGATTTTCTTTTAATGGAATGAAAAAAGGAAAATCACTTCAAGGCTCAGTAATTCAGGTTGTATGCATGGATGCAAAACATTACATACGGAATAGGAGTGAAATGGTACCTTTTGTTAATTTTAAGTTATAACCGACTTATCCTAAGAATCCAGCAGCAAGAAACAGGAATTGGTCTGGAAAAAAAAACCTGGAAAGAAAGTACAGAAAAGTTTCATCAATTCGCATTCTTAGAATGATGTAAGAAACATTATGATTTTTTTTTATCTGTTGAACAAAATATGGGAAAAAAAGAATTTTTAATGAACGGAAAATAATTTAAATGATTGTCAAATTGTAAAACCTTCATTACAACAATATTCATTCACAATTAATAGCATATTTTGTAACTATTATAATTTTTCAAATTATATTAGCTGTAATAATAACAACCATTTTGTATATTTTCTCAACTTTTTCATTGTATTGCATTTTAAATAATAAAATAATTTTTGATTGTTGTATTGCCTGTGAACATATTCGATTTTTAATCATATCGAGCGTTTTTAAAATACATGAGTTAGTTTTTTAAAATTATTTCATCAGGACTGCTTTATAAAAATGGTCTAATACATTAGTTGTACGTAATTTATTTTAACAATTATAACTTCAGACAGCTTATATGAAGATAACCAACAATTGGTTATTCTAAAATAATGCAAGAAGTGAAAAGTTAATGATCAGTTCATATATATTTTGAGTAGATTTTTTAAAGTATTTTACTTGTTTTACTGTAAACCAAATTAAATATTTCGAAAAACTTCTATACAAGGGACACTTTAAACATGGGGATGAGAATTTATCGGAAAAGTAAGCGGGCTCTCTTTTCCATGGAATGTTCAGCAACTAGGGTGGGGTCATGTTGGTTGCATCCTAATGATGGGCCATACAGCATTACAATAATATAGGAGGGATTTGTACAAAGGACCAAATGGTTGTTTTGTAACCGCTAACAGTATATGTTTTATTATTTTTGAATGTTGGTCTTTTAGATTAACCAAAAGGTTTAGAGCTTGAAAGGAGTGGTTTTTTAAAAATAGATCTAAAGAATTTCAATTTTTTATTTCTAATTTCTAATGTATAACAAAATATTGTGAAATTTTATTTGTTCACTTATACAAAAATTGTTTATTTGGTAATATCAGATTTTTCACCCATTTTCATTTTTATGAAAAAAGTTAATCGCATTCATTTAAATGTTTTTAAATATTTGGATGGTGGAGAGTCTTTCACTAAAACGAAATACACCGAACATATTTAAATCTTAATATTAAATATTAACTGTCAAACATACCTTACATGATTCCTTTCCTATTTCCTTTTGACTTAGTTGAAACAACTTTGCATTCAATGGCATTTCTCATTCCATGCTTATAGACATGATTATGACCTTTCTGAAGCTTTGTTGAATTTACTATTTGTTGTCAGTTTAGATAATATTGATACATAAAAATTGATTTAGGTGTCAATTAATCAAAAAATGTCTCTTACAAATTGGAATTGATACTTTTAAAAATGCATGTAGTTCTCTGCCATCAACAAATTGAAAAGGAAGTTTTTTTCTAAAGGTGTACAAGTAGAGTGCTTAAGCACATTCTGGCTCACTATTCTAAATTTGTCTATAATTTCTCTAGTCATTAAAAAAATCTTATTTTATTCTAAAATCTTTAAAAGATCTTTTTTTAAGAAATTAAATATGTTTATATCCTATTATAGCTTAATTTATATTATTTATAGATATATTTTTATTTCTATCTTTAAAATATTTATAGATATATTTTAATCAATTAATTTTTTTAGAATATAACTTATGAATAAAATGAATGAAGTTTTTTTTTTAATAAATTGATTAGAATGATCTAATTTTTTTAAACAATAAGATTTTTAATATAAAATAAATATATTTAATGTTTTAAAAAATAATATTGTTAAAGATTTAAGAATAAAAATACGATTTTTTTAATGACTAGATAAATGATAGACAGATTTAAATAGTGATCCAAAACATGCATAAACATGCTACTTATACATACATGCTCATTCTATTTAAAATATTCACTTTGCAATAATCTTTGATATGAAATCAAACTTTAAGAGATTAAAATATTATCGATAAAAATTTATCGCGAAATACATTGATTAAAATTTGTAATAATTAACAGATAAAAGACGAATCAAATGTAAACAGATTGGATTAAAATCAATTTTAAATGAAAAAAAAATGATGGAGATATTTAATAAAAATTTTTATCATTGAAATTTTAATAGAACTATATATTACGTAAATGTGTATTTAGTAAATGTTTCTAATTTAATTGCACTATAAATTTCAAATAATCTTTGCGAATTGCTATATTTTCTGTACAATTTTTACTCCCTTTTAACAAATATTGTTTAGAAAGAAGTTAAATTGCATAATAATTACTAAGCATCTTACTAATTTACTATTTGTTTTAACATTTTACTACTTTACAGCAAAAGGCATCAACATTTTCTTTGTAAGATTTCAATAACATTTAACTACCGAAGAAATATTTAATAATGAGTTATAATTTTTTCTATTATACATATAAAATGTGCATGATTAAATCTTTGAAAATCAAGATATAATTCTAATTTCCAAAATTAAATCATTTCCCAAATTTATCTGACTATCCTTCTAAAGAATTTTATTTTAAATTTTTTTAAAACTAACTGAATCTTGAAATTCAATCCCATGAAATAAAAAAGTTAATGATATTAAGAAATAATCACCATGAAGATTAAAATCTATCAATTCTAATCTTTGTCTCTTCACAGAAGAGGCATTTCATTGTCAATTTAAATAAAATTTATCTTTTCTATAATAATAATAATAATAATACTGAAGTGACATTTATCTCTTTTTCAACAGAGTATTAAATATAAAATTTGTCAGCGAAGAAAGATGTCAAGCGCTGAAAAGAGGATGATATCCATTTAATTTGACTCTCCTCTTGGCAAAAATTTAAAACAAACTAATTAGATAATAGTTGCTGACAGCTCCAAAGACAGGTGAACTCAGATAAGCTTCTAAGTGAATGGCAGCTTTTAATTCTTTAACGTTGCCAGCCAATAAATAAAAAAACAAATTTAGTGACTTTTATAATAGAGAGGGATTATTAAATGGAGTTAAGTTTTAATTTAAACTTCTCAGTGGTTAAATTCTTTTTAAATGATCTCGCTTTTTCTTTGTTCTTCCTCGGTTTTTGAAGAATCTTTGCATAATGAAATTTTCCTCCTATCAATCAGTAATCAAAATTACCATTCTATATAATAAGTAATTGGGTAATTTTAGTATGCTGTAAGGAATAAGTAATTACGTAACCATTAATATACTATGAGTAATAACTTTTTAATTTAGGAAAAAACTCAATTATAACTTCAAAACTTGTATATTACCTTATGCCAATAATGTAACGATTTATTAAAGCCATGTGAAGATTTAATTGTTTACCTATTGTTGAGATCTTTAATATAAAAATTATATAAATTAAGATATTTAAAGTTTTGGATATTTCAAGAAAATAAATTATGAAAATGAAATTAAATGAATTAAATATGATTTTCAAGAGTTATTTGTATTTCCATTCCGCATTTTGACGTTAATTCTTTTCTTTCATATACACATATACACAACATATTTTATAATAAAAATTGTGTAATAGGCTAAACTAAATTGCTGTTTATACAAACTGAGTATATGTTTAAGAATAGTATAGATATATGATGTGGATATTTATATTTATATAATATTTATCTACTGTATGATAACTGTACAGAATTAATATAGCAATTATATTTCCATTATTGGTTATGTAACAAATATCTGACTGATTATATTTACAGCTTTTGAATAACATCTTCTTGCTTTTCGAATAATATATTCTTGCAGATCAAATATATGATAAGACTATCATTTTCAGATATATTGCATCAAAATTTAACTTGGAGGTGGAAAAAATTTGAACTGAATTTCGACATTAGTGGCAGCTATAGTTTTTTTTTTTTAATTTTTGGAAAAGTAACTTATATTAATGTTATTTTAACCCACCCAATTAAAGATAAATAATGTCTGACAGTTATTACATACTTACAAAATGCAATCGACAAACTACTGCTCCTTTCAGTACTCCAAGACTACCAGTTTTCGACGATTCTACCTCGCTAAGAGGTGAGACGTGGAAGAATGAGTGCACTTCTGGAAATTTTCGTCACTCTTTGGCCTTGATTTCTGCTCCATTATATATAATTTTTCATTCACTTTTTATAACATGTATATGAGTTCTTTTTTTACTATACAGTTTTATTTTAACTCATTGTTTTGTGTTGGTGGCTTATATGGCTAGTTCTGATATCAGAAAATCTTTCAGGACTGGCACGAAGGATATATTTATGTAATAAATGTAATCGAGATTATTTGCAGTCATAAATCTCAAAACGTTACAAATAAAAGAAAGAAAAGTTTTAGCTTAAAAATTTATCACTATTTGGCAGAAAGGTGAATTACAAGATTTGAAATATTTTATTTTTTAACCATAGATTAGTCCCTTCCAGAAAATAAAAGTTTTTCTAAAGTATTTTATTGTGAATCAGTATCTTTTCCCGTTAATATTACGAGAGATCCGCAGTTTCTACTATGCCCTCTGAAATTTCGAGTTACCTTATTGTTAAATGCAAACATCACCTCCTTCCATTTTCCCCCTCACCTCTATTTTGTCTAAATAGATGCATCCTGACACATGCGCAAAAGTGCGGAGAGTTTTTGAATCTGAGAATGAGAAGTATAGTAAACCGTATAATAGCATTTTAAACGATTATATGTTGAATATTGGTAATTACGACGGTGTTATGGGTTTGACAAATTGCGCATTATTTTTGCAATTATTTAATTTACAATGAAATATATTTTAACTAAAAATATGGAAAATAGTTTCCCGTTTTCAAACAGTAATTCATTTCATTTTTTCCTATGATTTCATAAATATCATTCTGAGTTTCAGCACTAATAGATTTTCTTTTAAAAGCTGTTTGTAAATAGAGGGGAGAAGTAAAAGGAAAAAGAAAATCCTGAAGACATCGATAAAAAAGAATAAAAGTCTTTTCAGACGATAGGATAGAATATATTATTCTGTTGGTATATGTTGTCCTATCAAATCAGTAAATTCCATTGGAATGTACTTAAATCCTTGTTTATTGGATGGACTAATCAAAAACGAATTTTCTGATATGAACAATGAACAAACAATCAACAGCTATATATAATCCTTACACCATTAATGTTCATAGCTAATTATGAATCAAAAACCATTAAAACTTTATATAAAGATAAAACATTAAAATGTCGATTCTTTCAAAAATGTTCTAAATGAATAATTATGTTCATATTGGATTAAATAAGCAATTCAAATAATTGTTTTTACTGAATACTTTTGAAAATATGAAGATAAAGAGAGTGGGCATAACATATTTTTTTTTGCTTAGAAATGCTTGAAGCTGAAGCTGAAGAAAGAATGAAAATAAAGTTCACGCTCAGACTATCAAAGACATGTAGACATGTAGAAATAATTTCAACTTAATTTACATTACAAGTCACTCCTAGGAAATATTTATGCATTTTTTTGAAAAAAAAAATGAAATTGATTGTTTAAAATGCATGGAAAATGCAATATGAGGAAATTTTATTAATATAAAAAGAATGTAAGAAATGAAATAAATGACACTTTGTATAAACTAATAGAAAACATTTTTTTTATTAATCAATAGAAAGAATATTTTTTTCAATATGTTGATTTTATCTCTGAATATAAGATATAAATAATTCTATAACTGTTTTTTATGAGGATGTAATTTTTCTACGAAGGCTTCCGTACCTCTGAATCTGTAATTTATTCTCCTTCTAATGTTTACAACACAAATACTAAGAGCGAAAATCTTTTAAAACAGGAATTGATAATATTATAAATTAAAAAAATGTTTACTCTTTACACAGGCTTAAAACTTTTTCCTAATTTAAATTAATGTATTACACTTCTGTTTAATGTAAGTTAAGTACTTAGTTGTATTAATCTTAAACGTGCAAACATGATTTTTAACTATCATTACTTTAGCTTACAGGACATAAATGGTAAGACAGTAATTACTATAAATACTAATCTTAGAAACTAAAAGTTTCAAGTACTTGAAAGTAAGCACTAAAACACTAAATTGTGTTGACAATCAGCATATATCTTCAATCATGAACAATTCTAAGTTTGAGAGACTAGAAGACTTTCGCCATTTGTTTTGTGCGCCAAAGTGTGTCTGGCTTTTAAAAATCTAATGCATAATTCGAGAATTTATTCCGAAATCCATTGGGGAATATTTCGTAAATCTTGTTAAGGAGACAAAACAGAATGCGATAAAGAATTTAGGAAAATAAATGTTTAATCTAATTATTTGAATGCCAATGGAATCTATTTTCTTCAGAAAATGCTTTCGTGTTTAATGTGAAATTCAAAAACATCCATTATACAGACGCTTTGGAAATGAGTATTTTAAAGCATTAATTGTCTTTTCCAGGCATTAATCAATTATCGTTTGTTCACTAAAGTGATGAATAATGCATTATTACAATCAGTAAAAAAATGTCAGACTCCAATCTGCAAATGAAATTTGATTTCATTCATTTTATTAGAATTTCCTGATGCTTTCAAACAGGAAAACAGTTCCCGCTCTGATTTATTTATTTCCGGTAGTGTCTTTTAATTTTATTTAACATTTAAATAAACATTATTACATTGATCCATTCTGTTTCTTGAAATAAAATCAAAATTGATTCGATGCTTTCTATTCTAATTTATATTTTGGATACAGTTTTCGGTTACAGATGGGTTTTTTTTCTAAAAGGACAAATGAAATAGAATTATTTATTATTCGTTCTTCCTAAAGTACTCTCATCAGATTTTTCCTTCACTTTCTGAATTATTCATCTGAATCCGTTCTTAATTCAATTAACACGTATCTTTAGGAGAAACAAAAACTCGTTTAGTTATTTGTGAAAAACCGTTCTCATCAGAAATCAACTAGACATGCTATGTTTGAAACGAAAGGTTACGATATAACAATAGGAACGGAATTTTCTATGTAGTAAATTTAAGTTTAAAAGCTGTTTTATAAAAATTTGGAATCGGGAAAATTATCTATATAAATATAACTGAAGCACTAATTTTGTGTGTTAATATATATTTCCGTTATTTTATATTATTTTGTTTATATTATACCAAAGACTTAAGGAAGATTTTAAAAAGTGTTTAGATAATTAATGAAACAATTAAAGTTTAATTAATTAAAAATTTTATTTCCATGGTGAGTATGCAATTTATAGCAAAAAAATAAGGAACGATATCTTCAAAATTTGTCCACCAAAATAATTCATTAAAGATAAAACATAGAGTACAAAATATCTAAATAAGAACTTTTTCGAAAAAAAATGACATATTGAAAAATGTTTTAAGATAATTAATTGTAAAATGTTTCTAGATAATTAATTAAACAATTAAATTTAAATTAATTAAAACATTTCCATAGTATATATGCAATTTATGGTAAAGAAACAAGAAACGATATCTCCAAATCTTGTTCACTAAAATAATTCATAAATTCTAAAAAAACAGAAAACAAAATATTTAAATAATATTTTTTAAATTATTTATTTTGAAAAATGTTTCTTCTACTTGAAAATAGTTTTGTCATTTTCTGTTGTATATTGTGCGTGTGTATTTGTGTGTGTGTGTGTGGGGGGGGGGGGGTGTATGTAGGTTACAAGACCTATTAGTTTTTTTTTTCAATACGGAGCCACGAGTACTTATCAACAAAAACATAGCCGGGACATGTATAAGAGCAGCACTTAAAATAAACAGCATCACACTGGTAGCTAAAGTAAACAACCAGAACACCACACAAAGCAGCGAGACAGAATTCAACATGTAGAGAGACTTCACACAACTGTTTACTTCTCTCAAACATATGCTATTATCCATTGTCTCCTTGCTTTTGCTTTATTCAGCTGCCGACTCACTACTATACGATATAGGAATCGCTGCTGCTTCAATACTTGACCTCCAAACCTCGGCACAATTAACAATTGCTTGAACTCCACTCAACACGTGTGCTTCACGCAACTGATTCCACGCTGACTGATTAAGTTTCAGCTTCATGGTAAGCTTGCGGGATCTTCCGTCCTCGGAATGGAGGACTATCTCTCTGTCTGATAGTGACTGAGTAGAACCGTTGCTTTTGGTAGAGTTGCTTTGGTAGAATAATGATCATTAACTGAGAAAGATTCCTGTGAAAGTGAAAGTTTTCCTTTGTTCGCCCGATAGGCTGGTTCGTGATTGACAAACAAGAATATGATGATGGACAGAAGTTATCTTATTGGTTGCTATTTGTAGTGAGAATGTGTGGGCGAACTGCCTTAAGTGTTGAGGGTACTTAGGTAGGATTTCAGAGCTTAATAAGAATAATAATTAAAAGAGTTAACTGAAAGGATTAGAAGAGTCAGTGAGAGATATTTTGAGGTCTTTTAAGTCTAGTATTTGGGTAATATATAGGAATTAGAGTTATTAACTCGTTATCAATGCTTTCTTAAAGAAATTTGAAGCGTGTTTCTTATGAATTTATTGAGAGAGCGATAATCAATTGCTTCATATATTTCGCAGCTTAAGAAATAATAAGAAGCCTTACATACATTTTTGGTAATTTGATTATTTTTGTTGAACTGGTAGTTTATATTACATTTCGCAGTGTACCCCCCCACACACACATAGTGCGGGGATATGTAAGTAATGGACGAAATCAGGCTGAGTAAATAAGTAATTTATTTACCTTATTCAATTTTAAGTTCCTTGATATGAGGGAAAGAATTTTCTGATTAGATCTTGTAACTTATTTTTAATGTAAATAAGGTAGGACTTCCATGTAAGCTTTCTATCTGGTATTACACATAGATATTTACATTTCTCAGATTACTGGATAATTTTGTCCTTAAGGTTAAGTTAGGGGTATGAGATATTTACGGGTAATTTATGGGAAATCATGCCTTAATTTTGATGACGTTAATCGCTATTTTCCATTTTTCAAACCAGCCTTTATGCTTTTATAGGTGAAGATTTTTTAAAATTTGAATATATTTCGAGTTTTTTTTTTTTGTTAGAATTGCGCTGTCATCCGCGAATATATTAAGGAAAGTATTTAATTGTTTATGGATGTCGTTAATAAAGATGGAAAACTGATCTGGTTTAATGTTAGACAGTAAAGCTGTACCTGGCATAATGTTTCTTTGGGTGGAATGTTGATTTGTAACGTTAACTTTAAAATTGCAGTTTTTCGTATAGGAAATTAGGGTTCGACAAGATAGTTAGGGGTGTTTTATAACTAAAGAGTATATAAACTATACTCTATCGAATGCCTTCTGCACGTCTAAAAATATTACAGCGGTTCTTCCCTTATTTTAGAAGACTTCTTGGATGATGAATTATGTGACTCTATAAACTTGATGTGCAATGGATAAATTTTTTTCGAAATCCAGATTGTTCGGGGATAAGTATATTGTCAGTTTCCAGATTATTATTTAATCATTTATGGAATTATTTGCTCTGCTGTTTTACAAATGGATGGCAGAAGTGAGATGGATCTGTGATTCCATGGTTCGATGGGATCCTTTGATTATAATACGTTATACTAGAAAAAAAAATAAAATAGTTAAAACATTGGAAATTTATTAAAAGAATTTTAACATTTATAATGCATTAAAAGAAATAAAGAATGAACTAAGAAATCGTTTCTATAATTCTTATATTTAGGACAGAAATATTTTTATAAAGAAAAGTAAAATAAAATCGTAAGTAAATTTAAAAAGCGAGCAAACGCACGATGATTTTTAAAGGAAGTGTAAATCAGCAATCACGTTGATGGAAAAATGATTGAAAAATTCAATCTCAAAATTTACAAGCCACCATTAATCTTATCTGTATAGATTCCCTCAAACAGTTTAGAAGTAGTAGCTTTCGACAGCCATTTAATTAAACATCAACAACTTTTTACAGAAAGTCTTTTATTTCTTGCATCAGAAAAAAATAAAACGGACGAAAAAAATCTTATTGTAAAGGAAGAAAATGAACGATGTATTTATGAAAGTGTTTTATAATTTAACAGGAAAACCTTTCTAGACCTAACATTTTACGTTTTCAAGTGAAATTATATCAACCTTTATAAACATTTGGAAATAAGAAAAAATCAGACAGATCTTATAAAGAAAAATAAAACATATAAAAATATAATCGAGAATGAATAAATAATTACGGGAAAGATAAATAAAATATTAATATTGAGCAATAATTAAAAACATCTAAGTTTAAAAACAGTAGATATGAAACTCTGCATGTAAACTGTAATTATATTATAAATTCAAAACATAAGAAGAAAATAGGTGAAATAATATTCAAACATTCTACTTCCAAATTATTGATGTTCTGAATCAATTGCATATCTTACCAAAGAAACACGCCGAAACGTGTCAATGTACAATCTGATGCTAGATGTCATATGCATCAACATTAATTATTGATTTCATCTACTTTTTATTTTAAATATGAAGGGAAAAGTTTTATAATCTGATATTATACAGCTACTTTCAGTTCCTAGTATCTTCATCGAAATAATAAATTAATTACATTTTATACCCTTCTATGTAATTTGATATTCCCAGTTTCTATAACAGAAAAGTTTGTAATTTCAAATATATAACTTTTTGGATCTTCAACCTAAATACATAAAATTTAACTTCAAATTAAGCCCGTTTTTTGTAGTTATCCAGAAAAAATCTTGTTCATTGATTATATGATCTGTTATTAAGGAGATTTATATAAAATTAAAATTGCATTACTCATTTTACTTTCAGTAGAAGGCATTCTGACTAAAATGTGCAAATAAAATTTGAAAAAAAACACTTTTTTACTAATAGACTTAAGGAAGTTTTAATAGATTTCACAGTAGATGATGAAATTAAAGAAATGGAATATAATTTTTGTTTTGAGCAATGTAAAGTAATTACATGATTAATGTTGAACAATATAAATGAATTATATGATTGATCAAAGCGTTGAAAATGGTTAGAATTTAACAACAAAAATAAAATCAACCTATAACATTTAAATATTCTTATGTAAATTATGTAAATTATTATAAATATATTTTTTAGTATTTATTGAAATTAGCAAGGATTTTTATGTTGTTATTAAAATAATTCTTTTTTTCATTTCCAAAATGGTGTAGAAATATTTTTCATGCAATTTTATTTTCTAAATTTACGATAGGAACTGGAAAATCTAGCTAAAATCTAATTTGAATTTCAAATTTTTGGTTAGAAGTGCAAGTTTTTGTCTTCCTTTGTGCCAAAGTTGGTAGATAAAGCTCAAACGGTCTGGCCTTTAAAGGTCAAATTATATCTTCTCTCTTATTGTTTCTAGAGATATAGGATAGAAAAAAAAATCATTTTATTTTAAATAATTTATAAAGTAAATAAAAATTATCTTTTTCCTAAATCTCACAATTTATTGGAGAGTCTCATTGCTTTAATAATAATAAAATAAAACATTTACGGTTTAACGCCGTTTTCTGTATACACTACAAAAATGAAAATGTCTTTGGATGATTTACGACAGACCGGTTGTCGAATTTATTGGATTAAAAGTGTCCACTGGTCTACCTGGGAGATCGTTTTTAAATTCGAATATTTATGATTGCTCTGAAAATGGTGACAATGATTATTTGAGCATTACACACAGTACACAAACATTCAATTATATCTACAGGGTACATAACTGAAGCCTTACCATAACCATTCACAAGCGGAACGTTAACTAATTAACTGGTAACTAGCTATTCAATTATAGATCACACAGATTTCATGCTCAAAGAATTGGCATTTAAAATCGGTTTTAGGGGAAAATTTAAAATAAATTCTTACTAGAATTTTCTTTAAGGGTATAGCTTTATTCAATGGATATAATAGACCTGGAATCTTATTAAGTATGATTGTATAATTATAATTAATGAAAAAATTAATTTTATTGTTATCGAATATTGCAATGTAAAACTCTTATGTTCTAATAAAATGCCCGAAGAAAAATTATTCCTTACATAGAACTTTTTTTTTGTAATATTTGATATATTAGCATATATTTTATGGACTCTTATTTGGCTTGTAAGTATACAAAGAAGGGTAATCCGAAAACCTCAATTTCAATAATTCAGTCATATACAATTTGAATTATTTATTCGGAGATTATTTTAATTTAATTTAAAATAAGGTTTTTTTCTTTTAAAAATTATAGAGCAAAAAATAATTTAAATTATTCCTGAAGGGTGACTGGTTGGTTAAAGATAATTTTCAGTAATCGTTGCGTAAGCATATTTTGCAAGTTGATAATTTTTTTATAATTTTTTTCATTTATTAATTAGTTTAGTTTATTAATTGATTTTAGTTTTATTAATTAGTTTATCAAATTTGCTAATATTATGTAAATTACCGTGACAAATAATACGCTCTTCAGTTATTCGTATTCTCAATTACCAGGCTAATTTGCGAAATTAATTTCACAAATCCTACAAGAACATTTGAAAGAGATGAGAACAAAAAATTATCTCAGAAACAAGAATTTCAGTGAGTAATTTTCGCATTATTTATGTTGTTCTGAGCACTTAGAAAACATTTTTTGACATTTCTTTGCTGAACAAGAAATTTGGGACAGTATTAAAAGTGACATCTGATATTTTATATTTTTCTAATACCGCATGTTTCAAAGAAGTCCGAAAGTAAATATAGGCTACAAAAATGGATTTTATCTTTTATTCTGAGTTTTATTTTGTCCTGAGAGCCGTAACCTTTCTTAATTCTGAAGTTAACTTTTTACTTAAGTTTCATGTGATAACCGAATAATTAATGTGCAGATTATTGTTAGTATCAATAAAAATGGGAGAAAATATAAATTAATCAAATATAACATTTTCAAAATAGTGGCATGTTAGAAAGTCTGCAAATGCATTTGGTAGTAAATGATTATTTATCTTTATTTATAAAAAAGACTGTATTAGGGAGATGCGAATTTCAATATTATAAAAGGGAACAATAGCCGTAAAATAACAGTAGTGAATAGAAATCGACACCTGAAAAAAAGGTGTATAATTAAATTTTTTAATTCTGGAAGTCTCTCTTAAGCAAAATATTTAAACTAACAGGATATGCGGCTAATACAATCAAGAATATTATTTTATTAATCTAAATTACGGAGATCTGTAATCGGAGTTATACGGAATATACACGTTAATGGATTAATGAAGAAAAGTTTTCGAAGAAAGCAACATGTAGGTATTTTGTATTTTAAATCAACTACTTACTTAAAAAAAAATTTTTTTTCGTGACAATGCTATTATAATTTTTTTCATATTTAATTACAATGTTTTAAATACAGTCTTTGATTCTTTTTGAGAACATTATTTTATTATTTTCACGTTTAATATTTTATTAGGGAATTGACTATTAGGAAATTATTGTAATAATCAAAATAACTCTATCTCTAATTAGGTTTTCTATCTCTAGACTAGGTAGTTCATCGTTATGTAGAACCTAAATTCAACGCAACGGAACAATTTGTATGTTCAATACGCAACTGGTGCATTCGTATCCGAATGAGCGAGCAGAAAATCACAAAACGTTATATGGAGGAAATTTAATATGTGGCCTTTATAGCTAAATAGTAGACCTTCTAATCGTCCAAAGGGAAGAAAACTATTAAATTTACAATTTTCTTTAAAATATTACAAAACAACACGTTTAATAAGCCATACTTAATATGAAATGTACACATTCTAATTTACATCTAAGAAAATTAAAATTGGTATTATTCATTACTTGATTAATTAAAAGTGCATTTCCACTTATATTCATATTTAAATCTTATCTCATTTTTAATTTTTTTGTTAGAGAGGAATTTCATTTTATTCATACAATAAATGATTCTGAAGAATTTAATAATTCCGAAAAAATATATGTTAAAAAGGTTATGTGTATCATTATATTCAATATATTTACACTTATTTGATGCAAAACACATTTTATTATTTAATATACTGACTTTATTGCTTTTTAATGGACTCTCCATTATTAAATACTTTTATTTTATACTTCATACTACAGGGAAAATACGAATTTCTGTTGATAAGAAATTTAATAATATGAAATTTGTTTTATAACAATATCATAGAGGGAAGTGACATAAAGAAGAATAGTCGGTTCCATGAAATTAGATCTTAAAATAGACAGATCTTAAAAAATTTCTAGAGAAAATTGAAACTAAAATTTTATTTCAAAATTTGTATTATAAAATAAATTAAAATTACTTACACACATAAAGTGAAGAAATCTGACTATCAAAGAAGAGAAAAAATAATCCATGGTTCTTTAGTAAATGAATATTATATGATAAAAAGTGATCACGTAAAAAGATGAAATGTTTACAAATGAATGATTTTTTTAATTTTACGAAATAATAACATTATCGACATTATCTTAGGAAAAAAAGTATAAATGTATCTTTCACGTAGCATAAGACATTTTGAGCGCATTAATACACGCAATTCTTAATATTTTCCAAATATATAGCATAGTTTATATTTGTATATGACTTTATATATATATAAATGATATAAAACATATGATATATTTTATGTATATAAATGCATTTATTCGCGAGTATAAAGAGAGTTTATGTTCTACTGAAACTGAATAATTACTAGAAAACTTTGGCAATATATGTTTATTCTTTGAAACTTGCAAAAAAAAATTAATAACAAAAAAATTATTATCGGCTTACTGTTGCACCTGTTGTGCCTATAACAATGTCAAACGATTTCTCATCACAAAATCCTAATATCACTTACTTTAATATTCAGTTCAAAGGAGAATTCTTTCAAATCAAAATTCCTTTTCTTCCATCTATTATCATCCCCAGAATATGATTTTTATATGATTCAATATATAGTCAAATATTAATTAAATAGAATTCTAATATTTTGATTATCTTTTAACACTTCTTCAGTTCTTTCGTAGATATCGATACGACATTGTTGACCAGGAAAGACTGATTACTTTGCAACCATGCAAAGAAAAAAAACACACACACAGCAGGGGATAAAAAATAAACTACCTTTTTCATTATTTACAAAGGCCAATAAGGAAAATAGCACAGATTCCGTAAACAAAGGAATATGGCTTGTACAAATATTTTAGCTATGTCTTTTAAAACTTTGCGGCTCAAATTTATCTAATCATAATAATTTAAATTTCGTGGAGATACTTTAAAAATAGAGATGATAGATATACTGAAACAAATCATTTAAAAAATAGAATACTAGATTGCATACGCACTGGGAGATCATAGTTGGGAGGATCTTTGCCTGAATAAAGGGAAAAGAAAAGTTAAAAATCAGGCTAATCTTATAAGCTCCAAAATAAAAGATTGTTACATTTTCCTAAACTCATTTGATTGGTTTGTGCTTGTTGCACTTTCTCCTCAAAGCGAACTTAAGAGAAATACAGATATAGAAAAGGAACAAATAAGTATCGGATAAACATCTCTTGCCTTCCTTTGTTGAAACAATTCTCAGGCAATTCTTTGCTCTTTTCCCAATTGGCGGTGAAAACTCAGTCTACCTCGAACATTTTACTGTTTCAATTAATTCACTTCCGAGTATTGTATATATAAAACACAAAAGGAATGTAATAGGAAATACGTGTTTCTTGAAGTAAGAAAGGGAGTACTTTTTTCACGTGTTTTCTTATTTTTGCTTCGATCATACAAGAGTATTTTGAACCAATTATACCAAAAATGGATGTCAAAATTGATGTAAGTCAATTTTTTACTTCATATTTTTATTTCACCTGCATGAAACTTCTTTTGTTATGCAAAAAAACAAACAAACAGGAAGTTAGTTTAACCATCAATCGCAGAAATTAAATTCGATTTTATCATTATTCAAAGGATTTGTTGTATTCACCATGAAGCATTCCAATATAAACATGGAAAGAGAAATAGGGCATCGTAGACATTTTCAGTGTCTATTATATAACAATCATAATAAGTTATTTATAAAAATAATATTTAAGAATTAGTTATTATTAAAAACAATACATTCCTGATAAACGGGGCTGTTAAATATAAAATATATTAACTTACTTTTTTATGTGGTAATTTTAATCTTATTTTGTGTTTTTCTTAGCGAATTATCGGAAATTCAACTAACATGGGAAAAATACTATTAAAGTGTGACAAGAAAACTCTATAATTTTCTACATTGTAATGTGCCCTCTACTGGAATCAGAAATTTCTCTAAAATTTTATCTTCATAAATAAATTAACAATTTGTTTGATAATTTTGAGTTACTTTTTAATCCATGTGTAGGTAATTATATGAGAATATAACAGGTGTAAGCTGTCCGAGCAATCTTTTACCGTTTAGACAAGTACATTTTTTAAAATAAAATTTAAATCAAAACCAGTTGAATTATCAAAGTAATGAGAAATTATGCGTGGAATCAAAGTATGTTTTTTCTAAATTTATTCAGGAAAGAAATTTTGCAATCTCATTTTCCTGTTTAATAAATTATAGAATGGAGTTCCATTTCTGTAAATGATTTATTACACATTCGATTCTGGAATATTTCTGAACTAATCATGCATTGTTTTATATCTATTCAATTATATTTCATTCCATTCTGTTTGGGAAAACAAAAAAATAAATGCAATATTTGTGGACCATGCTTCGTTTAGTCACCTGTTTAAAATTTCACTTTTCTTCTTATTTTTTTTTTTCATGAGCCTGAGCGGGAAAATAAAATATATTTTATTCTATTTGTGTGAGCATTAATTTTCACCACTGCATTCTGACAATAAGTTTATCAAATTTTACAAATAGTCTTCTTTTTGAGAAAGAACGACTTTTAGTATCTAAAATGGTTTAAAACGTTATCAGTATTAGAAAGTACTTGGTTCCTTCAATTAGATTGCAAATAATAGTATCCAAAATTTAATATAATTATTCTAATGCACTTAAAGAAACGTAAGACTTCCAACGCAGGGTCTGTCTAAAAATTTAAGATCTTTGAAAATAAGATATCCTTGTCCAGATATAATTTATATCTATATAATCACAAATAGTTACTCTGTTACTACTGACATCATTGCCGTACACTATGGCAGAATCCATACAGCCATTATCGGCCAAGGTGCAATCCCTTCTATATGTCTAGAAGGTACGTCATCATTAAAGGCAACGAACTCCATTTTCCCAATAACGAACTCCATAATGTTTCAGTACCACGAAGGTAGCGAGAACCACTAACTGGCAGTTTCTTATACCCGCATTTGAGGTGTCTGTTCCCAAGTAGGAAAAAATGTTCCTTATGTAAAATCTAAGATATTTTTAGGAAGGTGTGAGACAAGATCAATATTATACAATAATGACCTCCTGCATTTTATTTTCACAAAACATTTGAAACTTAATATAAATAATACTTAACATAAAATGTCCGATGTAAAGTATATCTTAAAATCTCAGATCTTTGGATATTAGGTATACATGTATACATCTTGGTGTAAATTAATAAACTATATAATCAAAAGTGGCTACTCTGATCTATTCCGAAAAATTGAATGATCGAAAAGTCGCGGCAGCATTCGTGAGAGTTATGGATAAGTGTTAGGGGCCATTACAGACCACGACACAATACTTTCTACAAGGGATTTCATCTATAGGGATAATTTACCCCAAACTATTTCTAAACTTACTAGGTGAGGATAGCCAGCCAGTTATAATCATATCATGTATCAGTTGATGTATTCTAGAATTAATTGAAATACATCTTGAATGATGTCTACAACTTGACTAAAGAACTTTTATCATAATTCTGCAACAAATCAAGAAAGAGTGAGCACACACACACACACAAAAAAAAAAAATCAGGTGACTTACTACCATAAAAAGAATGCAAAACTTAAAGGAATGTAAAAAAAAAAAGAAAACTTTAAAAAACGCTTTAAAGGAATGTAAATTCAGAATAGTTCTGCAACAATAGCATAGACAATACTTTGCAAATAGCGTATCATTTCGAATGTCAGGCTATCTGAACAAGCATATTAAATTTGTGTTGCTTTTTTGTTGATATATCTACTTCACATTGTATCTATCCTGTTGCATAGGAATTTATATAGTATTATTTTTGCTATCATGCTATTGTGAATTATATTTTTACAAAACCTGGCTCTATTTTGATGTGTCTCTTTCTTTTAGTACTTTATACACGCAATCTAGTGTTCCATTTTAAAAATAATTCATTTCGAAATATCAATTCAATTCATAAACTTTTTTCACAAATGTTGAATTTTTCTGAGTAAATAACTATAAAACACAATTTTTAAAAATACATAAGTAAAATGTTTGAACTATAAATTAGATTCCTCTGTTTTAAAGAACTACGCCATTTTTCAGATTGTTTTTCGTAAGTAATGAAAATAGATGATTACTTTTATTTATCTGTCTAGCAATCAGTCTTTTTTGTACAAACACATTATTTCGCAATCTGTTAAAAAATATTGATGGATAATAAAATAATAAGAATTCAATGAATGTTTGCACAACTCTTGAATCAGAAAAAAAGCATAATTTGAAGGTAACAAGAGATGAAAGAAAATTCTTTAATTTTGAAGCAATACTCGTTTGAACTGAAATAGGAATAAATATCTTTATAATTTTGTAAAGATAAATTGTTTTTTATTTTATAGAGGCACAAAAGGTGCGACAGTAAGTTGATTATAATTTTCGTAATTATTACTATTATTTAAAATAAATAAATGCTACTAAAGATTTAAAGCAATATTTCAGTTTTAGTTGCAAATAAACTATATTTATGACTGCGCACAAAAAACATTTTTATACCCCGTGTATAAAATATGCTATTTATTCTAAAACGAATAACAGTTGCCATTCAATGCATATATTAAAGAACAAAAAACATTTTCTGTGTAGGAGGCAGACATTATTTTATTAAGGTAATGTTATAATTTTGGTATTGCCATTTTAAACTACAAAATTATTCATTTTAAAAACATTTCTACTTTTCGAGAGCAAACGTTTTAACGTATAATACTTATTTAGAAAAGAAATATTAATTGAGTTTTTTTTTCTTTTTTGATAATCAGATATTATCACAGTACGTGTGTAAGGGATTTCAATTCATTTTATAATATATAATTTTGGAATAAAAGTTTGTCACAGTTTTCTCTAGAATATTTTAAGGTAAAGCTAAAGGTAAGTTATAAGCTAAATTGATGGGGATAGTCTTTTATGTAGCGTTCTCGTTGAAATGGTTATAAAACATATTTTAAATTATTTAAATTTCTTATTACCAAGAAATAGTCTCTGCCATGTAGCATGAAATATAAAATAAAAGCATATCAAAAATGAAAAGTTCATTAAATAATAAAACTGTTAATATAATATATAATAAGAAGTGTTTTGTATTAATTAAAAATAAATATATTGAATATATTGATTTACACTTTTAAAAGTTATTTTTTCACAATTACGAAATTTTTCAGAATGACTTCAAGCTTTGTTATATGAATTATAGGACTTTCTCTTCAATGTAAAATTGATTTACACTTGAAAACGTGTGGAAACACACGAGCAGTTGAACTAATTAAAAATGCCTATTTTAATTTCCTTAAATATGAATTAGAAAATGCGCATTTCATGTGACTTATAAAATGTTTATTTTGTAATATTTTGATGAAAATCATGTGCAAAGTAGTACTTTTTCCCGACGGATGATTTATTCCAAATTTAGGAGGTCTATAATTTGTATATAAAAGCTACATGTCAGATTTCATCCATATAGGTCATTATGTTTTATTGTTCACACATTCATATACGAACGCCCCAAATCAATACGAAACAAACACATTGGTCTGATGTGTTTACTTCAAATTAGTCATAAAAAGGAGAAAACCAGTTTGAGGAGATCTAGAGCTTGATAAAGAAATTGAGACATTTTGTTGATTATAATTTCTTTTTGGCCATGGTTTACACGAGAAAGCAAAATGTGAAACAATGCCATTAACAATCTATAAAATATAATAATAAAAAATTATCTCAGGAAAAAGAAAAATAAATAACTGAATTTGAAAAAAATTAATTAAATAAGACAACAAATATAAAATTGTTCTTGCCTTCCATTATAATGCATTAAATTGCATCACCATGAAAAAAATCAAAAATAAGATTATCGGTATAAAAAGCTAAACACTTATTTTATGTTTACTTTTTAAATATTTCTGATATTAAATAGCTTTTTCTAACTTAATATACATATAATGTTTAAATATTTTTCAAAAAATTTTTTCTTGTGAAAACATTTTTGTGTGAAAGTAAAGCTTTATGTATAATTAATAATTCATATTTGTTATTTACCATAAGTAAAAATTCCTTTCATGTTTCTACTATGAACTAATCAGTGAAGTTCTTTATTGCAAAGAAATAAGTCTTGAATTTTTTTATTACGTCTGTCTCTATATTTTCCGAACAAACTAAATAAAAATAGCAAGCACAAATGAAATCTCTTTCACTATCCTTTTTCTTGGAAATATCCTATTCATTCTCTAACAAATAGTTTGATTTTCAACTGCAAAATGAAACCTTTTAGTTTAATTATTTTTTGCGAAATACGCTTTTTTATATTATAGTGGGAAATTTCGACAAGCTAAGGATGATTTGTCACTGAGGGAATATTATAAAATATCAACAAATATAATGTAAATTCCGTAAGTTTTGGATTAATTAAAAAAAATCCTCTTTTCTTTCTGTTAATTATATGCAATTGCGCAATGTAGACCACGTAAAATAAATGTATTTGGATATAAGCGTTCTCTCAGATCTGGATTAAAATGAACCATTTTTCTAGCAATATTGATTATGTAATAGTTGTATCAAACATTTTCTTGATAAATAATTTTAGTAAATATACAAGAGAGTGTTAAAAAGTAAAAGCACATTTGAGGAAAGGTGCATTTATTTTAATGAACTCAAACTTAACATACCTTAAAGACTTAAACATACCTTATTTTTCTATATAACCATCCTGGACTTGAAAGCACTTTTCCCAATGTTTCACAATTTTTTGATTCAGTAGGAAAAAATGTTTCTCCTTTGTATCTGTAACCCATTTTGCACCGTATCAATTCCATCTTAATCAGTTGCAAATTTTCTTCCCTTTAACGCTTTCTTCAATGGACCAAAACAGTATGATAATCACTTGGAACGAGATCTGGACAGTATGGTGGTTGTTCCAACACTTCGAATTCCAACTCCTTTATTGTTCTAACCGTCCGATAGACAGAATGTGGTCGAGCGTTATCTTGTTGCAGGATTGCACCGTTTCGCAGTTTTTCACATTGATTGGACCTGATTGTAGGTTTCAGTTTATTCTTGTTTAGTCTGTTTTCCGTCACCCTAATCTCAACGACTTTCAAAATGTCCTCAGTGGTTGACGTCGATGGCCTGTCCGATCTTCACATAAAGAAATTCTCTTCGTTTTGGGGTACTCTATCTATTCGTAGCTTTTGCTTCTCGGTAAATAGTTGTCACCACACAGCGCTTGTACTCGACGAATATTTTCCGCAGGTTTAATATCTTCCGCAAACAAAAAGCGAATCACTACTCTCATTTCCTCCATGGTGCAGATCGACAATTAGCTGCCACATTCAATGATCTGCTAAACTCCAACGACTGACTCGTAAATAAGTGTGACACGTTGCAAGTGCTGTCGACTATATAATTCAGAGCTGTATGCCATTAAGGTTACCTAACCCTAAAAAAATACAAATTGCAAAAGTCTCTTTACTTTATGACTTATACTCGTATTTATGTAACTGAAAATTACTTTTTTTTGAGTTAACGATAAAAAATAATTACAACTGCTGTAAATTTATCGAAATTCAATACTGAAAAGAGTAGTTCTTTCCAAATGCAGAATAACACCATTTCTTTTCTTAAATCTTAGTCTTATTTTTAATTCTTGTAGATGTGATGAAATTTAACATGCGTTTTATTTTTGGGGTTGAGAAAATTTTATTTTATACATGCTCATTCGAGAAATCACAAGACATAAACTTATTTTATTTGCTTAAAATTTGCAGCATATAAGCAGCAATTTTTGATTATTATTCATTTAGTCATTTAGTTTCTGCATATCACAAATATATTAAAAATAAACATTTTTATTTGTCTAGAAATGATCCGGAAAAAATCTTCAAAACATTTGAAGAGTTTAATTTTTTATAATAATGAAATTCAGAATTATGATTAATTTATAAATTAATTATTTCAGACAGATATTCAACACATTTTATATCCTAATTATTTTATTTTTAGGAACCATTACAAAACTGATGAAGCTTTTTCCCTTTTCTTCACAAATAGTAAGAACCCAAAAGTTTCCGCAGACAAAAATAGATACTAAATCCTACTATTGCAACTACTCATGAAATATGAGCGTTCACTTCCAGCTGATGAAATTATTGTCCAGTAGTTGTTTGGTCTCATGAATACATATCATCTTTAGTCACAATGTTAGGACAATCGGAACAACGGTCGCTCCCATTGTTTAATGTCAACAGAATATGTTCTACAGTTTTCAAATAAACGCATGCTGATAGTAGATGTCGAACTCTTTGTTATTTTGCTTTAAAATATTAAATATTGGAATAGAGTAGTCAATTATTTAATTAATCGAGGGGAAATTAAATATTTAATCTTCAATATAAATTTCGTGGAAAACAGAAATAAAACATTTTGAAAATTAACTGTAGAAATCATAAAAAATATTAATAACAAAATTTTCAATAAAATGCTACATATTTCTCAATAAAATAACGGAAGTACATTATTTGAGGATTTGCAGAATGTATGATCCGAATTCACAGAAAACCTTCCCAGAGTTATGTAATATTGGTGATGGATAGCACTTTTTGAGATTAACAACAAGTAATATCTTCTGTCGTTTGATTCCGTGAGGTAATTGTTTTAAAAATTGTAACTGGTTCTCAATAGAAATGTCAATTTTCCTATTAAATTTATGATTCTATATAATTTTATAATGATTCATATTAATTTATTATTATCCATAACGATTCACATTAATTGATGATTATTTGTAATTTCATAATGATTCCTATTAATTGATAATTATCCTTAACTTTAGAATGATTCCTATTAATTGATGATTATCCATAACTTCATAATGATTCCTATTAATTGATGATTATCCTTAACTTTAGAATGATTCCTATTAATTGATGATTATCCATAACTTCATAATGATTCCTATTAATTGATTATAACGTATAACTTTATAAAGATTCCTATTAACTGATGATTATCTAAAACCTCATGGTTATTCCAATTAATTGATGATTATCTATAATTTCATAATGATTCATATTAAGTGAGGATTATTTATAACTTTTCTTATCTGGCACACTTTTTGAAATAGAAATGATTACTCTGAATATGTTTGAGCTGTTTGAGTGAATAAAATATTAAAGAAGTCTTTACTGTCTGTAAATGCTGTCATTACTTGAAGTTAAGGATAGTTTTATGCTTACTTCTTATATTAAACATTCAATATTTACAAATTACATTAAAGGTTTTTTTTAAGATCAAACAAACGATAATTGAATGTGATTAATTCCAAATCATTCGTTCAAGTATTTCATTTCCTCAAAGAATATTTTTCAAAAAATAAATTGCATTAGTAGGAATGAACAAGCAACAGCAAATTTCATCAATTGATGAGATTTTCAAACTATTCTTTTTCCAATTGACTGGAAGCAATCCCGTCTGCATTACACCTTCCATTTCAATTCACTTCTTTTCACGTGTGCTATAAGACAGAGGAAAAGAAGAATAGAAGAAAAAAATATATATAATCTTTTCCAAACAAGAAAGAGAATAAATGTACAATTCCCGTACTTTTACCTATGCTTCGATCCACAAGAAAAATATATTCGCACATTTAACTGAAGAAAAAGAAAGCCGGAAGGTTACTCCGTTCATTGCAAATTCTCCTAAAAGTGTTCGATTTTGTAAATTTTCCAAGAACTATATGTTCTTAGGAATGCACGAATCGCTTGTAGGAACGTGAAAAAAAAATGAAAATGTCATCTTTTTTTTCCATTCTTTTCATCCAGCTCATTTATTTTGTATTCAAACTGCCAGATAAGAATTTTAAATTGGCAATCACCTTTAATCTTAAATATTTTAGATCAAAAAAATTTGGAAATGGACATTTGAGACATTTGACCAGCAGCCAAGTCAAGGTTAATTGAAATATCTTAGATTGTTGCTTTATTATCAAAAAACAAACTAATATGTATTTAATAATAGCATAGAATTCAAGTAGATTTTAGTAGAGAAATACCATCAAATCCTATAATTTATGTAACAATACTTAAATACTTCAAATACTGTTTTCCAGATATTCATTCATCAAATAATGAATTTTTGTTTAAATGCTAGATAAAAAGTTCTTAAATCCCTATTAAATAGTATCTTTCATTTTTAAATAACATTGTTAAACATTATTAAAATTTAGAAATTTAAAATCTAACAGTTGTTTTCAGAAATCTACAATTTTTATACTATTTTCTATTACAGCAACCTTTATGTTTTTTTATATTATTCATAAAGATTTTCCGCAGAATCAGTTATAATTAGTGCCAATATTTTGTGCAAGTTGACATGCAAAAATTCCATTATACGCTTGCATAATAATGGCCATTCTCTGTATATTCACAAGATGTGATAAATTTTGCGTTTGAAAAAATAAAGTGCTTACATATCTATTTTTTACTTTTTTTTACTTAAAAAAAAAAAAAAAGATAATGTTTTTGTCATGAATTTTTAGAATACTTTCTAACATGGTTATAAATTATGTCTGTTCAGAAAGATGTTCTTTTTCGCCTTTGCAAAAAACAAACTCAATTTCGGTTAAACTAATAAAAATATTTTAATAAGAATTAAAATTTTCCTTTACTATAGATAGATTATCATTGTAGTGTTTCTATTAAGTGGTTTTAATATTTATAAGAATAGTTTTGAAATCTGCAATAAATGAGAACATGCGACTACATTCGGAATAAATTTTTTGAAAAACATTCGAAAATATTTTTGAAAGTTATAGTTAGGAAATTTTATTCTTGAATATTTGAATAAAAAAGATTTAAAAAAGACCAAAATGTACTAGATAAACGGAAAAATGCCTTAAAAATTGGAAAAAGGTCTTTTTTTTGGCTAAAAAGAGATACAAAGCAAAGATCTTATACTTTAGATTTTTATGAAATAATTAGCTAATAATTTTGTAGATAGCTTAAAAAATATATTATCTAGTTCTTGATCCAAAAATAAGCTTTATTTCATTCCATTCTTTAAATATTGGGGTTCAACTGATAAATAATAAAAAAATTTCAATTTTTTGTACATTGAAAAACTATGAAATATTTCCAAAGAATTTACCTAATCTCTAGTTTGGAACTGCAGACATATTGGGAAATTAGAATACCAAATATGAACAAAAAATACGCTTCAGGTTTTTATTTCTGAGGTATAATTCTATTAAATTTTAGAATTGAGAAAATAGCATCTGAAGTTGTAAAATAGCATTAAAACGTATACAAATGCAATTATAAAATCAGTGTAACTTTCCAAAAAGTAGACTTAGTACCAATATTTTAAAGGTTTTGTAAGGAAACATGTTACAACATTAAGAATTTCAAATAATAAGAAGAATTCAGAATTCCGCAAAAAATCTGTAAAAGTAAAAAATGATTCTTAATTCAAAAAAAGGTTTTTTGTAAGATTTTCCTAATAAAATTAACATAAAATTTTCTTATTTTAAGTTTTTCCAACCATTTTTATTGGCCATATATTTCCAAAATTATCTATTTGTTTACGTTCCATAAATAAAAAAACTTAATTTAATTGATGATTAACTGTTATTTAATTTCTGAAACTATTAAAATACTATATTACCTTCCCGTGTGAATTTAATAATATGTATGAATTTTAATTTATATCATTAATATTTAAAATTAATTTAGCTACAAATTTAAAAAAAGATTGGTCGAAGCAATGCCTTTAATGAGATAGTCTGTCACATCGTTATTTCTCGTGTAGTATGCTCTCACTAATACAGAAGTTTTCAAAATTTCAATTAAGATTTATGTTAATTAATAAAGAATATGATTTTCAATGTTTTTCTTCAATAGCTCCAAATCATATTATCGCTCTTTAAAATTTCTTTACCACTCTAAAATTCAAAAATATGCCTTTCAGTTATTGCATTTTTTTTCTTTAATTTGAAAAAAAAAATCATTTTTATATTAAAACAATGTTTTTTATTGTTGTAAAGAAATTTAACCGAATTTTAATGCTTCATGAAGTTGTTCTTTTTATGTGCCTTTGTGATTTGAAATTTACAATAAAATTTTACATTGTGATATTTATAGGCCGTAATTTTTTTTTCTAAATTACAAAATGTAATACATATATATTTCTACTGTGATATTATACCGACAATAAAATTGCTTTTGGAATTAAACTATTCGAAGACAAGACAGATTATTCAAATCTAAAGTACTGACATTTTCGAGACAAATCTATTGAGCTTACAGACATGGATTTTTATGCACATACTGTCATAATATTAAATCAATCTCAAATTTAAAAAAAATATTTTATATAGAATTTTTTTTGAAAAACAACATTTATTTAATATTTATCGTTCATCTTTAAAAGAAAAGAATTTCATATCAGAAGTCGCATCCGAGAGTTTGAATTCACAGTAAATAAGCCCTAATTTTAAGAGAAAAGGGAGAAATACTTGCTGCTATCTTTAGTTCTTGAAGACTTTTTGCATATTCTTTAAAGAAAGACATCAATACAAAGAGATAAATTGCAAATATTTTTAGAGGAGAAGATTTCTTATAATTTGCTGCATTATTTTTTAATTTAAATTATTGTGGATCCTAAAAGAATATGTAATGAATAGCAGTGTGGAAATACACATTTTGCATATTCGCTTTATTGGGATAAAGAAAAATAATTTCGTCTAAGTAAACACGGGGTGCAGATTTTTCTTTTTTATCATTGTTTTTATTTTTAATATCTCATTATTAAACAACTACAGAATCACAAACATTCTTTGAAATCACGGAACCTGTTCGTGCACTCTTTGTTACTGCTTTCGATCAGGAATAGATCTATTTTTGTAGCAGTCATTTAAGAAAACATATGTTAAACAAAGAACTACTATATATTTCCATTTATCACAAGTGAAATTATTTTCATACTAGATTCCACAAGCAGTTATGTACTGAACCTCGGCAAAAGATCTGAACCTCATATTTCTGTAGTTTTTTAAAACTATAAATCGTGGTATATTGATCGAATTATATTTTAAAAGATGCATTTAAAGATTTTGCGATTGAGTTTTATGAACTCATGTCTCTTTATAGACTAAATTATATTTCCATTTATCACCTGTAAAATAGTTTTCATACATGGTTCTGTACGAAATCTTAGGAAAAGATGGTGAGCATGACATCTTTATGGTGATTGTAACTGTAAATCGTGGTACATTATTTGATGCATTATTGTCGCATATGTATTTAAAGACTTTACAACGAAGTTTTAAATCGACGGATTTTCTTTTCACATCAGAGATTCGCATTAGAAGATGTATGCCCCTTTTCCTGGAATTCTTTGGAATCGTCTTTTCTTGTAAATGATATGATGCACGGGTTTTCCTTTTTCAATTAATAATGTTGCTTATTCTAAACTTACAAATTTTAATAGCATGTTTTTCATAAAATTTTAATTTATGGAACTCTTAGGGAAACGCAAAAACATATCGTTCATTCCACAGATTTTTTAGTACCTGATATTTTGAAAGAAGGCTAAATTTATAAGTTTTAGACGATATTTCTCATTCAAAATAAATAGCTGTTGACATAACTTTTTATTCTAAAACATTTGTCTTTTTAACTTCTTTATCGAAATCTTTATCAAAATGTGTAAATATATTCTTTACATATTATTTTTATAGATTGAAGTTAAACTAGTTTTGCATCATTAAATAGTGTTTTAATTTATAATTTTAATCATACAGAATTATTACGCCTGATTTCTCTCATATTTATGAAGATGGGATTTTTTTATTTTCTCGTTTATTATTTGCAATAATTCAGCATGCAGTTTTTTAATCTTTACTCAGATTTAATATTTTAAAAATCTATTCAATTTTTCGAAATTCTGTCCTTTTATAAATCAATTTACTGACTTGTTAATTTGAGAAAAATTATTCTCAAGCCACATAACATTTGTAAAATGAATTATAAATTAGCACAGGAATATTAGAAAATAAATTAAAGCAAATGAATACTACATTTTAAAATAATTATAATAAATACATTTTTTTACCGTATAATAACTGATTATATTTAATATAATTGCTTTACTATTTATTTCGAAAACACATATATTTAATATTATCTCCACAACGTTTAAGGATTATCAAGATTACAGTTGAGTGCAGCTGTTTCATATATTTTTCATCAGCAGAAGCGTAAGAGCTATAATCATTCTAAAACATTTAGCTCCGAAATCACAAAACACTTTCCATAATTTGCACTCTTTTGTCGTCCGATTGTTTTCTCTAGTGAGATAGAAATTTATAGTCTGCTTTATTTTTCGAGATTCAAGTAATAAATGAAATTCTTCATGAAAAAGAAATATTTCCGTTGTTTAATATGAGCTCGGTCGAAAGATGATTTTTTTAAATGTGGCAGAGAATCGATAGTAAGAAAATTCATAACTACTTGCAAAAGTTTTGAAATTGAATTTTTAATAATTTCCTCATTATTACGGTGTGAATTCGTTTTCCGATTATTGAAAATTCATTTTTTTATTTATTTCATATGCTACGGATTCATTTTAACGAATTTTTTTCTTTGACTTTAAATTAAACTTCTCTCGTCGAAATACTGTTGATAATAGAAGCAGTATATTTATCTGCCATTTGTGTCACATATGCTTCAAAAATATTAAAAGAGCTGCATACAAGTTTTGCAAACTCTTGAAAGAATAATCTTAATTGATTGAATAGTATCATTCACTTTCCATCATTAAATTGTGTTTTATTTCCTACTCGGTAATTTTTAACCATTGCTTTGGTGCCAATTTTTCTATTTTAAAATATGGATCAAAGGTCTAAATCCAGACAGATTTATTTCCCTTTGAATAGGCAATGCATTTTAATTAACTGCGATGGAAATTTCTTCTTTGAGATTATTTCCTTTGCTTTTTTACTTTAATTTAAGAAAACATGAACAATGATTTTTAAACATTTTTTCTGAAATATATAAGATGACAATTAAATAACTGTTTTTACTTATGAGTTATTGAAACTAATAAAAGAATTGAAATCATATTTCATATGCATAGTGCGAAACCTTTGAGATATAAATTTCTAAATATCTAAGTAAATGTTGTAGAAGGTCTATCTTGTAAACAGCAGAACAAACTTATTAAAAACGTCCCGTTTGTCTGTGGAACCCAAATTTGATATATAAAAAGCTGATATCTGTATATTTCTTATTGCATATCATTCACTTGTAATTTTTTTTAATCTATCAAAAGTTGGTGAAATTTGGATGAGTTCATTTTTCAAGAACTACTGAGCCATTTTCGTTCCAGCAATGTCAAAATCTTTGGTTATCTTATTGTTGCCTTTTGATAATTTTTGCTTTGAGAGGCAGGGAATTTACCTTCCCATGTCTTCCTTTCCGCAAAAGAAATTTTGTTTCGTAACATTCAATATTTTAGTTGCAGATAAATCAAAATATGGAAATTCAACTTACAGTCATTTTTACATTTGCAAATAGGTCAAAAATATCAATGAATTACATAAGTGAATAGCTTGTTAACTCAATGTTTTCTACATTATTGAGAAATTGTCGATAATATAGTTTTTCGTTAAAAATTTAATTAATGACATTTAAGTACTTTAAACATGATTGAGAAAAATTTATACTTGTTGTGTCACCTTTTGTACTTTAGTTATATATGTTCATTGGTTAATATCACTTAAAATATGACACACAAATTTCATCTGAAAATTTAAAAAAAAAATTTCAAATTTCCAATTAATTTTAGTATGAATTCCTAAAACAAGATATTTTTACTACCTATCTCTTATACCAAAAATATTTAGAAACAATATTATGGAAATTTGAATTAAATATTTTATCCTGAATAATAGACATACAGGAAAAAGCAGTTTTAAATGAATTCTAATATCCAATATGTCTTAAGAAAAGAAGAACTTAAAAACATGAATAAGCATTTTCAAGTTAAGAATACAAAACTGATAATTTGAATTTACCTTCTATATAAAAAATGCCTTGTGATACTTTTTTAAAAATATTAATTATAAAATAAAAAACTTTTTTCTGAAAATAAATTTAAAAAATACAATTATTTAATTCTACAGATATCTAATGCTTTACAATATACGATGACATATTTTTTTTCACAATGAAAATACTTAATAAACATTTTATTCGAGTTTTTATGTTTTATTAAAACAAATAAAAGAATATTCCATTACTGTACTTTATCATTAAAAATTAAACTATAATTTCATTAGTTATTTATATACTAGGTTTTTATCTCCTTCAATCATGTGCTCTTGAGTAAGTTGTATAACTTTTTTATACTTCTTCTTTATATCAGAGTATATCACACATGTGCACTTCACCTTGCTTAAAACACGTCAAACGTTATGCTGGCGCCCTATTTAGATATTCATTGAAAATATTTCTGTGAAATTCGTTTCTTATCCACTTATTATTTTGCAATTCGTCACACTTTTTATGTGAATTTAGAGACGAATTTCGATCAGAAAATGATTTATTGCCTGGTTTCCCTATGCAGATGAAGAAATTGAACTTAGCGATAGCTCAGAAAGCATGTATTTTACATTTTTTGTAAAGGTTCATTAGAGAAAAGATTTTGTTACAGCAAATTCATAAATCTTTGATTTTACTAAATTGTTCTGAAATTTTAGGCTTCAGTACTTAATTTTAGAGAAGATGGATGACCCAATGCATATGCTTCATCTGTAAATTTTGAGGAAATTGCGTGTTTACTTTTTTTCAATACAATTCCTTGCCATTTAAGCTCTTTCATGTCTATTTGTAGCTGAACATGACAGCTAAAATTGTTTTGTTCATGGTAAGTCAAAATTCAAAGATCGTTATTTCGTAATTATTGTTCTCCAATGCCAAATATATGTTTTATTTGATGGATTGCGAAGCACATAACCCCTACGGGTAGAAATCTAAAAATAAAAAATCTTAGCCATTGCGGAGATGTAAAATATCTTATGTTTACAAAGTCATGACCTGGGAATCAGGTATATAGAGGCTCAGAGTGCCCTCTTTATATGGCACTGTAGATTCATTACATATGTGTAGATTTTCCATATTTTAAAGTCAGACATGATAAAGGGATGAAAAAAAAATAATACAGGGGACGATCACCAGTTATTCTTTCTAACTTACTGATGACGGTTAGATTTCTTTAGACTTTCTAACTTACATCGGTTAGATTTATCATCATGCGATGATAAACATTTATCCGAGGCATCATTTACCCTCAACACCATACCCTCTTTTTTTTCTCACATGCTATTAAGATCTTTTATTTTTCAAATGAATATTTATGTTGTTTCTTATGGCACTTGCCGTGGACAAGCCCGCTGTTACGCAATCAGCGATTTTAAGCCGGAGGGGGAGCGTCTCTTGTTTTTATAATAGCCCCATCTAGGGCCAAGTGGACGACTTAGCTACACATACGTCACAACCCTTTTTACGGGGCGGACTTCATTCACACATTGCATTCACAGGTCTTAATTTAGACCTGAATCAGAGAACGATCACCCCTGATCCAGTACCCCCAGTGGTATTACTCTCGACATGGAGGACTTTGTGACCACTACAGATTTATACGCACGTCAGCCACCAAGCACGCGGGGAATTTTCGGCCAGCGGAGTTCGAACTCGCAACCTAAGGGACGCGAATCCAACGCTCTACCAACCAGGATATCCCGGCCCTTGAATATTTATAACTGTATGAAACGACTGGGTATATGCACGATTTAGTATACTGCAAAATGTTATCTTAAATTACATGTGGTAAAATAAAAAAAAAAGCTTGAAAAATTGTCTAAAACATGAAATATTTTAATAGAAAATGGATAATTAAGTCAGTTGAATTTATGTATATAAATAGTTGAAGACTTAATATAATAAAAACAATGCTATGCAATATAAACCTTAAAAATCACAATCATAACATTTCAAAAATTACTCGATATGTCTCGTAATAAGTTTTAATTCATCGGTGTTAAGAATGTCATTTATATGTTAATAATATTATACAAAATTGCAACATGTCACATTCTATTTTAATTCTCCTAGAGAACACAAACTGATATGACTAATAAAAATCTTTTATATTTTTAAAACGAAATCGGAATTTTTAATATGATTCCAAAATAAGTCCTGAATGTAATCTTTTGGGCATTTATTTAATTTCTATTCTCTTAGCTTAAGAATAAGAGAGTGAAAATCTGAGAGACTTTGAAGTTGGATCAAAAAACGTGCGGTTTGTTTGTTTGTAGTTATATGATTTATTTGTATTTAACTCAAAATTTAATTTACAAGGCCTATTTTTATTTTTATTTTTGAAAAAAATATATTACAGGTAGTAAAATTCTACATATTTTAAAGATTAATGACAAAATTCTCTAAGCCTACTCTCAAAACAACGGTAATATCAACTTAATGGTAGGATGAGATTTTGATCTTTACAAAAAGAGATTGTCTAAATTATAATCAGATTGTCTTTAGATAAAGAGATTGTCTAAATTAAACTCAGACTGTCTTGAGATAAAGATATTGTCTAAATTATACTCATATTGTCTTGAGATAAAGAGATTGTCTAAATTAAACTCAGATTGTCTTGAGATAAAGAGATTGTCTTGACTAAACTCAGCAAGCTAGTCAGAAGATAGTAATTTTATAACTAAAATAAAAGTAACCAAATCTTTTAAATATTATTTTGAGTAACTTTAATTTTTAACTAGTCTTATTTTTTATTAATTATTAAAAAAATATTAGTATACGCTCAATATCGAAATGGAAAACTTATTTGGAATAGATTGGCATTAGTGATTTCTAGGCTCATACTCAGGCCTAAATAGACCTGAATACCTATGTTAATGCATTTTTAATTATTTAAACCTCAAATAATCACTGACGTCATATTTTTACCTTGCTAATATGTCAGATTTTTCTGCAATTCATTAATTGATGTTATATAATAGAAAGAAATTATTGCAGTATTTGCAAAGTTAGCAAAATACACAGGATCCGTAATTTTAGAGGTTATCAAGCCAGGTGCAATAAATTATATAGTTATAAAAATATGACAAGATGTTGTCCCGTTTTTTCGGGAACAACAAATTTTATCATATCTACAGTCTAATAATCGGAAATCATTTTTTACCAAATACTGTGTTATTCTTCACAAATGTTTACCTTTGCATGTTTTTCGCATTAAGTTTTATATAATACTTCCAATTTTGGAGGAATCATTCAAATTTCATTAATACATATTGAAAGCTCAAACAGAAATTATTTATGCCTTGTATAATATAACAATGCCTAAACATTTTATAAACGAAATAAATTCTCTTTAAGAGTTATCGAAAATACTTTTCAAATGTCCAAAATATGAAAGACACCGAATGAGAATATTAAGAAGGTCTCTATTATTTGCATATTTCCGATAAAAGGCTTTCAATTGGAGTTCCAAACAAAAAAAAATCTTTACAAGAGAAGTAATCAGATGCGAAGGAACGACAGATACATTTAGAAGATGCTTAAATCAGATAGAAAAGTGATTGGGAAATAATTAAGAATTCAATTTCAAATACTTCGAAGGAATGTGTTTTGTCCTAGTATCGATTTATTGTCACATTCCAACAGTAACAGTCTTTGAAAGAATTTTTATTAGGTGTTGGAGAAATAAACTTTTTCATGAGGATTTCAATTTGATATTTAAATCACAGAGAATAAGACAGATGAAAATTTCTAATCTAAGCGTAGAAAGTGATGTGGGAGTGAAAGAGAATTCTGAAAATAATTTGTAATGTAGAAAATATTGTTTTCAGAAATGGTTGATCCAAATAAGAAAAAAAGAATTGGCAGCTGTAAATATCGTTTTCTTTTCTTTACATAAACTTTTCATATGGAAGATTATTCAAAATAAGGAAGGACATATTGGAGTTTTGAAGGCCAAATAAAATTTTAAATTCTTTTAAAGTTTTCTTTAATTTTATTTTCATTTATGATTTCAAGAATTATTTTTAGAATTGTCGTTTGCTGATGAATTTTTGGTATAATTTTCAAATCTGTCATATTTCAGACTATGATAATCGACATTTTTATAGCGGTTTTTTTTGTGTGTATGTGTGTGTGTGCGTGAATCCGTCCGTGCGTGTTGTGTGTGTGTGTGTGTGTGTGTGTGTGTGTGTGTTTCTGCATATCAAACTTCTGAAAACTATATAGAAAATCACTATTTTTTTTTGTTCTAAACATTGGATTCTTTAATGAACGCATACCAGCCATAAAAAATGTAAAATAAAAAGGTTTGTTTTTGAGTAACAGGTGTGTATTTCTTGAGAGAATTTTTTGAATAATTATTATGTTTTGAAATTAAATGGACTATCTACACTTACAATCATCTAAAAAATGTTTAATATCAAAATTTAGAGATAAAGAAATTCTTTTAGAAATAAGTCTTGGAACGACGCAATATCTTAGATTTAAATATTAGTTTAATAATATTGGAACTAAAATCAGAGTCTTTAAAAAACGTTATCATTTATTTTTTGGAAATTACTCATTTTGAATCTGAAATCAATTTTATAAATACTAACAAAATATAATTTCTGTTTTTAATGCCATTCATTCATTAAAAGTAAGAAATAACTTTTTATTTATAATGATCAAATTCAAGAATAACATGAGTACATGTCATATTTTTTCGATTTGAGAGTTAATATTGTTCTTTATTCGAGCAAAAACATTTGACAAACAATTTACTTTCTCAAAAATAAAATTTCATTATTGTAAAGGAGTCATTGGCGAATATTCAAATTTTTTGCTTTAACATTAATATTTAATCGAGTATTCAAATATATGACAATCCGATGGGATTAAGTTAAATGGAAAATGCCATTTTCTAATGAAAATTCAGCAAAACAAGAGTTCTTCAATCAGTTTTTCAAATTTGACAGTGTTTTTTGCATAGCTTGGCTTATTTCGCCATCATGATCCGGTTATCATGTTCGAAACAGGTCTTTGCACACAGCATAAAGAAATTTGAGGAAAGAAAATTATAATACAATTCCGAATTTAATAAAGAGAATCTAGACGTCTAAACCATACTATACTATAAGGTCTTGTGTTAGAACATGTTCGAATAAATATATATTACCGTCAATCTGATAAATCGAGTGGTAAATAATTACAGCTGTTTATTAGTGCTAATCAAGAAAGGCATTTGCAATGTTTTGATATAGGTTATTATTAATACTTACTGTGGTTAACTATATTAGTTGTGAATGATAAGAGATTAATTACATAGATCTTAAATTATGGATACGATATCTGCCGACAATGAAAAAATAAAGATATAAAGTAAATCATGTATTGCTTTCTGTACAAAATTCGTAGTTGGTTTCAATCGAAAATTAAAAAGAAGCAATGAAAGGTTTTGCATTTTTATTACTACTACCTACTTTATAAAAAGTGAAAAATACATAAACAAGCTGTAGAAACCATAACTGCTGAATGAAATTCCTTCAACTTCGGGATTAAAAATATAGAAAGTCATAAGAAGGGTTGACAGAATAAATAAATTAAATATCTTTTTTATTAAAAAATTAATTCTTCTAAAAAAGAACATTTTTATCTTTCTTAGGGCAATTCTTATAGAGTTATTATAGATATTTTAAATTGCTTCATTTATTTGTTCCCGTATTGCAATTTTGTGTCATTTCATATGTAGTCCGTTCGGTAATCTGAATAATTTCGGTCATAATTTTTATAATTTTAAAATTTCACTCGATGTTATTGTCAAGATATAGTTCACACTAATACAAAAATTTATTTCCACTTTCATCTGATAAAATTTCAAATGGTAAAAGAATAACTTTAGCTAAGAACTATATGATAATCGATCAATACTAAGGAACAACAAGTAGATAAATTAATAATTAAAATTCATGTACTATTTATTTGTAAATCTGTTGGCCTGTCTGTAAATAGAGTCTAGTTTGTCTGTCTGAAAGTGTTTAGAAACATATCAGTTAGTCTAGTGCATTCTATTGTTAAAGTGTGACAAAATCATTAATATCTAATTTGAAAAGTATCTCTAATCGCTGAAGATTTGATCTGGAAGCAAATGCAGATTTACGATTTTGGTTTAAGACCAATAAACCAAATTTCATGGATGAATCTCTTTGCATTTTTAAATTTTCAAATAGAAATACATACGCAGAAACATAATAACGGCTCTATAAATGATTTTCTTGTACTTGAGGGCAATTTAAAGCGCAAGTTCAGCAAAACATTTAAATTAAAATTCCATACAAATAAAATATTTCTTATGCACTTGGAAAAGTAGAAATTATTTGAATATTTTATAAAATAAAAACAAAAATATGGATGAAAACTAAAATAGAAAAAAATTTGGAATTCTTGCTTCAAATCTCAAAAAGGCAATCAATATGTGATCATAACCATCTATGTACTGCCATTTTTATTAATCTTCCCTTATGCATATTCATAGAGATTGCTTCTAATGAAAATGTATTCTGATGACTGCGATAGTTCGCGTTGAGATTTATTAAAACCATATGATTTATCCATCCGCCGCTCATTCTAGGGAATATGGAATTCCTCTGAGAATAAATAGATGATCGGATTATTAATGATAATTTTGACACTACATACCATAAGTATTCAGAAATGCAATGAATTACATGTGCCTGGAATAGTTTATGAATTAGGCAATTTCATCTTATATCAATAATGCAACGTGTAATTAAAATTTACAAGATGTTTTTAATTAAGATAGTTTTCTAACATTGTTTTGATAAATACTAGTGGTCATGTAAAGAGAATATTATCTGTATGGATATTAGAAAATACGGAAGGAATTCTTAATGAAAGTTTAAACAACAAAGCAATAAATCATATATGTTATATGGTGGTTATAATTTTATTTGTTGTGCGTACACTGCACCACCTTTAATTACTGTTTGCTTACATAGTTAAGATCCATATTTTGGCTGTTTATCATCACTAATAAGACTTAAATGGATAGTACGAATTCTAAATTTTATCCAATATCGGCGAATCTACTCTAGGTGCTGAAAAGCGGCTTTCTAGTAATGTTAATTGGGTTGCCACATTTGGCAAGCTATCGGCGAGAAGGAATTCAAACTTATCGAAGGTACAGTACAGTTAATTACAGATGTATCACGTTCTTGTTTGATTTCAAATGATGTATTTGGCATTCTTTTGGATTTTTTTCCTTACAGTGTTTTCAATTGCAATATTTCAATTCAAAATGCACAGCTGTATCTTTTAATAAAAGAAATAAACATAGCCATCTGCAGCAATAAAATCTGAAAATAGGGTTGACATTAAGCCCAAAATAATTTTATTTTGCCTTTTGAAAATAATTTGCAACTTCTAAAAAGATGTGTGTGTGTGTTTTCATTGATAAATTATAATGTGTGTGTGTGTGTGCGTGATTCAAAAAGGATTACAATCAAAATAATTATAATTCATTCAAAATGATACATTGAGAATAAGTCTGTCTGTCCAGCTGTCTTAATATAATTTATCATAATATCTTCATGATGAAGAGAGCTGGATAGATAAAATTTGGTACACTGAATTAATATATAAGATTTAAATGACCCTCAAATTTGGAACCAAATCCTTCAAAAAGTTGATCATCTGGTCATCTGCACTTTCATAAACATGTAAATGTGATAACTCAAGAAAGCTATGATTTAGAAATGAAGAAATTGGTATGTGATTCTGTGGCTACAGTTCAAGTTTTGCGTTAAATCTTTTGGTTTAAATCGATCAAAAAAAGATGTCGTAAATGCACATTCGATATTCAGCTGCTTGTGTATTTACCGTACACCAGCTATTGATCTTCAAAGACTGCACGTTAATAAATTCTTTTGTAAATATTATTCTCCATCTGAGGTTAATAATACACATGAACATTCATTAAAGAACATACGAGAATGTTTCTTGGGGACCACTCCTGCTGATTCTTGGTTGGTAACTTTTGGATAAGATTCCTATAATATACTTAGAATATTTATTGAATGACTAAAATAAATCAAATACATTTTTCTTTATTATTTTTCAGCTGAAAAAAAAAAACAGAAATAATAAAAAAATAGACAAAAGATGCACAGGAAATGATGTTAATTTCCATTTATATTCACATAACAAATTTATGCATGAAAATAGACTATATCTATAGTTGCAACATGCAGATGTCATTTTTTGCATCTAGTAAGGCAGCATGCAAGAAGGGGAAGTACTCTGATGGCTTGCACATATGTTCATTTTGATCAAATATTTTGTGTTAAAATAAGAGCGTTAAATAAGAAAGCAGCACACCTGCGCTACAATCTCCAAGTCAGTTTGTCTCAAAATCACAATCTCTGTTAGCACAAAATACCCCAAAATATTATTAAAGTGCATTTAAGAAGATGCTCGCCTGGCGTCCTGGCATAGGGGTAGCGCATCTTCCTCGTAATCTGGGCGCCCCGGGTTCGAATCCCGGTTCGGGAATGGCTGTTCTTCATCTGTTTTCTATCTGTGAGGTGTGTGAATGTGCCCCCCTGTAAAAAGGCTTTGTACAAGCGAATGTGTGTGTGTCATCTTCATATGAACTAGAAGTCAGACTTCTGCCCTCGGATGCTCAGGGGTCTTTACCCTCAGAAGCTACTGCACCCCCTTTCCGTGGTAACGCGGACACGACATCATCACCATCAAGAAATTGCTCGGCATTCAGAATATTGAACAATATCGTGAAATATCGCAACAGTTACTGAAATTAAATCAAAATTAAAAAGCAGGTTGTTGGGAATTTACATTTGACATTACCCTGCTATCTGAGAGTTAAATATATGAAATTTCTTCCATAATGTGAATTAAAAAAAACCGATTCAAACGAAAATAAATTCACTGTATAAACAAAATCTCAAATGAATTGGTTCAGTTTTTGTATAATAAACCATTCACCATTTGAAATTTTGGATATAAGCTTTCTTACCATTACCACTTACAGTAACAAAAGTGCTCAAGATTAAATGTCAAAAAGACATTTTGTATACAAAATACCTAAGAGAAAAACAAGACTATCCGAAAAGAGAGAAATTCTCACTTTCATTTTCGCTTTTCCGTAGCTGAAATTGTTTTCTGTGTTTTTTGAAAGATACTGCAGGGAAAACAATCCCCACAAAGAAGAGTTGACTTATAATTCTTAGAGATATCTTTTCTAAAAGTACTGCGCAAATCTTTTCTTTTCGTTCAAGACAAAGGTAAGAGCATGGAAACTACATGTTTCATTCCTTGTTTGCAGAAGATTTCCTCTTATTTTGATCCCGCTATTTTCCCATGTTGTGCACGTACGTAAGGGCAAATTGAAATGGAATTTGAAATGTGAAAGTATATATTTCGACAACTTTCTCGCAACTGCAAAATATACAGAAAAGGAATGCGGTTCTACGTTAAATGTTTTCGTTTTATTTATGTTAAATACGTTGCACCATTGGTAGCTTTAGTAAAATATGATATTAAAAAAAATGTTTTAGAAAATAATATTGTTCAGAATGTGTCAGTTATGTTACTACCTAGGTCAGAATTCAATTTATCAACAACTATTATTATTTTATTTCAAATCATTCAAGATATTCTGCAATATTTCGACAGCTTTACAAGTAGTGAAATAATCCATATAATCGCAAAGGATATTAATCGTTAAGTCTAGTAATTGCTTGTTGTTTTTAACCCCTTGCCTGCCGCGGGCGTATGTATACGTCTCCCTAAGTCAATGTATTAACTGCCCTGGCGTATATACGTCTCCCTAAATCAATGTGTTAACACCCCCTGGCGTATATATATGTCTCGCTCGCAACTATATACGTATATATACTTGGCACTTGGGAACGAATCCCGCAAGTTATCCTCGGCAGGTAAGGGGTTAAAAAAGGAAGGGTAAGAAAAAGAATTGAATCGAAATCTATATCAATTGAAATGCATTAGTTCTTTGCAATTTCAATTTTCCAAAATATCAGCAAAAGAAAATAAACTTGAAGAAAAAATTGAATGTATGAATATAATTAATATAGTGATCCGAAAATCAATACCGAGGTGTTAAGGCTCTTGAATGCATAATTGAGCCCATATATCACCAGTAACAACGAAAAACAATATTTAGCGATAAATTGTAAAAAAGAAATTATATTTTGGCGAAAACGCTCAACTGTTATGAATAAAAACATTGAAATTTTAATTATTTTAAATTCAAAAAAGTTTTATGAAAATTTTAAAAATGTCTATCTCAGCGATCATCTCCCAAGAAAAGGCTAAAACCTAAATTTGATAGTTCTCATTCAGAAGATCTATGCATAGATTTATTAACAATATTTTGCGCAAGTTATAGAATGCATGTTTGCATAAAAACATTGTCAAATTAAATTGTTGCTAAGATTTTTATCTCTTTAGTTTGATAACAACTATTGATTTTCAGAGTCAAGTACATCACTGAATGAAAAATAACAATTTTAAAGAATATGACAGGATAGACTGAAGTAAAAACTCGATTTTGCGAAATTATAACATGTCCCAAAAAATTAGAATCAACATATTATTTATTTATATATAGAAATAAAAATTGATTATAGAATATGAATTCCGCCCTTCAAATATTTATTTTACAATTCATGAAGACAAAAAATAGTATTATCTGAATTCTTTCGTACCTCGAATTCGTATCTATTATTAACTATTCAAAACGGAAAAGAATAGTTCCACATTTGACATTCCTCGAAAAATGCATCGCATACTTGTCGCTTTCCAAATATTTGGATAAAGTATTATGCATCCTTTTCAGAAATCTGAAAAAAAGAATGCTTTCTCAACGTATGCAATACATCAGATTTTAAACTATTACTTATTTCTCGAAAATTCAAGCAAAATAAAAAAAAAATATGGAACATTCGAATGTTAAAAAATTATTCATATTTTTTGCAAGATATTCCCAACCTGTGAATAGGATAAATATATTAGATTATCTCAGAAAAATGTTTGCTTCAAGTATTATATACAGCATTCGTATCCTTTTTAAGAAGTTCTATTTTGTATTTTCTCTAAAAATAATAAAAGCAATGTGTATGCATGTGTCTCTTTTTGAGTGTGTGGGTAGGTTTTTTGGCTCTTTACCGTGCTGAATTATTGAGTTAGAGCTACCTTTTTAGGCGCAAACATACTTGCACAGAAAACTGATGGATGTCGTGAATATGTTCAGTAAAGATATTTCATTTAATAATAAAATAAAATTTTGATTTTTTTTTCACTGATAATTTCTGTAAAATAGTATTCATAAAAATATTAACTATCACCAATTTCAAATTGAATGGAATCGTTATTAATGGCTATTAATTAATTTCCATTCAGTGGGGTGTTTTTTGGAGAATATATCGAGATATCTTTTGCATAACTTGTTAAATTACGTATCTTTATTTCTATTCGTTGATGTCTTTATGCTTACTTCTATACATAATTAATAGCACACTTTTTTTTCTCGAAATCTACGAAATGCTAATTTTGTCTATATACCGGATTCTTTTGCGGTGCCTGAAGATTTATCCTCTTTCATATTATCTAAATATTGTCAGTGAGTTTATAAAATATTTATATATATAAACATTATATATATTATTGAATATATATATAGTAGGAAACAGATTGTAAGTTGAATTATATCTTTAAAAAATTTTATGAACATTGTTTAATATGACATGCTATTCGACGTAAAATATTTCTTCAATTGAATGTTCGAATCAACTGTATATTTTGCATAAGAAATTAGAAGGTAAAATTGGCGTTGACAATGTGCAGATGGACGTTAGAATATATATTCATGTGACCTTATTTTAGAAAATACATATAGCCATTAAATCACTTTGCTTTTCCGAAGAGTCTGTACATAAAACTTATTACAGTAAAGGTTTTAATCTAGCTAAAACCTTAAATATATACTTTCACTTTACTTTACAAATTATTTCATGAACTTTTCTGATAAAAGTCCAATCTGTCACTTTATATTCTCTATGAAGTGAAATTTTTATTCCATATTAGAAATTGCATAACAAATAGATAGAAAACGTGTATCTTCCATCATAGTCTAAGTAACCGTGAACCAATTTACTGAACTCCTTAGCAGAAGCTATTTAGGGCTTTTATTTTTCGAACTTAAGGTACCAAGACGATTTTCTGTAGGAGTTAAATTGAATCACCAGAAGAATTTGCTGCAAATGATAAATGCTTGCTTCACACGCAATAATTGTAATAATTCTCTATTTCCTTTTATATGTCTGAAATCGGCCTCATCCTATTCGTCACATATAAATGTACTAGTTAGAATAATTGAATTTTCGAGGATTTGATGCATGCATGATTCATGATCTCAGGCTTGAAGTTTATTCACGAAATCTAAATTGATCTTGATTTTCCAGAAGACTTTTCCGCCCATTTTTACAGTTTAGAATTAAGTATGTGACTTCTTTTTGAGAGTAATTGTGCGAAGAAATTTTAAGTTCGGCTTTGAATTTCAAAAGTTTAGTTTAGTTTAGTTATATTAACGTGGCGTTGCAAAGCAAGACTAGGGCTATTTTGGGATGGACCTCGTCATTTTGAACCGCGGTCAGATGACGAGGACGACACCTTAGCTGGCTCCCCCTCTCCACACCACACCACACTAGCGGGAGGACGTTTGGTATGACTGATTTAACGTGCAACAGACCCCCTTACATGACGGTTCATTGGTGGAATCGGGTCTCGAACCTGAAACCCTACGGCTCACAAGCCGAGACCTTACCACCAAGCCACCGCGGCCTTTTTGAATTTCAAAAAGAATTTTTTTTGATATAATAATATTGATCTTTATTTAGTTTTTGTAGATCGCAGTATTTATATTTCTGCTAGTAACTAGATGAAGATATTTTAAGTTCGTCTTTGCAATTTCAAGAAGGATATTGTATGATATAATAGCATAATATTTATTTTATACAGAGTAAATAGTATGACGTATTTATATTTGATATAATACTACAATAATAATAATATAATATGAAATAATATTTTGGTAATATAATGACAAATTGAATTCTTCATATTCATATTTCTTACCTACGTGAAAAAGTGTAATACTTAATGTAAGAAGTGTGGAGGAAATAGTTAAAATGAATAAAATCTATTAAATTGCACCTCTAATTACTCACAGTGTTTAAATAATTTGGATTTAGGCTGAGAAATTTTATAATATCCTTTTTTGTTATAAAACTAAATTGCATCAATATTGTTATGAAATAATATCATTTCGGAATGTTTGATTGATGAAAAAAATATTTTATAGGTTAGCCACAACTACTCTCATACCTCTTATCCGAGCTACCTTTCCCACTTTTATGTGATTACTGTTGTCATAAATACCAAACGTGATTAGTGTTTCCAGAAATTACATCAAAATGTCATGTTCTGCTGGTTTTGACATAGCACATTTCGATATAACTCCGATATTCCTGATTTTATCCTTTCAGTGAATGATATTTCTACTTTTTAAAGAGAAAAGATATCAAGAGATGAGAGTATGTTCTGTGCCAGGGATATACTTCGTGTTTGGGATATGTTCTATATAGGGTCTATGTTTAGTCAGCATGTTCTATGTTTTTAGTATGTCAGCATCTATGTACAATATAGTGAATGCCAACTCAAATTGGGAGAACATCAAAAACTTCGGGGGATTTCATTGGCAATAAACACATTATGAATATAACAAATAATATATAGCATATATGAAGAATTATTCGAAAGAAGACATATTTTATTTCAAATATAATATTTCCTTATAAACTAAATTCTGATAAAATGTAACAATTCCTTTTAATTGCTTTAGTTTTATATTTAAGATACTTTAATGAAATCAAAGTCATTCACAAATGAAGCTATTTATAAGCTATAAGTGGAATTTAATTTTATGAACCATATTCAGTCTATGTTTTATCCCGTAGATTATTCACAAATTTTGTTAAAATCGGGATTCTAATCAAAGATATACATTATGTTTAAATGCTTTTGTATAATCCTTATCATTATTTAAATGAATTGATAGATGTCAACAAAATTAATACATATTTGGATATAAATAGGGCCTCCTAAACGAACAATTCTTCTTTTCTCATGGTTTGTAAACTTGGTGAATTTGTTTTGGAATCCTCCAAAATGAAGTCGGTTTAATGAAGAACACACAGAGCTATAACTAAAGAAATATCTGAGCTAATTTTCAGACCAAATCTGAACAAGCATAATGTCTGTATGGCAAACTCCTTGATTACTTTTTCTATAAAACAAGAACAACAAAAATCAACAACCTTAAAAAAATTCATTAAAATCCAAATGTCAAGTATATGAGAATTAAATTAACGTTGTATTCAAGATGTAGTTAAAAAATAGTATGGTTATATTTATATTATAGAAGTAAAGCAAGTCACAAGTGTATAAATGAATAGTTTTTCAACGTAATACATAACTATAAGTATAATCAAAAGATCACATAACATATTTCATTTATTGAAGTCATAGAATTTTTTGCGTTATCACATTTACAGGCTTGTGAAAGCCTAGATAAACAGATGGTCAACTTCTTGATGGATTTAGTTTCCAAATTGGATACATATCTATATTTTAAATTTTTCATATGCGTACAAAATTTGATTCCCCTACCTCTCATAGATTTGTTGTTATCGCATGATCTTATATTCGGATAGTCAGAAAAGGACATTTTTTTTCTGAATGTATGTTGTTCAAAATTTGATTTCCAAATCTGGTATAAAGACCACAGACCAAATTTCATGTCTCCAGCTCAATGAGTTTGGGTGACCCAGTTTACAAACAGACAGACGGAGAGACAAGGATAGACATAATGCCAGAAATGCTCTTTTAAAACTGGGGAAGAAAGAAATGGCCAGATTAGTCAAAATTTCAAACTTGACAGTTCGAAGAATGCGAAATTTTCTTTTTACATAGATATATATGCGAAAATAAAAATCGGAAGATAATTTCATTTCTTGTTTTTACAAAGGATATCTCTTTGGCCAATGATTTTTTTTTCGAAAAATCTGAAGTGAACATGGTCCCTGAAAAAGCATTTCAGTGACCATGATTCCTAGAGCAAATTTGCATTAAAACTATTTTTATTTCTTAAATAAGAGCAATATAGTCAGCTTCACAGAAGTAAAGTCAATTGAATAAATGCATTTTTTTTTCTTTTGTCTTTTGCCAAATTAAAATCTTTAATTATATGTTAAAAATATAAAGATTTAACAAAGCATAGATTTTATTCAAATTTTAATAGTATTAAATTTGCTTCTTTTCTAGTTTTGGTATTGTTTACAAGATAAAATTTAATCAATTAATTTTTTTGATCAATCAATTAATTTAAGCTCAATCTTAAATCTTGTAGCGAATGCAAAATAAAATAAAATAAAAAAAGACGGGAAACATTAAGCTTGCCAGACAAAAAAAAATCGTTTGCAATCTATTTTCGGAGAAAATAGCCACCTAATTTTAGATAAATCGTCTGAAAATACTTCAAAATGGAATTTTCGAATCGAATCATACCACAAAAGACAATAGTTTAAGTACCGTAACGAAAAAAGACTTTTCATATTTCTTTTAAATCCCTCTTTCTGCGGGATAAAAGAAAATAAGGCAAGAATTTAAAAAAAAAATCTATTTAGAAAAAGTTTAGTCTGGCCCATTTTTTCAATCATTTTGCAGACGCAAAAGCCTAGAAATCTATTTAAATATGTTTCTTTTCTAAATTGTTAAATATTTGTAGAATTATTTTGAGATATTTCAGAATAAAAAAGATCAGATAGTTTTTGAAGAAATATTAAAGATTTAAAATCCAATGTAAAATAGTCTTAACAATGATGTAAACTTTTATCGTAAGTAGAAATAACAGTATATCTCAACATTATTTGATAATAACAGTATGCTTCAGTTTTGAAACAGTCATAATGTGAGCACAATTTTTCATACAATAAATGCTATTTTTGCATTTAAATACGTGAAATATAAATGAAAGTATGCACAAAGGAGCTTAGTTAATTTGAAAGTCATCATTGTGTTTATATAATGCATTCGAAAGATTTTGTGAGCTCAGTCTCGTGAACATTATTTAAAAAAAATATTCGAATACCAAATCAAATTTAATAATTCTACGTAATATTTAATGTTTATACTAAATCTATTAATTTCATTAATATCAAAAGTTTTTCTGTGTATATATATTTAAATTTAATTTATTGATGAAAAATTGATTTAGATCTAATCTAGCATTATTTCTAAGCTGAAAAAATAATTTCTATTAAGGTACATTCAAAATTTAATGTTCGTTGTTTTCAAAGCTCAATGCAGACATCAAAATAAACAATATTTTTCATAAACAACCAGCAAAAAAAATCTTAAACACCATGCTTACGTTGCAAATATTTTCTTTTTCAAATACCTTTATGTTTCCTGATGAATGTTTAACAATAGAAAAATCCGTTGTTTTTGTTTATATATGCCCAAGAAATGAAACATTCTCCGATGGATTGGGATTTTCAGATTTTAAGCATAGAAATTAAACTAGACAATCGATATATTAGAAACACTGCAGATGTGCAAGCGTTATAAACAAAAGAGCTTTTGAATTTTTCCGAACATTACTTTGAATGAAGAAACAAATATTTTCTCTTGGGCAGAATATAATATGCCTATATAGTTCTAAAGAGTGTCAAAAAAAAGTAATAGCTAGTGATACAAATCCTATATTTGATGTCAAAAATATATTTAATGTAGTAGAAAATGTATTTATTGTTAATGTGAGATGTTTCCAGTATAAAAAAATGGCATATTGTAAATAAGACATTTAATGTACGCAAATTTTTGAAATGTCTTAGGATTTGTCTGTGTGACTTCAAATCCTACATTTGTATTCGAAGTCAAATAAATCCCTTGCAGAGACAAATAAACATATAATAAAAGCGTCCTTCAAAATATTATACTGTGTGCTAATGTTATCTAATATATCTATAAAAAGTAAGATTCTTTTTTTCTTTTGCAGAATTTCGGTTGCAGATGCAAAATAATTCATGGAATGTTTAAGACACGAAATAGCTATTAAGGGTTTAAAAATGTTTCAAAATACCAAAAACTTTTTCTAAGGTTCTAATAAATATCAAAAGTGGAATTTAACATGATTCTAATTTTGAAGTGAAGATATGATTTAGTCTTGGATAAATTATTGATAGCCTCTGCAAATTAACACCTATCGAAGTTCATTTTATAAATTTATTTGATTTAACTTCACACTTTTGTTTACCTAAATAATCAAAGCGTTTCAAAAATTACTGGCGAGTTTGGAAAAATGAACGGGGAGAATTTTACCTTACGATTTGTTTCATTCTATTTTACAAAATTTTTGACAAGGGTTGTTGAAGCTTTTAAATAAAACATAATGCATTGTTTTCTAAGAGTATGACGTACATCAGTAAACAATTTTAAAAAAAGTGTTTCAAACATTACATTTCATTTTTTACTTCAATGGTATATTCTTATCCTCAATTATTCAGCCATTAAAACAGTAAATAGAAAAAAAAAATCTTTGAAAACACTAAATAATTAATTCTGATGCTGGAATTCCCCCACCTAAAAAACTAAAATGTTGATAAAGGGCGGACATTTTGATCAAGCCAAAGCCCCTAAAATGATGTTAAAAAATAAACTATTAACAAAATTTCAACGGACTGGAAGCGTGGCCAAATGATCTTTTTGAAATGTGAGTGATCGGAGGAATCGAGTATTAGCCTCTGCGAAAACTCAATCCAGTGACTGCGTTCTTTCGTTCTCCTCACTATACCTTAACCCATTAACCTCTGGTGTTGCGTTGACGCAACGGTCAATATAAATAAATATAAAAAAATAACGATTAAACAATTTTTTGAATAAATTACAGTTTTATGTTAAAGAATAGCACTACTAAAAAATCAGTGAAAAAATTGACTTAAATAAATTATTTTACACCTAATTATCGATGTTTTACTTTAAGCATTTTTTTGTTCAAATTTCCAAACTCATTTTTTCTGAGAAAAAATAAAAATTAGAAGCAAATTGGGGTTTGGCTGTGAAATACATTAGCCAAGGTCACTCTTTGTCAGTACATTCCACAAAGCAGGTGTTTCTATGGGAGAGGAGGGGAAAGTAAAAACAGGTGTTGCGTTCGCGCAACGTCAGCGGAAAGGGGGTAGACTATTATCCTTCTTGAAAGATTTCATTTCAGTACTGTGCGTCTTATTGGTAGCAACTTTTTATTCCTTTGTGGTTTAAAATGCGTAGAAAAAGATATCTTGCGTTAGAAGAAGCTTTGGAAAAAGTTTTCGAACAAAATTCCGATGACGAAGATGCAGATGAGACCAATATTGTTGTCGTACATCCAGAAACAGCAGATGCTAGTGATGAAGAAGAAAGCAATGAAAATATTTTAAATAACGATAATGAAGTTTTACCTAGAGATACTGCAGGGGAAGTTGAAGTTCATGTAAAGAAGAAGTTAGATCCTTCCAAAAGTTCTGCTAAAAACGGAAAAAAGAAGAATTACGATGGCCAAGAAAAGAACCAACTGATAGGCCTCAAACAAAAAATGAAGAAAAAGCTTCAATTGATCGTATCAAACAAATCATAGAAGATAAAACTAGTGCAGATAATTTCAATCTTTTTTTTTTCAGTATGAAGAAAACAAAAAAATACTTGTTGTTCGTTGGAACGACAACTCTGTTGTGACAATAGGGTCAACATTTGGAAAAATTGAACCACTGAAAAATGTTTCTCCATACTCTAAAAATCGGAAGAAGAAAATGTTAGTATCCCAACCTCACTGCTTTGTGCAATATAATCAGAAAATAGCTGGTGTAGATTTGTGGGACAATTTTGTTTCCAATTACAGAATTAAGGTCCGTGACAAAAGATGGCGGTGACCGATATTTTTAAATTTCATCGATGTTGCACTAACAAATGCTTGGAGAATACCAAAAGTTTCTGAAGAAGGAAGTAAAAAGTTACTGTTTGATTTTAGACGAGTGGTTGTGCTTCATCTGTTACAGACGCTCTTGGATAATGAGATAAATAAGAAAAGATCAGCTACAGGACGTCCGAGAAAATTCAATCTTACAAAACCCAATATCCGAAGGACATTTTACTGTTAAGTCTACAGACAGTAGAAGACTACGTTGCAAGTATTGCCACGGCCAAACTATTTATCGCTGCAATGTTTGTGAACTTGCTTTACACCACAATTGTAGTGAAGCATATCATACTTGAAATTTATATCACCTTATTCTTACACAATAAGCTTGTCAACTATATTTGTTAGGTTTTAATAAATTAAAATTTTCAAAGAAGTGTTTTGACTATTTTACACCCTTTAATAAGCTCACAAAAATTTCTAGTTTTTAAAACGTGAAGAAAATGCGGCGTAGTGCTCGGTGATAACGATCAACATTCGTACTTCTTTTCCGCTGACATTGCGTCAACGCAACACCCTATATTTTTAAAGGTAATTGCAATTTCCTTATTTTTACATTAAATTACTATTATAAGTGGTCAAAATGTCAACTTGTATTGTTTGCATCGAAAACAAATAATGATTTTGAGTTTTGGCGTTTAATGGGTTAAGGTCTGTCCATTAACTTTCATTTTTACTAGAGTGAACATCGGTTTCTATGCAAGATTTAACTCACTTTTATTACCAAGAATGCGCGAAACGATTCATTCTCGGATGATTTCCAAAAACTAAATGTCTGTAATATTGATGGTGTGAGTGTTTATGACGGTTGATATTCAATCACTCTTGATGCTTATCTATGAATGGGTCTGATGGAAGATTTGGCATTTTTTTTTTTCTTTTTTTTGTAGAGAAAAATGCGAAACGGCGAGAGAACACTTCATGGTCCTTGAAGTAAAAAATAAAAATAAAAATGATAGTTATCAGCATTTTGGTAAGAACAGGAATGAAAGATTCCGATATGGTCATTCAACCCTTAAATTTAGAGGATATGATTCAGAGAAATAAATAAAGGCCATAATTCTTGGATATTTCTATTGAATGCCTAATCAGATGTGCTGGAAAAATTATCAGACACTGAAGTCTACTACTGATAGAAAAAAACCCCACAAGAATAGAGGGCTCAAATAACATCGAAGCCGACATAAATACTTCTGGAATTACAGGACATGATAAATTTATGGACGGAGATATAAGCATATTTATTTAAATCACCAATATCAATCGTACATCTGCACTCATATAATCAATATTTGAAATATCACCTACATTTTAACCATATGAATATTTTGGAATGAAGACTCATTTCAGAAAAAAATAATTTACAATGAGCATTTAATGTAAAATTTGGTGGACAGAACTTAGTTATCTTGATGAGAGAGAAATACTATATTGGGAAGCATTTTTGCTGTCTTACAAGATTAATTTTTTTCTGTTCAGCTTCATCTATAATGGAGACATCGAAATGTAATTTTTCTTGGCCAACATCTCAGCATCTGATAAAGGAACTAGTTTTGACAATCATTTCATCTAAATGAATAAGTAGCCATTTTTTATCATTAAGATTTATTGCATCACATTCTAAATATATTTGTAGAGGTTAAAAGTCCTTCAAAAAGCTGTAAGAAAACTTCATTTACGAAATTCCCCTCCAGTCAAGAATATACGAAACACGATCTCAGATGGTTTGCAAAAACTGGATTTCAGTAATATTGATGGCATGTGCGAGTAATGGTTGACATTCAATCACTCTAGAAGATTATCAATGAATGGGCCCGATGGATGATTTGGTGTTTTCTGTAGACAAATAAGAAACGACGAGCCTTGACTTTTGAGACAAAAATGACGATCTCTCAACCTTTCCTCCTTTTCGGAGAATTGGAATGGAACATTCCAATATGGACAGCTACCCCTTATATTAAGCTAGAATTTAAGATTATAAATTGAAAGAGAAATGAAAGAAGGCCATAGAGCTTGGCTATTTCAAATGAATCCTTTATCTGATGCACTTGATAGACGCTGATACCTACTTCGGATAGAATGCCATGAGAATAGATCTTCAACAACGAGGAAGCTAACACCTATTTCCGATTTGAAATGAAATGTCCAAGGACGGACACAAAGGTAATTTCAGTCGATAATATCAATCCTAATCTGTATTCAAATTAACAGTATATTGAAGAAAACATTTTGAAACTACATTTTAGCTACACACAGTCGAGAATTAAGAGTAATTTATGAAAAAAATGCTTACAATGACCTTTCAATGTCAAAACTAATGGACAGAACTTTGTGGTGATTACCTCTTGATGAAATGCTCGTAACAAGTATGGTATAGCATTCACTACCATAGTGAATGCTATACCATAGTGAGAAAAATTTAGGTTATCTAATAAAGTTAATTCTTTTCTGCACAACTTCGTCATTAAGGCAATGAAATGATTGGAGAAGACATGGAAATCACTAATTTGCTAATACTATATCTTTCCATCTGGTAAATGAACCAGGTTTGACCATTTCCTCTAAAGGAATAAATAACAATTTTTTTCCGATTAAAAAGGAGCGGTGCATCACATTGTAAACGTCATTCTAAATAAATTTATAGGGGTTCAAAATCCTTCACACGGCTTTGAGAAAACTTCCTTACTCACGGAATTCCACACCAAAACGAAATGAACATAGTTAAAGGCTATAACGCTTTGCTAATGCAAGAAGTGGATATTTTGAAAATTTCTTATCGGGTAAGGTTAATAATTTTGAAATTAGCTGGCTGACGATCTACTTTCTTAAGCAAAAGGGAGCGAACTTTGCAATTTCAACTTTTCTTTATTATTTATTGATTTTTCAAATAAACTCATTTTTGAACACAATACATGTTCAAATCTAAAATCCAAATCCATTTTTTTTAAATTGTTACACCATCATGTTTCAACTGTATTATTTTTACTTGACCGCTCATTTTTGTGGAAACCAATTTCATGCAATTATGTTTAAATCCATCATTTAAAACCAAAACAGCTACATTTTTGAGACAAAATGATGCGATATCAATGCACATTTAATTGATATATAAATGTCAAACATTTCGACCTGCAAATATGATGGTCAATGTGCGATCCAAGAAAATCTGCCACGTGGAATGAACATTCGATGTCATGTTTGACCGATAATAGTTTTTGGCAGCAAGAAAAAAACTTTCCGAGAGCCTCTATACAACTATGTATTGCCTCTACTTCTCCATTTATTTTTCGAATAAATTCCTGTAGCTATTTTCACTTTAACCAAAACAAGCAAGACTTTGCTTTTCGAAAATTTTCCATCAAGGTTTCAATCAGTCTCATAATGCAAACTGAAACAACTGAAAGATAATGTTAACTTTTACCTTTTCTGTAAACTCTACAAAGATTGACCGAGTCTATTGATTCTTTAATGAAAGTTATTTCGGTATTTTATCCTCCAACCCATAGGCGATAGAACAGGCTTCATTTCAGATTAAATGGAATGGTCAGCGGAATCTCTCTTGCATAAGTATTATTCCGTCCGCTTTATTCTACTATTTGTGTCATCTAAATGATTGAAGTACAAATATAAACACTATTGTTAATAAAAAAAATTTGAAGAATAGTTGTGGAAACGTGTTCCTTCATATGAAAACTTTGATAAAAGCCCAGAAAAAAATATTCAAATATCGAAATTTTTGTGAATAATATTTCTTATAAAATATTTTAGATTTCATAGAGGAATCAAATTTTGTTTAATAAAAATCTAATAATTTGGAGAAAAGAACGTATGTCAAATTTCATATAGTTAACTCAAACAATTTTTAGTTGTATCCCTTAATAGACATAATTCCAAGATTATATTGTTCGGGCTTAATGAAATCTGAAATGTGGATATCAAAAACCTCGAAATTGCTTACGATTATAATAATTTTTTTCTTTGTATTAGAGAAAATATTGAATTAATTCGTAATTAATAAATCTAACACAAGTAATTTTGCATAATAAAATGATAGCAAATCAGTGCAATTTTCTTGGAAAATTTAAATAAAATATACTAAGTAACTTACGCTTCCTTAGTTTTATTAACTACAAATATTGACTATAATGACAGGAATTCGATTTGAAAGTTTTCACTCCGTTTAAGGTTACATTATATAGTAGTTTATATGAAGCATCATACAAATCCTCAAATATTTTAATATTCTAGAAAACTATGCCCCATGAACAGCAGACGATTTTAAAAATAAAAATAGCGATTTCATAAAAAATTAAAACCATCGTTTATTCGATAGAAAAATTTATTTGCAATTTTAATATACAATAAGTATTTACAAAATTACAGCAATAAGAAATGCGTTTGCGATGAATCCATACAGAATAAGATTTCACAAACAAATTTTAGAAAAAAATATAATTATAGCACATCTAAACATTTTCATCTATAAAAATAAAATATAAATCAAAGAGTTTTGAAATAAGTTTCTTCTAAGTATAGTCTTTAATAATGTCACTAATATGTAATGAAATTTAAAACTATATAATTAAGTAAATACAACATTAAAATAATACTTTACTAGCACAAACAATTAGAAATTGAACGGAAAAAATCGATTGTAGAATTACATCTTTGCTAAAATGTACGATGCTAATTTGATTTAATTTAATAAAACACTTAAATTAATAAGTATTCAAAAGCTGAATTTTGGAATTTTTTCAAATTTCTTTTTTTAATCTGTAATTCATTATAATAAATGAAATTGTTGAATTTAATTTTATGAAAATGAAATCAAGTGGCATCATGATATGGAACACAAAATACAATAAAATTGATGACAGTATAACTATTACAGTATTAAAGTACACGGTCAATGAGAACCCGAATTTAAAGATTTTCATAATTCTAATGTATTTTAGGAAAAGAAAGAATATAAAATTTTTTTCTATACAAACATTAAACAAATTTAAAAAATGTATTTATTAAAAGCATATAAAATTATTGCAATATATTCAAAATAAAATAATCAGAAAATTTGATTTTAAAATTTTATTCAAAACAAATATTAATTTATCAAGCATTTAAGTAGGACATAGTGGTAGACAGTTAAATTTATTTTATTTCTACAAATTACTTAAATTCTAAATAAGTCTATTCACAAAAAGGTTTCTGAAGCTCTTGAAATTTTTTAGAATGAAAATTTTAGATTTTTAGTAATTCAGAGCAAAAAATTTCTGTAAATTTTACATTTTCATCTAAAAGTTTCCGAATTTTAAAAGAAGCTGATGATTAAGATTATTTAGATTTAAATGCAGTAAAGAATAATAACGAAACTAAAATTTTGCGTCTGCACTATTGCCATTCTTCACATTCAAAATTTTACTAGAAATGAAAATATTTTATTCCTCAAAAGCTTTTCTTAAGCATTTTAATTTCTATTAGTGTAAGTTTTATAGCACATTATATTGATCATCATGTTGATCAGACATGACGATCAATTTTTTTAAATTTTATTTTTGGGATTACCCGATTGGCTGGCCGGCCGAGCCAATCGGGCTTTCCTATGTGAAAATCATTTCATAAGAGTAGAGTCTTCATTCATTTTCATTTACTATAATTTTCTATAAACACTAGAATATAAAAAAATATTAAATACAGTTTAAACATTTGATATTCAATATTTAAAATAATAAATTATAAAATTAAGCAATTTTCTTAGGAAATATACTTTTTATCGAATGCAGAAAATGGCAATATAATTTAATAATAAATAACTTGCCCATACGATAAAAAATATTCTGAAATTCTTCTAATTATATTTTTAAACTTACATATATTAAAAAGATTTGAATTTAATTGTTATAAAATATTATTGCAATCTTTGGCTTGAAATAAAAATATAGATATTCTAAAACATTTGATAATTTTCAAGAAAAAAAATCTCAAAACTTTGTGATGAAAGATTTTTGAAAAGTTATATCCACTACCTAAAGCATTCAAGAAGTTTAAAATATTTTTTCATAAGCAATTAAAATTAATAGATATAAGATTTGAAAATGCTTAGTTTCCTTGTATCTAGCAATTCTTCAGGGGATATTTGCTTATTCATATTGTGTAAATATGAAACTAATTATTTGCAATAACAAGTTTTTAGCCAGATATATTATATAGTCATACGACATACGATAATTTGTATTTACAATTAGACATACCATTAATTATATTAGAAATAAGATTCTTTGCATCATTAAAATGATTCTTGGTACATATTCATATCGCTATGCAGTAATGTATTTCACACTTGGTGTAATGACCAAGGCCAAATTTAGAATTAGGGCCTTAATTTAATTGATTCATGTGCTCTTTGTAAGTTAATTTATGAATTTCATTCTGCTTTACAACTCTTTCTTCTGATGATTTTTTGAAACATATTGAAGCTCTAAGCTATACTTTGTACAGTTTATACATAAATCTGATACTTATATTGTCAAGATCCACAACTGCTGGCATGATTTTTCTTAATGCCTTTCTACTCCTTAGCCAGAAATTAGGTAGGGTAATAGGAATAGTTCAATAATGATCCAAGAAACCTCTTCTTGACAGTGTTTAGAAAGATCCATTTGCTTAGTTTACTTTCCTGTATAAGCTGAGATTTCACAAGCTCTGCAAATATGCATGTCCAATTTTTCTGGACTTGACAATTCTAAAAAGGAACAAAATGCATCAAAATGAATATTGATGATAAAGAAATAGTATAAGAAGATTATGGATAGTATAAATTCAAAACCTTTCGTATAATCTATAGTAAAGGTGTTGTCCCGACTCTCTCTGCATAAAAATTCTGGGCCTAGGACGAGGTCATGCCCTACTTTTTCGATTTTCATTTAATGCTCTAATAGTAATGATACCATAAATGTATTTTGAAAATGTTCTACCATTTGAAATCAGAATCTGACAAAGAACTACACTTTTAGTAGCGTTATCACATCGAATATCGATTATTTAAATCACTGCGTTTTTACATCATCTAGTTTAGCATGAATGCGAATACACAGACCAACATAAGCTTACACTATTGATGGATATGCTTCAAAACCATACCCGAATCTTTCATTTAGATGATAATACTACGAAATTTTATCTATTTACTTCGTTCTATAGTTAAAGTTCACTTGTTTTCAAATTGAAAATATTACTATGAATGGAATACGTTCAAAATTAGATTTAATTTAGTGTTCTCATTTAATGTTTAGATCAAATACAAATTTTCACTGACTGGAGTTAATCATCACATCAGATGCAATTCCAAAAGCTTGTTTTTCAAATTCTGGAATGTCTGAAATCTGGAAATGAGTCAAATTCTAAAGTTGAAAGCTCACTTGATAATTCTAAATTTATAAATTTTTTTAGTTTTCTTACTTATTAACACATGAAATTCTTTTGTTGTCATAATACTCATATTTCTACTATCGACATAAATTTAATGTAAAGTCCTCCAATGAAATGTTCATTATTCAAAATGAATTATCTTCAAACATTACACAAGGAAATGTTAATTTGAAAATTCTGCTTAATCAACAATTTCTAGAGGTCCAAAATCCATCATTCAATTGAAAGAAACATTTTCATCATAACAATTATGCCAAAAAAACAACAACAAATATTTTAAAATTTCTCAAAGTGTTAGTTTTAAGCTGACAAAAATTATTTTTGCTCAATATTACGGCAGCTGATAAAATATTGGTATTGATTACTTGCAATCATCCTATTTTGTTCCAAGCAGATATATAAATGTAAAACGTTTTCACAAAATTCTATTAAAAGACCAATAAAATTTAATTAAAAATAGAAATAAAGTATTATCTGGAAATTACACGTTTAAATCTAAACAAAGTATACAAATTTTTGCTTGGCAATCCATTTAAGAGTTATATGGAGAAAATTTTAGTATTGCAATTAGAAAACTAATAAAAATTCTTCCAATCTGAGGATATGTTACCCAAGATGAAATACGTGCTAAAATTGTTAATATACTCAATTTTATGCCTGCAAAGAATTGCAAGCAATTTTTGGATCAATCGTGACCTATCAAGAAATTTTACAGGTAATCTAATATTATCTAACCAATCTATTATTATGTATTTAAAGAAATAAGTTTCCAAATTGTGTATATTACCTAATAGAAATGGAAGGGTCAGTCAGCCAGAAAGTAATGTCTTGTCTAGATTCAGGAATTATTTGGTGAAGTCTTCAAATTTTAATAATGGTTCGTATATTATTGTTTCCCAAGATTATCTTCTCTTACAGCTTCCATTGAAGTAACTTCCGCTCATTTGCGTTAACTATTCAGTTTTTGATCACAGTTTTGAACTAAAAATATTTATCTTGGCTTTTTCTAGGTGTGGTACCAGATCATTTGAGTTTTTTTTTGTGTGTAAGTAATTGAATGGAAGAGTCATTAACTTCGACATGCACATTGGATGCTGTTGCGTACTTGTTATACTAGGGATGTCTTAGCTGTTAATCTGGTTTATTTTTCTTCCAAATAAAGCTTTAGTACTCTAAATCTGGAAAAAACAAAAATTACCTTTATTCAGAACAATATTAATCCGGTAATGATCAGATTACCTCCCAATAATGCATGTCGGTAATTTGCGAATTTATCCAAGATACAGTTTAATCGTGAATACAAATGAATGTAGTAAAAATTTGCTTTTATATTTAAACTTTTATTCATCAATTTTCGAAATAAAATTCATAGCAAATAAAATCCAAGAATTTTTTGTTAATTTTGAAAAAAAAAAATCTCTTCAATTTCTAGCTGCTTTTTATGTCTCTGCGTGCAATTATTTAAAGACTTCATGAAATAAAAATGAGTATGCATAATTCTGAATTGAAAATTGTGTTTACTTCATTATTATCATAATTTGTACTTACTTAGTCCCTGAAGTAAATTCTGTACCAATTTAAAGAGTATTTCCTGCGCATCCAGGAGATCCTGATGTCGACTGAAGTTGGTCAAAATCACTGTCACTGAGAATGGCGTCTTGACATTATCCAGAACAATTTTATCAATGAAAAAATCGTCCTCGTCTTAAAATCTGATCTTACTACCATCGATTATTGAGTTTACTGATAAGTGCCATACTTTATTTCTCTAGCATTGAATAAAACTAAAGGAGCAAAACTACAAGAAGTCTGCAATGCTCGCTTCTTATTAAAAGATCATCACAAGCAGTATGTCTAGAAATTTGCCTCCAGCAATTTAAAAATTTCGAATCCAGCAATAAACTATAGGATTGGATTCTGAAGTTTTAATGGGAATTCTAGAAAAATTTAACTTTGCAAGCAGGACAAAGTGAAAACTATATAAAAGTCAAACTATATTTCTGAATGATAATGCAATCGTAAATAGTAAGTTTAATACTCTTTTCAGTTTTGTTTATGTCAACAAAAAAATCCAAACGAGTCTAGCTTAGAAATAAACGTATAAAAAAAACCATTTGTAAGAGAAACTCCAAATGTTAATATGTGCCCCTTTTTTCCTATTTCATTTGCTAAAGTTCTCAATCCTACATTGCATTGGGAGACAGGAATTCAAGTTCAATTCATATATGTTCTTTTATTTTAATTGCAAATTTTGATAACTCAAAGTCTTTATTGCAATTTCTTATTAATAAACAACTAGTTCCAGCACTTTTCATCATTCAATTCAAATTTTATTCTTGTTCAATCCATCTTGCATATCATTCCTTTCCAACGTATTCATTTAAGAAAAATGTTAAAGTTTCTAGGAACTTCTGTAATCGCTACGTACAATAAATAGGATGGTATTGTCTCAAGTAAATCATCTGTTTACAAGGTAAGAGAAACTTTCATTTCTGCTGACAGGCATTCCTTCCCTGTTGAGTCCGTAATTGCACATTTTTGAAAAAAAATTACGATTTTATTAGAAACTTCTGCTTTCATATCATTAACTGATAATGAAAATAATTTTAATAGTAACCTTTTTCAGGTTCTCTTTCCTTTTTTTTTTTTTTTGTAATTTCAGAAAATATTACTATCTCCTTACAATGAATTTCGAATGGACAAATAAAGCCACGTAACTTCGCTTCTTTCTATTATAACCCGCTGAGGAATAACCTAAAATATACCAACAATGTAAATAACGAAAAAAAGCCAAATAATGAAATCGAGTAAAAGTACTCGGCAAAGAGTAAACAAATAAGATAAAATTGAAATTTTTCTTACGACGGGTAATTGTAAGATTTTCCCCAAACGAATTTTGTTAGATTATAGTTGATTACAAGTTAATTAGTTTAATAATTTTCTTTCCAGTTCCATATTATATTTCCTTGATAGTTTTCGATCGACACCTTCCTATTAAATTTAATTCTTAATAATGGCGTTGGATGTTTTTCCCAAAACATTCATTTCATGAATTTTAAGAAATGTAAAATAGTATTATAGTTGGTAAATTTCATTGCTAATATTTTAAAATAAGATAAAATTCCAACACTTTGAAGGAAAGGGATTGGCTATATTTACGAGATGAATCTGAACATTCTGAATAGACAATTTAAATAGAAATTACAAAATGAAATCAGCTGGAGTATTTTCTCTTCCACTTTCTCGTGCGCACGGACAATTACGGGAAATTTCTTTCGGTTTCATTCATTTAGTCAGGCAATTCTTCATTTCATTATAAAGGAGTAGCATACGCATTTTGTACTTTTTTTGTCCACCAATTTTAGTCCAATATTTAATGCAGATTGAATTTTGATAACACCACACCGAATGTTCATTCGTATGACGCATGTTTACAGTTAAGCTCACATACGCATTAACAGCCTATCTGCTAAAATGTTCCAAAATTAAAGCAACATTATATATTGAATATAAGATTCTTAAAATTAAATCGACCCTTTTCTGCTTGTTGCATCTATAGCATTTACGTTCACTTGTGTAGAAATACTGGCAAACACGTCCGCATTGATTTGAATTGATACAAATCTAGTTTGGGATAAAATCATATCCCTACTTTTATCTATGTAATTCGTTCCATTGTATAACCGGTATGCTGATAAGAATACTGATGTATATACTTCTACCAAATGGATTTTGCCAAAAATTAAAGAAATACGAAATTTTGGTCTAAGGACCATTCAACGAATTCCATTAGTTTCGGTTCTCAAATCTTTGAATTCGCACAAAAATAATTCCCAAAACGGTTTTAGACCTCAAAAAAGATTAAATGAGGATATTCTCCAAAAACTCTAAATCCACTATTATGACTATTGTCGCTGTCTTAGTTGGATACAAGAGAAAATTAAAACCCAGATGTCAAGAGTTTAAAATTAATCTACGAATAAATCCTAATAACAGATTCATTTTTGGAGATGAGCAAATCTTGCATTAAAAAAATCTTTTGATACACTTTTATGCGAAATGTTAAATTCAATCAAACTTGGGATTTTACATGCATCTTAAACCTTAAGAATTTTAAAATTTAGAATCTACCGAAATGGAATACAAAAGTTAACATTTAATCTGAATTCGGCTATCTTCGTACGGTCGATGAATATCTTTAAAGAAATGACGAAAGAGTCAGCTCTTATGATCTTACTAAATTATTACCCATTATAAAAATCGTCAATCGTAACCGTCTCTTTCAGTTATCAGTTTTAAGAGAATTTACAGTCTTAAGATTTCTGATGCATTTCTCATACAATAACTTAAATTCAATTGGTCTTTGAATTGTTTCTATATCGCTGTCAATCCTATAGTTAAAATTTCATACTCCAAACATTATTAAAATCGATATTTATTGTATTTTGCTGTTGACTGACATCCAATACTACAAAACAGTATTATCTTAAGATGCGATATTGCCGGTCTTCATAATAATTCACTCTGTCTACAAATTCCTTCCTGGATACTTGATCAATTAGTTTGAATTTGTCTTGGCAATCTAGAAACCGAATTAAAGGCTGTCTCAAAAATGGTAGATTTTCGGACACTGGTCTTATCATCGATGTATTCGTGTAGTGTTAACTTTCTGAATAGGTTTCTTGTGTCTCTTTCAGCGTTGCGCAATTCAACGCCAACATCTCTTGGTGAATTATTCATTCCTATTCGGCGATTCACTCTTCGTAACTGATGGATTTTTTATTCATGAAAGTTGCCTGTTCGATTCCCAAAGGTAGTTCTGAAAATGAGGATATGTCACCGTAAAGCTGAAAATAAAATAAATGAATAATTTTTTTTAATCAGAAAAATTTATCACTATCAAAAGTTATTGGATGAGCAACCAGTTTTGAAGTCAGATGCCTTGTCATCTACAAAATCTTACCGACAATATGCAAAAAAATTGTGGTAAGTCTTATAAAAATGTAACCTTCCGAGATTCTAAGATAGCAGTTTCTGCATTCGGATGCCTGAAACGATTGTTGTGCGCTGAAAAATATACTGAGAGAAGTCTTTGCAATAAAGATTTTTTTCCTTCCTATTTGTATTTCTCAGTGATAAGGAAAGACAGAAATAAAAATTATAATGACAAAGGAAAGAAACTTTTTCTTCAAATATCTATAGAACAATTACTATGAATATTTTCACTTTTATTACTCACAAATGAAACTAGAAATTCATTTGTAAAAAAAGGTCAAATTTCGTTGCGACCATTGATTATAATATTTGTAATTCTAACTTGGTTCTTGACAAGGTAGATAATTAAGTTTCCTTAAATTCTTATCCAACTTTTATAGAAAGATAATTATTCATGAATTTCAACAGAAAAACCAACAAATTATTTGAATTTTTTGATTGGCTATTTTTGTTGGAATTAAGAGTACCGAAGTTTTTAAAATTAGGAGATGGGAAATCCCAAGCAAACCTTGTTTTTGGTATTTGTAGAATAAAATCCCTATTTACACCGACATTTATTATTCTGAAATCTGAATCGTTTTACTCGAGAGAATGGTTATGTTTTTCAAAATTGATTTTTGTAAACAAATGTGGCATACTATAGTTGCAGTACATAATCAAACAAATTATATAATTGGGTATTCACCAATTTACTCGTGAATTAAACCGGGCTGATCAGTCTTTTCAGGGATAAAATAAAATTCCTCTCGAAATTAAGAATTTATCGTGTAATTACTGAAAATACTCTTAACCTGGTGAATCTCAACTTATCTAATTAGCATTTAAGAATTTTTTTAAAAAAATATTCATTCTAAATAATGCTTATTTATTTCAAATAAAGAATTTCCAAATCCACTTGGAGAAAATAAACAATTATTAGACTCGAAATATATAAAAATATTTAATGCGTAACGAAATATTTATCTTAATAAAATAATGTTTTCTCTAAAAAACAAGTTTGACAGAATCAATTTCAAATTCCCTTTGAAAATTTCCAACAAATGTGACTTAATTTCTTTCCAAAAACAGTATATTACTGAAAAAAATCTAATAATCTGATTCATATACTATATATGACCAACAACGTTTTTCATATATTCAGCACATTTCAGATTTATTTCTGCCCTATTCCACACTACACGATCCAACAACCATTCGTATTCAGTAGTACCTAAAGTCAAATGTAAAGTCGCCTGTATAGATCCGCACATTTCAAGCCATACAATTTTCTCGCCATGCACACTGAGCTCTCCACAAATATACAGCTACTGTACTCCCTACACAGTTAATTCCACTCCACATACACGCATTATGTGGCTACACATTTCGCACCACACTCTAAACGTAATCTCAATCCAGTTTCCGCAATCCAAAAATTTCTTTACTTCCATGCCTCCCATTTCAATTTTCATCTTTGCCACAACACACAATTTTCGCATTCTTAGAATTAACAACTCCAACAATCCTGCAGAGATCACATCACGCATTACCCACTCCAGAAATCTAGCATAACGCACTCCACATTAGCTCTTCCAACAGACGAAAAAGATCCACTTCACACATTACCCACACCAACCAGCCACAAAGGCCCCACTTCACACATTACCCACACCAACCAGCCACAAAGGCCCCACTTCACACATTACCCACACCAACCAGCCACAAAGGCCCCACTTCACACATTACCCACACCAACCAGCCACAAAGGCCCCACTTCACACATTACCCACACCAACCAGCCACAAAGGCCCCACTTCACACATTACCCACACCAACCAGCCACAAAGGCCCCACTTCACACATTACCCACACCAACCAGCCACAAAGGCTCCACTTCACACATTACCCACACCAACCAGCCACAAAGGCCCACTTCACACATTACCCACACCAACCAGCCACAAAGGCCCCACTTCACACATTACCCACACCAACCAGCCACAAAGGCCCACTTCACACATTACCCACACCAACGCCCAGAAAGGTCCCACTTCACACATTACCCACACCAACAACCCAGAACCCACTTTACTCCAGCAAACCGGAAAGGTCCACTTCATGCATTTCCCACACAAACAAACAGCATAACATCCTATGGGTCTCTCACATTTGAAATTTCCAAAAATAAACACTTCCTCCAAATTCTTAATGATCAATAGTGTATCAATTCTCTTACTTCTCACATTACTTACAATCACAATCTCAGTGCTCAGATACCATGCATTATCCATTTCCAAGACTCGGTTATGTTTCATCTCAATTATAAATTCAAATTTCGTACTGCACAAGAAAATTATCTCCTTTGAGACCAATCTTCCTCTGATTTATGGATGAAGCAACAATTGCTTCTTAAAACAGAAAGTTTACCGCTTATTTAAAATTTTTGGCTATTTACAATTTCAAAGATGCAAAGACATCAAATGCATTTAAGGAACTAAACTATTTACAGCATTACCGAGTTTCTTTTATGTATACTTTTCCGTCTATAATATTTTCATACTTCTTTATCCAAAACAATTAAACCGCAGAATCTTGTCATTTGAAAACAATATTCCAAACTTATTTAAAACACATATTGTGTATATTAACTGAAAATTTGCGGATAGCTTAGCGCCCGAGTGTAAAACCAGAATTATATTGAGATAGCTATAAATATCTCTGGTAAAAGTCCTTTTGATATTTGTAACTTATCTCAATTCATTTTTACAGAATCGAATTTGCAACACTCTCTAATCTGCTGCAATAAAATGTCGAATTATTACAAAGACTGGTTTTTTTTTTGTCTTTACCTTAAAATTTAATGCCAGATAAAAATTCAGATGTTCACTTTGAACCGTTAAATAGTAAAGGTACATGAAAGGAGTGATAAGGAAAAGTACAAGGCTACAAGAATTTATTACCGAGAATTTCGTATGCATTTTTTTAGACCTTTTACACTTTTCAAACAACCGAATATCGAAACTGCAATTTTAGAATCTTGGGCTGTTGGGAGATTACATTTACATAAGACGAACCCAATATATTCTTGTGAACTGTTGATAAGAATTCGATGATCGCAAGGCACGTGATTGCAGAACTAATTGTTCATCCATTAACTTGGGTTATACTGTATAAGAAATAACTCATTTGTGATATTTTATGCTCTGCGGCGACATATTCTCATTTTCAAAATTTCTTTCTCATATTCTCATTTTCAAAGGCAATCTTCAATGAAAAGTCCATCAGTTATACGAAGAGTGAATCGCCGAATTGGAACATGAATAATTCAACAGGAGATGTTGATATTGAGTTGAACAACATTGAAAAGCACACAACATGCAAAACCTATTCAGAACGTTGACACTACATGGCCAAATCAAGGATAATAAGACCGGATTCTAAAAATCTACCATTTTTGAGAAAAGCCTTTAACTCAAATTTGCCTAAGATGAATTTGAAATAATTGATGTCTCCAAGACGAAATCTGTTGACAGAGCGAAATATTACAAAGATCTTGAATATTGCTTTTACCGTTGACACCGGTTTGGAGTATTGGATGCCAATCAACACAAAATGCAATCAATACCAATTTTAATAAATTTTGGAATAAGAAATTGTAGAGTTGTTATCGAGATAGAAACAATTAAAAGATAATTTGTAATTTTAGCCATTGTATTTGAGATGCATCAGAAAGCCCCTTGTGACTTGTAAATTCTTTCCAAAATTATTAAATTTAATTCTTTAAAAATTGATAATTACGATTGACTATACTTATAATGGGTGACAATTATTGTATTATCTTATTTTCGTATTTTCCCTAAAGATATTCATAGATTTCCTGAAAAGACGCCCATTTAGATTCCGATAGAGTCTCTGCGTTTCGTTTCGGAGGCACCCGAGTTTTCTAAAAAATTTTGAATCTAAACAAAAAAATAAACTGGATTAAATTTAGTTTTTCCAATAAAACGGTTACAGAATTTCTAACATTTACTTAATTACTTTCATTAAATTTTATTTTCCCACCCTGCAAGATTAATAAAATAAAATTTACCTGTTAATTTCGTTATTCCTTTCATTAGTTCTAAAATTTCGTTTGGAAGATTACATCATTAGACTAGATTAAATGCCTTTACCATCTTCTTACGTACGTCTGCGTACATTATTGCCACGACATCGATTTTGCGAATTATAGTATTCATGTTCTTAATCATTCCTCATCTCGAAAATCGATTTAAGATTTTTTAAATTTCGATTCTTATCTGTTTAACCACAAATTATATATCTCTGCAAAATTATTAACAATCTGTCTGCTGGAAGTCCATCGGTCCATCACCACGCACGTGAGTACATCAAAAGAACAATGCGATAAGCTACATTTATGAAATTAGAATATGATTTTGTGCCTAGAATTTTTGATTCGCTTCAATTTCCTGCTTTACCGTCAAAAGCTTATTTGTAAATAATTCGATGCCTGCTAATGTGATTACTCGAATGTAAGAAAACAAAATGAATTAATTTTAAGAACCTTAAATTCAAAATATAATTTTGCTTTAATTCTGAAAAAAAATGTCAGCGGATCCGTGTAATATAAGAACATATACCGATTTTTTTTATTAAGTTTTATCATTATAATCCGCTTTGCTTCAAATATTGAATTTAATCAGTGAACAAAAACTATTAAATGTATACGCGACTTCATTAGCTGCAAAATGAAACCAAAGAGAAAATTTCACCGAATTGTACAGGCTTAGCAGAAAGTCGAAAACAAAACACTTGGTGATTTCATTATGTGATCTTTGCCTAAATTGTCCTTTCAAAATATTCAGAATCTTATCCCAGAATCTTCTGAATTTAACTAAAACCCTTCGGTTTTTCGCACTGATATTTATTGGAAATTCTTGGAAAATTATTTCTTATTTGCAATTAATTATTCTTAGGAGAAATTCTTATTTGTAGAAACTACCAAATTTTTCAATCAGAATTGCGGAATTTCTTGACACGTCATTTTAAATGACGAAAGTTCCGTCAAAGTGTTAAGGCTATCAGCTATATGGCATTGTTTCAACTGCACTGTAATGGAATCGCTTTTCATTGAACCATCTGTTCCAGAACTCGCCATTTTTGAGAATTAAACCACACTTTACACATTTCTACTATTTTAAATTTGAAATTTTTGAGAATGAGTTGCTGAGTGACAAACTTTCTAAATTGAGCCATCTTGCTTTAGTCCATCGTCAGTGAAAAAAGATCAATAATGAAACACTTCCTTTATCAAAACATCACTGTTTTGATTAACACCAGTACTTCGTGCTTTAAATACTTGCTTACGAATGGCCGATATGCTGGGATATTGTATTTCGAAGTGACGCCGTCCTCATTTCTTAAAAGGCATTAGTATTTTCACTCGAATAATGCACAGAACTATTAGACGTCTGGTCCTTCATATTGCTTCACTTTGCATGGGAAATAGTGGAGCTGAAAAAAAAAAGAAATTGTATGAATTTGTAGCAGAAGAAAAAAGAAAAGAAAAGAAATATGTTCTATAGTCACTATTTTTTAATTTATTTAATTGAAAATAGTATAATTAGGATAAAATATTCAAATTTATTTGAAAAATCTATATGTGATCATTCTGAATGATGAATGACAATGGAAAAAAAAATCTTATTCAAACATTTTAAATCAAAAGTACAATTAATTCATTATTCACCGAGCCTCATAAAATGGAAACGTGGCAAATACAAAGAGTGGAAATATTGTAAAATGCAAAAAAAATCTATTCAAAGCAGTGGGCAGGCTTTGAAAACATAGTTTAGATGTAAACATAGATTCCACTAATGTTCCACATTGCAACTATTTAATTTTTATAAAGAATGTATTTTTTAAAAAATACACCAGTTAAAACAAGGTTGCTTCTATAATCTTTTTTGGTTATATATGAAATAAATGTCTAATTATATAAATAAAAGTGAAATAATCAGCAAAATTTAAAATCTAGAAATTTTGTTCACATAAAAATTTAGTAAAACTTTCTTGACAAAAAAAATATTTTTATTAAATATTCTCTTTCTATACAAAATGGATTACATTAATTTCTCTTTAATCCAACATTACAGGTGAATGGCAATATTGTAATAATTATACAATTTATTTGTTTCCCTTATGAAACTTGTACTTATTTAAATATTGTATTTTTTTTCAAATTATTATGAGGAAAACATTTATCTTTCGGCGATTGTTTTAATATCGTTTGGCAATAATTTTAAAAGCCATGATATATGGCAAAATTTATTATTTAAATATTTTTTCTTCAAACAGAACTAAAACATACTGGGAGAGAATTTTGCGTAACAGTATTTTCCACACACACAAAAAAAGCATTTACTTGCGTGTACGTTGTCATTCCTTCAAATGCCATTTTAAAAATATATATACTTTTTCGCATAAAGCACTTATATCATGTACCCAGACGGGCAATAATTAATCTGATGTTGTAAATTTAGTCGTTATTTCACAGTTAAGGACAAGAAACAACTCTGAGCTATTCAACAAAAATTCAAAATTTTAGCCAAAATTATGGAATTTTCAATAATTGAATCTACTAATATGCAAAAATTTAGGATAATGGACTATTATTTCATCATTTAGTATTTTTGGTTCAAAACTACTGTAAATTTGAATTTCTTAAATCTGCTATTCATTTTTGACTGGAAAAATTTATCTGCAAATTTTAAGTTTATTATAAAATTTTAAAAGATTAAAAACAAGTCGTAAAAATATCATTTTAACAACTTAAAAAACAGTGAATTTTAGCAGAATTTAGACGATTTTTCAGCGCTATTTTGCTGGAAAGCTTTAAAGAATCTCAAGGAAATGCTTTGTTAGATTTTCGATGATCTTGTTCATTGAAATTATTTCTCCTCCTCAATTTTAAAATCATAATTGTATTCTAAGGTATTAAAGGCGATATAAGATTGAACATGACCCGTGTACTCCTGAGGCGGTTTCGAGCAACTATTCAAAATGAAAAATCATTGGCGTCTCTTAAATACAGATTAATAATTTTGGAAATGAAAAAAAATGTCGCTTGTTAACGGAAAATTGATTTGCAGTTATGCAATATATATATATATATATATATATATATATATATATACTTTTCGGCGTAAATAATTAATCAGTGAATAATTATGCATATAGATACTTTGCGGGATAAAATAAGGGAAAGCAAGAACAAAAGTTTAAAAAAAAATCAAAGTAAATAATTTATTTTTACAAATATGAAACAAGTATATACATTTATTAAGAGTATATAAAATATTCACTATATTTAAAATGGTAAAATAATCAGAAAATCTTTTAATAATCTTAAAAAGTTGCTAAAAATAACATTCACATAGAAAGTATAAGGAAAAACGTGCAAATGGATTAAATTTCTAAAAAGTAAAATATTGTATAGTAAATTTTATTTTTTTTTTCACGAAAACTTTATTAACTCTTAAAAATAATTTTAGAATAAAAAATTATAGATGTTTTTAATAATTTAATGGGAAGAAAAGATTCTACAAATTTTGCATTTTTGTCTAAAATGCTGCTAATTTTCATAAAGAGCCGATCATTAAGATTGCTAAGATTTAAAAGTTTAAATAATAGCCACAACAACATTATATATTTAAAGTAAACGTCTGCACCATTGCCATTCTCATTCAAAATTTTACTAGATATTTGACATTTTATTCCTCAAAAGCTATTAATAAGCATTTTAATTTCTATTAGCGTTAATTTTATGACACCTCACTTTGAAATTTTATTGATCATGATAATCAGACATGTCGATCATTTTCTTTTTCAATTTAAGAGGATATCGATTGGCGGGCCGGCCGACCCAATCGAATTTCTGATTGAAAACAGTTTCAAAAGAGGGAAGTTTTAATAGTTCCATTTCATTAAATAACGTTTTCTATAAAGACAAGAATATAAACGAATTATTAAATACAGTTTAAACATATTCATATTCAAGATTTAAAATAGTAAGATGTAAAGTAAAGCAATTTTCTCAGGAAATATATTTTTCATTAAATGCAAAAATTGAATGTGATGTAATATTAAATTACTTTCCCAGATGATAGAAAAAATGTTTGAAAATTCTTTATACAAGAATTTAAACTATCGTTGAACCGATACATATTGAAACTGTATTTGAAATTAATTCCAATAAGACGTTATTACAATCTCATCTTCCACTAAAAATACTAGATATTCTAAAACATCTTATGGTAACTTATTAGAAAAATATCTCAAAAATTATTTTTTTTTATCAAAAAGATGTTTTGAACAGTTTGTACAATACCTGAAACATACAAAAATCTATAAATTATTGTGATTTACTATTAAATTTAATGCATAAAATCTTGTTTAGTTTCATTATATCTAACAATTTTTCAGGTCATATTTGCTTTTTTTATAATGTGCAAATATGAAACTAATTATTTACAACAAGATCTTATAACAAGACTATAGCCAGATATATTATATAGATATACGATTTGTATCGTTTAATGTACACATAATAATGCATTATTAGAATTTATACCTAATTTTTCACAGCTTAATACCAACTGTTGGTATTAAGCTGATTTTTTTTCACATGTCTTTCTAATCCCTGGACAGAAAATAGGCGGGGAATAGGAAGAGTTCGATGGTCCATGAAAATTCTTCTTGGCAGTGTTCAGAAAGATCCTTCTAAATAATGCGTCTTTCTACATAAGCTGCGATTTCGCAAATTGTACATATATGCATGTCTAAACCTTCCAGACTTGGTCATTCTAAAAGAGTATAAATCAAGATAAATATCGATGATAAAAAAATAATATTTCATTCAAGTACTAAAAATTCTGGACAGTATAAATCCTTGGAATTTTCGCATAATCTATAATAAAGGCAGTGCCTTGTCTTCCACTAAATGGAAATTCCAGACCCAAGGCCAATGCCAAGAGTATTCAGATTTTCATGTTCCAGTAGTAATTAGAAAATCAAATGTATTTGGAAAACTATTTTCAACCAAGTGAAACAAAAATTTTGTTACAGAACTATAAGTTTTGTAAAGATATCACCAACCACCAACTTTTGGTATTCTAAATCACTGTGATTAAACATTCTTGTTTTAACATGTATGCGAATATATATACCAACAGAAGATCATACAATTGATGGATCTACTTCAAAATTTTATATTAATATGTAATTTCAATGCTAAAACTACCTAATTTTATTTATTTATCTCGTTTTATTGTTAGTGTTCACTTATTACCAAATTGAAAACTTCTCTGTGAATAGAATTTGTCCAACATTAGATTTCATTTAGTGTTCAAATTATATTAATACCAAACGCTAATTTCCATCCATATGACCAAAAGCACTTGAGTGAATGATCACAGATATAATTCCCGAAGCGTGCTTTTAACTCTTGAGAAGGTCTGAAAAGTGGAAATCATTCAAGCTCTCGAGGACAAAGCTCGCCTGAAAATTCTGAATTTGTAAATTTTTACACTTTAACACAGAAAATTTATCTTTCATTTTAATATAGACCTTTCAACCATCAACTTAAATATGCTATAAAATCTTCAACTGTAAACTTTATCATTAAAAATAAATTCTCTTAAAAAAATTACACAAGGAAATTACCTCCTCCCCTTAGAAATACAATTTAATTTTTTCCTTACTTGATCACTTGAAATCGAAAATTCTGCATAGTCACAGCAATTTCTGAAAGGGAAGAAAAGTCATCATTCAATTAAAAAAATAATGTCAATATAAAAATATGTGAAAAACAACAGACATTTTAAAATATGTCGAAGAGCTTGTTATAAATTGAAAAAAATTACTTTTGTTCAAAGACACGCCAGGTGTTAAAATATTTACAATGATTACTTACGATAGGCCTATCTTGCTTCAAGCGGCTATATAAATGAAATGCATTTATACAAAATTGTATTTAAAAAGGATTTTTGTATGATATTGTGTACATATTGTATATAGGGAAGACATCAGCATTACAATAAAGTTTTAATTTTAAAGCCAATGAGTAGTTAAAAATCATTCCGATTGATTATTGAAAGATTCAAACTGAAACCAAGACGAAATGCGTGACTAATTTGCTAACGATTAAGCAATTTAAACTATATTTGCATCATTCAAGACCAATCAAGAAGTTTACAGGTAGTATGTGTCAGCTTATACTTATTTTAAAAAAAATAAGTAACTAAATTATGTATATTACCTCCTAGTAGTAATAGCAGGGTCAGTCAACAAGAAAATAACGTCTTTTCTAGATTCAGGAAATATTTGGCAGACGCATCAGTTCTTAATATTAGTTTATATAGCATGGATTCAAAAGGCATCTTCTCTTAGCGCTTCCATTAAAATTGCCTATAAATATGTTCATATTGGTTTAACTGTTCAGTTTTCGAACACACTTTTCAATTGAAGACAATTATCTTGACTATTCCTTGGTGTGATATGAGATCATTCAGGTTTTTCTTTCTTGAAGTAATTTACTTCATTAAGTGGAGGATTTATTAAATTCTACTTGTGCACTGGTTACTAATGTATCTCTGGGGATGTTTTAATTGCTATATCACCTTCATCCTTCTTCTAAATGAATTATAAGTACTCAGCAAAACCTACAAAAAATACAAATATTTACATTTATTCAGAACAGATATGAATCCAATAGTGATCAGAATATCTCCATGTATTTTGGTAAGTTGCGAATTTATATGAGATGCAGTTTACGTGAAGTTTAATTGTTAATGAAAATGATTGCAATAAATTTTGCATTTAAATGAAAGCTTTGATTAATCGCTATCCTAAAACTCGCAGCAAATAGGATTTTTTTTTTAAATCTTGTAAAAATTTCTAGTAATTTTCTCGCTGATTTTAACGCTTGTGTGTGCACTTATTTAAAAACTTCATTCATTAACCAACGATATTAGTCTCTCGAAAACTTTATCTAACCACACTGTAATAAAGGTGTTATCTCAGAAAATGCATTCCCTTGAATTAGCGTAAATAGCTACGAAATATTAACTTTTGGGGTAAATTTAACTTTTTCCCTGGGTCTGTCGTGACATCCTTGGCGGGGTTTTTGGCGCTTAATCTCTGGTATGCGGGTAGTAGTATCTGAAAATCGAACTTGTTTTTGACACGTTTTCGCCAACCGATTAAAACAAAACTTTGACCGAAAGCTATTCTGGTCACAAAATTTCATATCAAATTGGATATATATACGTCATTGCGTTGTTGAGTTATCCAATTTACATATTTCCCAAAGTACAGACCAACGGATGGTCAACTCCTTGTTGAATTTAGCTCAAAATTTAATAGGAATCTAGACTATAGAACTTAAATCTGTGTACCGAGCTCTAGTTATGTATCAACTTATATTCGAAGAGCCGGACAAACTTCCTAAGCAGGGATTTAGCTGAAAATTTGATAGATATCTACAAATTCGGTTAAAAGACTGCATACCGAATTTCGTCTTTATAGCACTAAGAGATTGAGTTATCTTTGTCACAGACAGACGGATGGACATTTCCCAAAAATGTGTTTTTAAATCTCAGAGAAGGTTTGAAACGTGTAGATTCATCAAAATCTTGAGTTCGAGTGTTTTGTACATTAATATACTCACTATAACACGTATACCAGGAAGTAAAAATGAATGGAATTTGAATAAGAAATGAGTATTCATCATAATTTTAAAATAAAATTTGTATTTACATCATTATAATTCATACTTACCAAGGCCTTGAATTAAAAACTTATGTGCCATTTTGAAGAATATTTTTCGAACATCCAGGAGAACAAGATGCCGATTTAAGATGGTCAACGATCACCGTCACTGAGAATGGCGTCTTGATATTATCCAAAGCTATTTCCTCAATAAAGAAATCAGCCTCACATGCGAGTTCTGGTCTTATTATCATCGATTATTGAGTTTACTGTTAAGTTTCATAATTGACTTATCTGGTATTGCATTTAACCAAATGAGCAAAACTACAGGAAGTGTGTAGTCCTCGTTAATTCTCAAAATCTTCACATGCACTATTTATAGGAATTTGTCTTCGTCAATTTAGAAATTAGAATCCAACAATAAACCACAGGATTGAATTTCGAAATTTTATTTCGAATTCTAAAAATAATGGAAGTTTCCATGCAAGGCAAATTGAAAACAAGGTAAAAGTCAAACCCTATTTCTAAATGACAATGTTATAGTATAGAACTGGTTTCATACTCTCCATATTATTCATAGCTAAGTATCCAAGACAGCTGAGTTTTATTTTAAACTTCCTTGGAGATAGCAAATTTTATAATTCGTTTCTTTTTTTCATATTTCATTTTTTTATTGATTTCAATCCTACATTAAATTGAAATAAAAGCATTGAAACTTAGCTCTTATACATTCTTTCGTTTTAACTGCAAGTTTTGATAGGGTAATTCAAAGTCTGAATAATAGTTTTTTTTATTATTAAGCAACTAATTCCACCATTCAATTGAAATTTGTTCTTTGTTCCAATCATATTGCATATCAATCAATCAAAATGTATTCGATTTCAAATGTCTCAACCCTTGGAATATTCGAGTTTCTAGGAATCTTAGGGAGTAATGATCTTATCTCAAAATATTTGTTTACAAGTTTCATAGAAACTTCTATTACCACTATCAAGCATTTTCTCCTGTATGTCGATTTTCTTAACTGCACACTTTTGAGAAAAGTTAAGATTCTATTAGGAATTTCTGCTTTCATATCGCTAATTAAAATTGAAAATTTTGAGTTACATTTTTCAGGTTTTCTTCCTTCCCATTCATTGATTTTAGAAAATATTTTATCGTTCTGTCAATTTCGAATACATAAATTCGCGTAATTTTCTTACCATTAAAATCCTTTGTGGTAAAAACGATGTATTAAATCGATTATTGTCAAAATAATTTTACGTCTTACATATTTCAGAAAGTCAGATTTTAAAATTAATCTACAAATAAACCTTGACAATATATTCAGTTTTTATTTGAGCGGGTATTGCATTAAAAATCATTTTAATTTAAAAATCTTGTAACATTTTCATGTGAATTGTTATAATCAATCGAACATATGATTTTGCATCTAAATTATATCTGAAGAGATTTTTTTAAAAAATTAGATTTTCTAAAATGAATTACAAAAGCTACTTTGAAATCTAAAGTCTAGATCTTTTTCTTATGTCGAATGATTATTTTAAATGAATGCCACTAATCTATCGTAACTATTATTTGCAATTATCAATGAATTCAACATAATCTACAAATAGTAAAGGAGTTTCCGATGCATTTCCTATACATTGTCTTAAAATTAAATTGATCTTTTAATTGTTTATGACACTATGTCAACCTTTCAATTTAATTTTTCCGAAATTTCTTAAAATAGTTATATCTGTCTAATATACAAAAAATATCTGTCTACAAATTCCTCCTTTTAGACTTGATCAATTTCTTCAAATTAGTCTTTAGCAATGCTTATACATAATTAAAAAGGCGTTTCTCAAAAAAAAAAAAAAAAAAAAAAAATTCTAGTCGCCTCGATGTAGCCATGTAAGTGTCAACTTTTTAAATGGGATTTTCATGTAGTATGTTTTTCACTATTTCAATGTCAACATTTCCTGTCGATTTATTTCTTATCCAATTTCGGGGATTCACTCTCCATAATTTATGAGTTTTTTTAGAGATAAATGTTGCCGAATCGATTCCCGAAGAATGTTTCAAAAATTAGAATGTAGTCGTAGAACTTAAAATATCATAAATGGGTCATTTTTTAATCAGAAGAAATTCATCACTATCCAAGATTATTAGATAAATGATCAGTTTTGAAGTCAGGTGCCTAATCAGCAACGAAATCTTACCAGCATTATGAAAAACTATTTTGGGTATGTCTTATGTAATTATACTCTCTGAATCGATTAACATTCTAAGACTGCAGTTTTCGCATTCGGATGTCTCAGAATATTGCCACGAGCTAAAAAAAATATACAAATGAGAGAGAACTTACCAATAGAAAAATTTCCCATTATAGTTTTTTTTTCAGTGGCCAGAAAAGATTTTAAATATTGAAGTAATAAATAACGAAGTTTAAAATATTGTAATAATAAATCAGTGACAGACTTTTTTCAAATAAATATAGAACAATTTAGCATTAATCCTTTTATCACTTAAAAATATATTAAAAAATTCATTTGTAAAAATATATATATATATTTTTGCAATTATTGATTGATATATTTTTAAATCTGACCAGGTACTCTACAAGGCAGATAATAAATTTTTCTGAAGTTCTTAGCTAATTTGATAAAATATATTTCTACGTGAATTTTGAGGGAAAACCGACAAAATATTTGAATCTTTCTATTTGCAATTTCTGTTTGGATCAAGATTACTGAAGATTTTCAAAAAATAGGAGAAGGGAAAACCGAATAGGAGCTTACGAACTTTTGATCTGTTTCTAAAATGAAGTACATGATTAAGCTAAAAATATCTTTCGGAAATCTCTGAACGGTTTTACTCTGAAGAATGTTTATCAAAATAAGTTGTTGAAAATAAAAGGATATATAAAAAGGAAAATAAAAGGATATAAAACTTGCAATATAAAGTCAAGCGTATTATATTAGAGAATATTTATCGATTTATTCATCAAGAATATAACCAGATTGATCTATCATTCCTGAAACAATAAAATTTCTCTCAAAATTATGAATTTATTGGGTAAACAAAAATCCTCTCAACCTGTTGAATCCCAATTAATTTAATTAGTAAGAAATTTTTTTAAACATGCGAAATAATGTTTATTTATTCTAAATAAAACACTTCCAAATTCTCTAGCAGAAAGTAAACAATTGTTAGACAAAAAATACAGCAAGATATTTAATTCGTAACAAAGGAATGGGAATAGTTCTCTTACTCAAAAAACGTTTTCTAAAAATCAAATCTACTAGAAAGAATTTCAAGTTTCCTTTGCATATCGCAACAAACATGAAAACTTTCCTTTCGAGCGCCAGATATTCGCAGTAAAATAAAATCATTTAGTTCATATATTCACCAGCAGCCCATTTCTCACATATTCACTATTTACCTCGTCTATTCCTCACTACTAAGATCCAACAACATTTAGCATTCAGTAGTTTCTGAAGTTATAGGCATATTCGTCTTTCTAGACCCGCACTTTAAGTCAAAAAATTTCCTCACCACGAAAACTGAACTCCCCGCATACTCCCCCCCCACACACCGTATGCCTATACAAATCCACACACACTGTACTCCCACACACCATATGCCTTCACAATTCCACACACACACTTGAATCCCACACGCCACATGCCTTCACAATTCCACACACACACTTGAATCCCACACACCACATTCCTTCACAATTCCACACACACACTTGAATCCCACACACCGCATGCCTTCACAATTCCACACACACTGCACTCCCACACACCGTATGCCTACAAAATTCCACACACACACATACTGCACTCCCACACACCGTATGCCTACAAAATTCCACACACACACATACTGCACTCCCACACACCGTATGCCAACAATTCCACACACACACACACACACACACACATACTGCACTCCCACACACCGTATGCCAACAATTCCACACACACACACACACACACACACACACACACACACACATACTGCACTCTCACACACCGTATGCCAACACAATTCCACACTCACACATACTGCACTCTCACAAACCGTATGCCTACACAATTCCACACTCACACATACTGCACTCTCACAAACCGTATGCCTACACAATTCCACACACACTGTACGCCAACACACCGTATGCCTACACAATTCCACACACACTGTACGCCAACACACCGTATGCCTACACAATTCCACACACACTGTACGCCAACACACCGTATGCCTACACAATTCCACACACACTGTACGCCAACACACCGTATGCCTACACAATTCCACACACACTGTACGCCAACACACCGTATGCCTACACAATTCCACACACACTGTACGCCAACACACCGTATGCCTACACAATTCCACACACACTGTACGCCAACACACCGTATGCCTACACAATTCCACACACACACTGTACGCCAACACACCGTATGCCTACACAATTCCACACACACACTGTACGCCAAAACAATTCCACCCACTCACTGGACTCCTTAGACACTCAATTCCACTCACACACGTTATACGGCTACATATTTTACTGCGCGCTTTAAAACCTCATCTCTATCCACAGTTTTCGCAGTACAAAAATTTATTTCTATGACTCGCATTTTAATTTCCATTTTCCACAACACGTAATTTTTACATTCGTAGTATTTCTCACTCCAACATTCTTGCAGTGGTCACACCACGCATTACCTACTCCAAAAATACAGCACTGCCCATTCCACACATTGCCCACACCAAGAACTAAAGATCTCGCCCCAGGCATTACCCACTCCTGCGACCCAAAAGATCTCGCCCCAGGCATTACCCACTCCTGCGACCCAAAAGATCTCGCCCCAGGCATTACCCACTCCTGCAACCCAAAAGATCTCGCCCCAGGCATTACCCACTCCTGCAACCCAAAAGATCTCGCCCCAGGCATTACCCACTCCTGCAACCCAAAAGATCTCGCCCCAGGCATTACCCACTCCTGCAACCCAAAAGATCTCGCCCCAGGCATTACCCACTCCTGCAACCCAAAAGATCTCGCCCCAGGCATTACCCACTCCTGCAACCCAAAAGATCTCGCCCCAGGCATTACCCACTCCTGCAACCCAAAAGATCTCACCCCAGGCATTACTCACTCCTGCAACCCAAAAGATCTCGCCCCAGACATTGTCCACTCCAAACACCCAGAAAAGCGCACTACACACATCACCCACTCCAACAATGCAACATTTCAAACTGACAATTCAAATGACCAATATTTTAACAAATCTCTTATTTCACACAAAAACCAATCACAATCTCAGTGCTCAGATACAATGCACTATCCACTTCCCCGAATCATTGGTGTTTCATCACAATTTTCATTCCAAACTGCAACTCCTCTCCATAATCCTCACTTTCTATACTGCCCATTACCAATGCATTATGTACCGTCATCATCTACAGTTCTCATGCTCGAAGCATTACTCATAACTAAAATTTATATTTTTCATATTTCGAATATTCCACAGGTTTTCAATCTACACAATATATTGTATATGAATATAAAAACGTCACATTCACTATTTTTCCGCAATATCTTTAAATAATAGTACACCTAGCAATATTCTAAAAATAAACCAAACAGGGCCAAATAATTATTTGATATCGGTATTATTTCCTTTTCCTCAAAATATCCGATTCCTGACTATTTTTATTATATCGGTCTTGGAAATTTTTATCTTTTATATGATTACGCAAGAAAAAAATTACAGCATATATCAAATTAATTTTTTTTACAAACCGATAATAAATTTTAATGAATTTTGAATACTAAAATATTTAGAATAAGCGATTGCTTTAACTACAAGTCATGCATACGACAATTTTCCCATTTGACGTCAGACGTCAGTTCAGACTCCTCTCACGACCATGATATCCATAACTGAAAATCAGATTTAAGGATAAAGCAATAATAAATTAAAAGGATATATTGAAATTGTAACAATCTAAAAACTTAGCAAAGAAATGTATAAATGACCTAATCCATATTTAAGAGAATTTTATTGATTAGATCGATTTTCCCTAGAAAATTTCAAAACTTTTCTGGTAACAAAACATCAAGTGCATTAAAAGAATTAAAATATTTATAGCAAGCTCCAGTTCATTTTCAGGCATACATTCTAGTCCTTGATAACCTTCTCAAACAATTTTTATCCAAAAAATTAAACACATAGTCTTGTCATTTGAATACAACTATTTAAAACGATTCAAAGCACAAGTCTTACATTTCACCCGAAAAGTTTCTAGTAACTAAGCGCATGAGTGCAAAACTTCTGAATTTTATATTGGGAAACGATAAATATCTGTGGTAAAAAAATCCTGTTAAGCTCTAGAATATCAAATCATTTTGGCAAACCTTTTTTTCGGAATTCGATACACTTATTTAACATCTTAAAGAGAAGTCTAAATATTACAAAGACTGATTTGCTCAAACTTTATTTGAATGGGAAAAATTACTGCAAGATTAAACTTCAGTTGTTGACTTTGAATCGGAACATAGTAAAAGACACATGAAAAGGAGAATAAAGGAAAAGTAAAAGGAATATGGATTTTATTATTGTGGAGTTTTCAAACACTAAAAACAATGTTCATAAGATTCCTTTTTGATTTTTTATTTCCTATTTAGAAACTTCAGTATTCTTAATCCAAGCAAAAATCGCAAATAGAAAGATTCAAGTATTTTGTCGTCTTTCCCTTAAAACTCATAGAAAACTATCTTTCTATCAAAAATTAGCTAAGCATCTAAGAAAACTTAATCTGCATTGTCGAGAAACAAGTCATATAAATATATTTTGATCAATGGTTGCAAAAATTAATCATTTTAAGAATAAATTTCCATATTTATTTGCAGGTAATAAAAATGCAAAGATTCATAAAATTGTTCGTCAAATATATGGAAATAATGTTCCGTGAAATTCAAATTTTTGCTTTTGCTATAATTCATACCTTTTCTAAGCACCGCGAAATACAACTAAAAATGAAGACATTTCTCAGTTTCCGGGTTTCTCTTTCGTACGCATATTTTTTTCAGCCTAAGACAATCCTTTCAGGCATCCTAATGTAGGAATTGAAGTCTTAGAATCTTGTGAAGTTGGAAGGATGTACTTTACATAAGATGTAACCAAAACAATCTTGCATACTGCTGGTAAGATTTCGTAGATGGCAAGGCACCTGACTTCAAAACCGGTCATTCATCCAATGACTTTGGTTAGTGATGATATGTGAAATTTTAAGCTCTACGGCGATATATTCTCAGTTTCAGAACTTAGGGTATCGTTATAGTAACCTTTACCAATAAAGAATCCATAAGTTGCGAAGAGTGAATCACCAAAATGGGATAAGAAATGAATAATTCACCATGCGATTTGACACTGAATTGGGCAACCGTGAAAAACACACAACATGAGAAACCTACTCAGAATGTTGGCACAGCATTGCTACATCAATGATAAGACCAGAATCTAAAAATGTATCGTTCTCAAAAACATTTTCTTCATTCGACATCTAGACTACCAAAAAATAATTGAAATAATAGATGAAGTTTGAATTAATTTAATCTTAAGGAACTTGTAGGCAACCAAATATTACAAAGATCTGGTTATCATATCCTCGTATTATGCAACTTTTGAATATTGAAGAGCAACTGCAAAATATAATGAATACTGATTAATAAATTTTGCAATACAGAATTAAAATGTACTTGGCATTTAGATAGAAACCATTAAAAGATCAATTGAATTTTTAAGTCAATGTATGGTAGATGCAATGTATGGTCAATGTATGGTAGACCTAACAACTTGTAAATTCTGTTCAAATTCATTAATAATTGAAAGCAATGATTATGATTGAATATCTTTATAATGAGTGGTAATTATATTAAAATCATTTTAAGATAACACTTCCGCCATTCATTTAGATATTCATCCATTTCCCGTTGAAGTGTCTGGAAATCGTATTGGAGGTATTCGAGAGTTTTCTAAAAAAAATTGGAATTAAGTTAAAAAACATCAGCTCAATTAAATGTTTTTCCGATAAGATAGTTGCAGAATTCCTAAAATTAATTTCATTGCTTTAATTAAGTAAGTTTTACTCTTTCATGCTTCAAGAATAAAAAGTTTATTTACTTATTTCTTCTTTTCTTTTGTTAGTGTCAAAACTTTAAATTATCTTAATTTTCCAATTGTATTTAATCTGGTTTTAATGATGCAATATTACTATCTTAATTTTTTATTTGGGCGCAGGATGCAATATTATTGTCGCAAATTGGCTTTGCGAATTTGAATATTCATGTTTTTATCATTTCCTCTGTTCGGAAGATAATCTGAGATTTACTTTTATGCATGAATTCGGTGACAGAAAAGCAGAACAAGCAAGATGGAGGGAATTTCTTAAACTGCCATTATATAAAAATTTTTGACAATATGTCTGCTGGAAGTTATTGCTCACATTATGCATGTAATCACCTCAAAAGAATAAAGCAACAAGCTACATCTATGAAATTAGGTTATAATTTTATAACCAGGATTTTGAATTTGCTTCAGTTTTAGACTTCATCATCCAATGCGTGTTTGTAAATTCCATACATGCCAATGCGAAGTGATTACTTGAGCTTAATAGGCAAAACGAACTAATTTTAAGAACATTACATTCAAAATATAATTTGTCTTTATTTTAGAAAAAAGTAAACGTATGCGTGTAATAGGCGAACATATACCGATTTCTTTATTAAGTTGTGGCTCGTCTTTCATTAAAATCTGATCTGTTTCAGATACTGGATTTTATCAATGAACAAAAAGGTCCAAAATATATTCGCGACATCTTTAGATATAATACGAAACGAAAGATAAATTTCCTCGAATCGTACAGGCTTACAAGAAAGTCGAAAGGAAAACACTATGCGATTTCATTTCGTAATTTTTACCTAAATGGTTCTTTCAAAATATTCAAAATCTTATATGGGAATCTGCTGCATTGAACTAGAACCCTTCGAAAAAACGCAATATCATTTATTGGAATGATAATTTGCTGTAAATATTAAATATTTCTGCTAGAATTCAAATTAAATTTTCTTAACAAGATGGTCTTTTAAATCATGAAATTCAATCAGAGAGACTATATGACAGTTACAGTCTATATGGCATTTGGCTGACCATTCTTTGAACGGCACTGCATTGAAATCGCTTCTCATTAAAACATCTCATTTCCAGATTTCACCATATTTAAAAATTAGACCGTACTTTCCATCAATTCTTATTTTCAACATTTCTCCATTTTAAACTATTTGAAATTTTGGACAATGAATTCCAGAGTGACGAAAGATCCAAAATTAAGCTTTCTTATTTTAATCCATTGTTAGTGAAAAATGTCGAGTAATAAAATACTTCCATTATAGAAAAATCAATGTGTTAAACAATTTGTGAATCCAATATTTGCTTACGAATTGCTGATTTGATGGAATAATACGTTTTCAAGAGACGCCATTCTTATTTCTTGAAAGCCATTGGCATTTTCAGTCGAATGATGTGCATAAGCACTTAAGATGCCGGATCCTTATTCAGATTGCATCACTTTCTTGGGACTGAAAAAAAAAGAAACTTTATTAATTTGTAGAAAAATTTAAAATAGAAACGTGTTTCATTGTTACTATTTTTTAAAGAATGTAATTGAATGTGCTATAATTAGAATAAAATATTCAAATTCACTTAATAAAAACCACGTGTAGTTGTTCTTGTAATGAATGAAAATGGAAGAGAATTGTTAGTAAAACACATTTTAAGAAATTTATCAAGTACAATGAATCAAAACATTGGAAAACTGCAAACAATTATTCAATAGAGTAGACATGCTCTGAAAATGTTTACCCGAAAACAATGGGGCCACACTCACGCCCACATTGCTTCTGTAGAATATATGTATACATATAAAGTTTAAATACACGAGTTGAAACAAGTTATTTGTATAATCTTTATCATTACGCATAAATTAACAGTTAATTATATCAATAAAAAGGAAATTGAAATAATTTACACACTTAGAAATCCCAAAATTTTGTTCACATATAAAGCTTTTAGTAAAAAAATTGACCAAAAAAACTGCCTGTATACAAAATATATTAGGTTCATTTCTCTTTAATGTGGTCGTTATAGTGCAATGGCAATACTCCAAAACATTTTATACTCTTTTATTTGCTTCCGATATGTCATGCGGTGCTTATTTAAATATTGTATAATTCTTCTCAAATTAACTTGAGGGAAGCATTTGGCTTACGACATTTTTTAATATTTGGTACTGACATTTAGTAAGCTACTAGATTTGAAGAACTTATTATACCTTTATTTTAAACAAATCTAAAGCACATGGTAAGAGAATTTTTCATAATAGCATATTTCACATAAAAATGCATTTACTTGCTTGAACTGTGTCCATCCTTGCAGGTGCTCTTAAAAAAATCTATTGTTTTGCATAAAACATTTGCATCATGTACCCAATCATCAATAATTGATCTGATGTAGTAAATATAGCCATCTCACAGCCAAGGAGAAGAAACAATCCGAAGAAATTCATCAAAAGATTTAAAATATTGATCAAAAACCTTTAAAATTTGAAATGAATCTGCTAATATACAGGGTGTCCTGATACTGAATTTATGGCAATCGGTTTAAACACAGAAAAGTTTTGAGATTCGGTTTTATTCTAATGTAGAAGCGTTCATTGTACAAGCGTAACGCCTTTCTTTTGTTACAATTTGTAGCCCCATTTATAACATGCACGTCTTTCTCAGAGCATAAATTGGTCTAGCACGAAAAAATATTCTTTAACAGCAAAGAATCGTTTGAAGCTAGCATAATACCATTCAATCTCAATATAATTTTGCAAATTAAACAAGCCGTCATAGTTATTCATTATTTTTCTCCTCAAAAATTAATCTTTCTTTAAGCTATGTCGCAAAAACTTGAATATCGTCTGCTCTAAAAAATATATGCAGAAAAAAAGCTTTTTGCATATTTTTAGAGCAGACGATACAGAAAAAAAGCTTTTTTCATTCATTTCCAACTTTATATTGCTATACCAAAAAAAGTTTCTTTATATAAAATATTACCCACTCATACAGTTTGGCCCATGAATTCAGGGACACTTTGTAAAATAAATATAATGTACTAGCATTTTCATTTTGTACTTTCTGTTGAAAAATATTGTGAATTTCAAATCTGCAGTCCAATTTTAGGCAGAAAACTTTATCAGCCAAAAATTTTAACTTTATTCTAAAATTCAAAAAGAAATTGAATAACTCACTAAGAATGACCTATTAAGCATCAAAAAAATTAGCACAGCAAATTGTAACTAAATTAAATCCTTTTTCAATACCTTTTTCTGTCAAACGTTGAAGAATGTGAAAGAATTGCTTTATAAGATTTTAGAACCTCTTATTTTTCTACACTTATTCTAATAAGATAATTCGTAGTTTAAAAAACATGCATACTAAATTTTTTCAGTTGACACTATTGTGAACGTGGTTTTTACATCCCAGTAGTGGTTTGAAGAAGCAATTTAAAATGGAAAATCATTGATATTTTTTTTAACAAAAAGTTTAATGTTTTCGAATGCAACTTTTCCTTGAAAAATTTAATTTTAGTTATATAATTATATTATACAATACATTACTTGCCTTCGAAAATAATGGTCTCTAATTGCTCAGTGAATAATTATGCTTCTAGTTGCATTGATAAAATAAATGTTTAAGGGAAAAGCAAGAAAAAAGTTTCAAGAAAAGTAAAGTTTGAATAAAAACAGCAGAAGCATCGAAAATATTATGAGTCAATGTGGTACTGAGAATAGATAAAAATTTCATTTTTAATAGTTTAATTTATTTCCATTTATGGGTACTTAATTGTATAGTTGGCAATTTTTCAACAAAAAAACTTAAAGATTTGGACCTATAGATAAAATTATCGTAGCATAGTGTTTTAGAAAATTTGCCTTTCTTTAACTGCCTTGATTGTATCAGCCTCCACATTCAAAGAGTCATAATTTTCTCATTTCCTAATTTTTATAAAGAATGCCACCTAACATTGATGAAGACAGTTTATTATCTAATTAAAATCTTAACTATTCGCACAGTAAAGCATATTTCTGATTTTAAAGCATTCTTTATGGCGTTTACAATTCGCTCATAATTTTAACAATAACTTTCACACAAAAAATATTTAATATAAATGCACGTGAATATAATTGAAACAATAAGAATTTTAAAGTAAGAAATAATTTTCTGGAAATATTTGGAAAATTTAGAGTTTTATAATGGTATTCCTAATCAAAATACAATAACTATTTTGTTAATCTATACTTATATATAAAGCTCAATGTGAGTGTGTTGGCGCTCTACAGAAAAGACCATTTGACCTACAGCTACCACATTTGGTACATGTATACCTTAGAGGTCGGGAATGTACACCTGTGGTCCCTTTTTTTGAATTTTTAATTAGAATTTTAATTATTAATTAAAAACTTCCTTTCCCGCCAAAAAATATTTTCATTTTCCCCAACGCCAAATCAGTTAGGCTTCAGTTTATTCCCCAACAGTAATGAGGCTAGGGTTAACATTTTTCGGCCAATTATTTCAAACGATTCTGTTTATTTTTTTAATGTGTTATGCATTTAAAATTAAACATTGTTCATTAATCGATCTTTCAGATTCATTCTGAAGTACTTTTGAATTAAAATAACACCGAATAAAGGAAATTAAAAATTTCTAATCTGCATAGTGTTACCCCAACTGGCGTAGAAAAATGCACGCATTTGCGTTACCGTAACTGGCGTTGAAAATTCACGCATGCGCATTGTGTTCCGATTGTTGACAGTATTATCAGCGGATGATTCTCGATTTAAATTATTTTTTGGTTGGTTGCATGCTTTTGTAATTAAATTGTATTTATGTTATATATTTTTTGAATATGCTTATAGTTTTAAGTACATCGTTTTTTAAGTAGTTTTTTGAAACCTGTTTTCGACAGATTTTAAACGATTCATTTTATTTTCTTAGAGTTTGATGCATTTAAAATGAAACATTGTTAATTAATCGATCTGTTCATGATGAATCTGAGAAAATTTTGTTGATAAATTCGTGAGATATTACATAAATTTCTTTAGTGCCCATAGAGTTTAAACGCTCAGTGCATCTGTTATCAGTAATCATTATAAAATAATGCTTTGTTTCAGTAAAAAATATTATATTAATTGCAAATGAATTCTTTCCATTTTAATTTAAAGCATAAATTCTACGAGAGCTAACAGGAAATTAGAGAGATATTACGTTATGATTGAAGGCCTTTATAATATTATAAGGGAATTATATGACTATCAAAATTTGAAGTTTTAAAATATTTTGCTGAAGAATCTATTAATGTAGGAATTGCGTAAAATATTTAATTATTAAAATTTAAACGAACTTTAAGATTGGCGAACCGACTTTCCATAGGCGGCTAGTTTCTTATAAATCCGATACAAACTTGAAAAGTGCGATTCAATGCGTGCATGCAAGAAGATGCATTTTTGTTAGAAATTTTATTCTAAATTCTGTATTCTCATGATGCAGAATTTTATTAAAAACAATACTCACAACTATTTACATTTTAGTAGCATCCGTTTCCGATGAACTTCAGCAAATTGAAAAATCCGATATCAATTTATCACTCAGCAGTAATCATCTTTAAATGTTTGCATTTGAATCCCGAATAAAACGTCGAAACGAAACCTAATCACGTATTCAACCCATGGTTAGGATTTTTCCTTCACAACCAAAGTGAAACATTGTTTATGTGTTTCTGATTTATTTATACATCATTTCATCACAGTTTCAATCATACGTTATCATTTTAATAAAATACTTCCGTTTTATGTAGGAAAGTTTCGGTTATGCATCGTTTACCCACCCACCTTTATAAGAATTTATTGATATAATCAAGTTTTCCTGCGTCAATATTTCTATGTTCTTTTAAGAGGGAAAAAAACCCTAAAATCTTTAGACTATAGCATCCATTTCCTTCTTTTTTAAATACAATTGGGGACAAATGAAGTTATTTTCATTAAGTTAAAAACGCAAAGAAAAGCTTTGAAATTATTTTATTTGTGAATTCACCGATTCAGTGAACTTAGTTCGAATCATAATGAGTATTTATATTCAGACAATGAACAATATATATTGTTATTTTATTAATTAAAAACTATACCCATACACATAAATAAAAATTAACGCATAATATTGAAGATTTACAATACAATTTTCCCAATTTTATGTTTACGATAAATTTTAATTGCTGATTTGAATACTATGTAATATATATTGGTTTCAATTAATCCGAAAACTTAAAAATTGTTCATTGGAATTTTTATATTTTTTTGCACGTCATTTTTCACCATTCTGTTAGAAGACTTATAAACGGTTTCTTAGTGTAAAAAACTAAGCACTCCTGAATTGAATGTAATTAAGTATTCTACCAGAAAATATCAAACTCGTGTCTGAAAGTGGAATTAAATAGAAAATAAATTCCCTGATGAATCTGCCATACAAATAGTATAGAAATCGTTTAATGATTGTGCGTTGAATTTAACAGAAGTTGAATGAGGGTAAACAGCGCTTTGTCCTTCAAAAATCCGGAAAAGCAGGCAGTAAAATTGGTGCGGAGATGTACACAAAATCACTGAAAGTCATTAAACAGGCTAGAAATCAGCAATAGGAAAACCCACAGAAATTACTAATTTTGCAAAATAGCAAAAATATACAACAATTCGTCACACCAGCTTGAAGTGTGATAATACATTAAAGAGATTCTAAAGCGAATGCCTTGAATTCTAATAAGCGTAGAATTTTCCGGGAGAAATTGAAGATCCCAATAGAGATAGAATTCTTTGATATTCTTGGAATCTTCATGTTTCACACAAGATTTTTTTTCTATAGAAATTATCTTATTGACTTGATATCTACTCAAAATCCATTAAGAGTCCCTGTTAATCTAAATCCAGAAATGTTATTACTAACATGTCAAAGCAACAGTCTAACGGATTCGTAACAAAATCGCTACTAATGGCGAGTAAAGCAATTAAATTAAGCAATTAGTTAGCGAATTGATTTTACATAAACCATAAATTCCAGTTTTCCTTAAAATAATTTCGACGATAAAAAAAAGACAAAAAAAAAAAAGAATTAAGTACACAACTCAATACATATAGTCAATAAAACAGTATAAACTATCTAACAACAACAACTGCATTTTCTATATATGGAATTTTATCTAAAGAAAAATGATTTTTTTTCAAAACATTTTTTTTGAAAAATGAAAACCAAATTCTTAAAGACAGCAAAATTTTCATTCGCAAAGTCACATCATTTTAAAGAGGAATTAAATTCTTCATGAAAAAAATTATCTTCGTACTTATGAATAAATGAAATAACTTACCTTTCTTTTCCGAAGTATTTTAATATCCAAGTTCTATTATGATATAAAAAACAATGCTAGAATATCAAACTAGATTATTATAATCCTTTTCAAGAACTAAAAAAGAGTAATTGCAATTCAATGGAATTACGGTCTTTAGGAATGAAGGGGTATTCTCCAAGCACATGCTCCAGAATCGGTGCTCTTATCTTTTGCCAGGTTAACAATTATCAAAATTCACAAATACCACAAAATTTCAGTCAGTGCTTCCTAAAATGCCACGCAACGAATACAAAGCACAATTTGATTAACTGCTTTATCAGAATAAAGGAGCATCGGAAAATTTGTCATTCTCTTCTTCCAAAAATTTCTGCAAGTTTGCCACTCATAATTCATGATGGTTAAGAAAAAAATCATTAGCAGATTAGATATTTGGATTCAAACTCTTTACTCCCTTTTTTCAGACTTTTTACCTTTAACGTTCACAAAGAGAAACAATTGTAATACTCGAAATTTTGACAAATTCCTACGTTTAATTATATTTTCTTCCTAAACTGAAAAACTAGAAGACTTTTTTCTTTCTTGTACACAAAGAAAATGTACTTTAATTCTCGAGAATTTGATAAATCCCTTCATTTAATTGTATTATCTCCCTATATAGAAAAACGCCAGGACGTTTTACTTTTTAATTACACAAAGAAAAAGTATTCTAATATTCGAGATTTTGACGAATTCCTATATCTCAGATCTTTCCGTAAATAAAGAGTTTATATAAATATAATTTAAGACATAAGCATCTAAAGTTAGTATCATATCAAATTTTGAACCAAATCCATCTGTCGTTTTAATCATTCCTTTGCAAGTAAATACTGTAATTCTCTTGCATATAAATGTTACATGTAAACGGCAATGATTTAGATTTGTGATATTCGGTACGTGAGACGTCTAAAATACATCCTTGATTTTCTTTATTATATTGAGAGATGCTTATAAACATTACTGTGAAAATAAAAATCTGAGCACACGTGGTGTCTATGGCTATAATCAATCTTCACAATTTCCATATACATGGTAAAGGGAACAATGCTTTGATTAACCCTTTATAAGGCCGTGGGAAGTATGCTTCCCACCAAATTCATCAATCTTTGTATGAAATTATGTAGGTTGGCATAAGTTCTGACAAATTTTTTTAGTAAGTCAGAAACTTAGATGCTTCATTTCTTTATCTCAGACAAAATGATCTGTCTTGATTTGTTACTTAATTATTAATTAACCGAATTAATTAATTAATAAAATTAAATTTATCTAATAAGCTAAATGAATCCTTTTTCTTATTGTAATTTCAAGCCTAAAAATATTTTAACATAATATGACTATACTCTGTTTCACCCTAACTTGACAGTATTGTAAAAGGTAGAAAATGTGACGCTCCGCTTTGGGAAAGAGTTCCCCATCAATTCCGACTTTAAAATAGTTAAAATGCTCGGAAATTTATCAAATAATATCATAAATTACAGAAATCCTTTTTTGATCAGTATGTATTTAAAATTATTCTCAAGTTAGAAATGCTATCTGTTAAGTATTTTGTAAATAAAGCGAACGAATAAAACTAAAAGATTGACATAATGAATTCCACTTTGGCTGGAACCGGTCCTCAAGGTCAAATATTTGGCGCGCTTTTCTTTTACGTTACCGCCAACTCAGCTTCATTCAGTTCGCAACCGTTATCTTTCGTACTTCTTTATTCTCGCTTTTTTACCAGCTGATATTTTTGATACTATTAATCACATTAGTAGTTATTAGTTTTGATTGTTGAATATTTATTCGATTCGTCATTTTTATTCACTTCTAAAATATCTGAAAAATAGAAAGTGTTATCACCGACTAAGTTGTGCACACCTTCAAGACGAGTGAAACCAACAAAAAGTGAAGCATGCAGAAACATATTAAATGTTTATTCTCGACTCCGAGAAAACCCTCAAGATTCTATCAATCAAATCGTCGATAAAGTTTCGCACCTTACAGTTGTTTCGCAATGAACAGTTTTCTTTTTGAAAAAAATAAATAATAAAGGCATCCAGTCCTTTAAGTACCCCTGGAAAGAAGCGACCTGGCTCAGTAGGTAAACATTCAGGTCTTGTAAAATATGATGATTTTACATTATCCTATATTTGACGAAAAATCCTTGCATTTTTTCTTAGAAATGAGATCTTAACATTAGATAAAGTTTTAAAAGATGTGAACGATGATACAGATATCTTTTCGAAAAACATTAGCCGAACTACGCTTTACAGAATATTGAAAGATTTAGTTTTTTTTTTTTTTTTTTTTTTTTTTTGAGAAACGATGAAACGAAATGAAATAACATTAATGATTTATTAAAATAGTGTATCAATAATATTGAAAAAATAATGAAAATAAGAAAACAATTAATTCTCTGAAAAAGTGATAATATAATAAAGTAAATAAATGTTTACTTTTTGGCGAAAAATATGCGAGATAAAGTTTCGCCAGCGATCTGCATTTCTAGTAACTTTGTACTTTAAAGTAACCGAGTTCCCCTGACAACGACTGCGATTCGGCTAGCCTAGAATATACACTACTGCCAAGTTAGGGTGAAACAGAGTATAGAAAAAAATGGCCCGTTAAAGGGTTAAGTAATGCGCGAGAAATTTCGGACATAACATTCCCGTCCGTTTAGACTCATTATTTTTAACTGCATTCAGATGATGAGCTTGGAACTTGAGTCAGCTGAAATATTCTGGCAGGAAACTGCCACCTTATCACTCAGCTATTACGACCCAAATGAGGTCTCAGATTTAAATTGAATAAAAATGAGTTCGAAATAAAATTTAACCGAAAGTTTGTTATGTTATGGAGCTAACGCAAACTATATATACCATATGAGATTTCATCTTCAAAGTACATATGGCATAGAAGATTTAAATTTGAAATGCCGTCGAAAACGTTAAAGCTGACATGATCGCACCAAAATGACCCTAATCCCTTGACAAAATTGCTACTACTGTGACCACACTAAGAGCTAAATTTTTTTAAACTTTTCCATTCCATATGAATGTAAAGTTTCGAAAGAGTAAGAGATAATTACCAAAGATAATGTACCTCTTAGCAAAAATATTGAGAATATGTTCAAAAAGCAATATTATATAAACAGTTAACATTTATCATTTATTATATAATACAGATAACGAAGCCAATTTTACAGATAAATCAATTAAATATTTCAGTTTGTTTTTATTATGATATAGGGTACATTTTTCTAATTGGACTTTTTGGCTGATATCCTTCATTTTTTTCAGTTACTTTTGTGACTTAACTATTTTGCCGCTAGGGACACTGCAACCTGTCTCAATAAATTCAATCACTTCACTAAGTTGAATGTTGTTTCCCTGACTCTACTAAACACCGATTTGAATTTAAAGAGCTTTAAAGGACTTTATTGATTTCCCAATTAAAATCAAGTTTTATTTATTTGTGTAAGTCGCAGTACTTATCTCAATGTCTCATAACTGCCTTCATTGGAAGAATTGCTTTTTCTCTGATCCTAATCTCAAGCAATGTTGTCGTGTACCATTGGTAACAGAATAACATATTTGTCCAATCAGGTCTGAGAGATTTATCCAAATGTATTTCCCTTGAATATAAATTTATGAAGTCAGAGTATTTAATCCCTTCCCCACTCCCTTTTCACGACAGATTTGGTAATATCATTAAATTACCAATCTTAAGTGATCAATCAAGTTGCTAGTTTCCAGTGTAGAAAGAAAAAATAGTTCTTGTTGTTTTATAATAGTTTACTGCTAACGCTTCTGAATATAGGTTATAAGATTTTATTCAAAGAAATCACACATTTTGTTTAGAAGGGGGAACACTCAGAAAAACCGAATTTTTATATTTTTGCAAGCGTCACACATACCAAAAATACATCAGATTTTGTTACAGATTGATTAAAAATTTATAAGTAGTTATAAAACAATTAACCTACTTTTATAAAAGGTGAACTTTTCATAAACCATGCTATATATTTTTTAAATATATTTATATCATGCTGACGAAAATGTATATTTTACAAATGAGAAAAAAAAATCATTTAGTGTGTCAGAAATCATTTGGTTCAGTTAATATTATCATTTGAATTAAAACCTTTTTGGACGATAAAAGGTGCGTTATAATTTTTTATAAAGAAGTAATTGATATATTAAAATTATTAGAGGTAAGTATTTTAAATTCATACAAACCAGATAAATAAGCTAGTGGTTTGATAAATGTTAACAAACAAGAAAATAAAATATGTAAAAACATTTTCAAAATATTGCAGTTTTCATAGTTTAAAATTAGAGGGGAGAGAGAGATCCACACTATGCAGAGAGTGGCAGAAACACAATAAGTGGCAACCCTAATGACCGAACAGCTTTAGCAAATGTTTCCTTTCTTATTTCATGATAGCAAGGAAAATTCTGATTATGTAAGTCAGCCTGTTAAATACAAAAGGAGACCTCAATCATACATATTTAAATATAGAAAATTAATCTTAAGAAAAATATTCCGAAATTTAAATGAATAAAGTCAAAATTAATAAAAAAAATTTGCATGTTCTACAAAACATTTTCTTGAGTACCCTTAGGCAATTGTCTAGTCGGCGTATTCGATAATCCGTCTTATTCTCATGGAAACCTTACAACTTCGTGTTAATTACTGATCCTTTCATCAGGGTTATTTAGGGCCTTTATCTTTGGAGCAGATACACCTTTCTTTCATAGCTGAATTTAATTATAAGTAGTTCTCGCTCTTTATGGAAGTATGCATTTCTGCAGCCACATTATATTTCATAATTTTCTTCATAGGTAACTTGATTAGTTTGAACAACCAAATTATCCAAGGCTGAAAATGTACTCACTTCGAAGAATGCTTATTACATATATTGTGGTCTTGATACTTCGAATGAAATTTTCAGCCATTGATTTTGTCTCGAAATAAAAAAACCTAAAGCATTAATAAATAATAATGTTGTTGTAGTAAAGGAATATTTAAAAAATCAAATTTTCAGTGAAAAAAATAATTTTAAAATATTTAACTGTAAAATTTTAAGTATTTGTTCTAGGCCTGCAGATATCTTTTGCTGTATCTCTTTGATGTTTTCAATTCCCATTTCGATTCATTGGAATAATGTAGGAAATCTAGTAAAAAAAAACATCGTTGAAAACTTCTTTAAAAGCAGTTTTGTAGAAATAGTAATTCGATCGTTTATCATTTTCTCTGTGAATTTACAAAAGAACTTTAATTTATATTTTGTAAGTCATAATCTATTATGTTTGATATAACAGAATGACATGGAAGCTAAAATTAAAGCTAGATATTAAAAAAGATTTAATTAAAAAATAAACATTAAAAGAAAAAAGTGTTGCAAGAAAAATGACTGCATTTTCTTTTCACTACTGCACGAGCGGACACTGCATTTTATCTCTCGAGAATATTACTAGCATTCAAACAATTGATTCATTATGAGCAAAGCACACACAGTAATTGAAAGTTTTTTAAAGTGAATACCACATCTATGACATTAAACTTATCTAAATGGAAAGCTCTACCGCTTGAGTTATTCAGACTTTGTCCACGTTTTCTTTTTATGTCTGTTCCATTTCTTTTTGTTTTCCTTGGCTGTCTTTAGTTTTTTTTTCATCTAGTACATATACATTTTAAAGATTTTGATAGCTATTACAGTGCTATTTTTTTATTTCAATTATGAGTTCTTTACAGGTGTAATGCGATTTTTGGCACATATCTAATCATCTTCAGAATACATTAGAATACCCTGTGTCGGGAATTTTATGTTTCTTCAAGTGCATCATAGTATTTATATTAAATTTCAGATAACATTACTGACACACTCATTAGAGGATGCAGTTGCGTTTCAGGGGAAAACATATTTATATCTAAAAATTGAAATTGGTGTCAAAGCCGAATTAAAAGTTGCTATTCATTAGTATTTGCGCAACGTCCTGGCATAGGGGTAGCGCGTCTTCCCCGTGATTTGGACTTCTTGGGTTCGAGTCCCGGTTCGGGCATGGTTGTTCATCTGTGTTTTATATGTGAGGTGTGTGAATGTGCCCTGGTGTAAAAAGGGGTTGTGTAAGCGAGTGTGTGAGATTCATCTTCTTATGAGCTAGAAGACAGACTTCTGTGCTTGGGTGCTCAGGGGTCTTTACCCTCAGAAGTTACTGTAGCCCCTTTCCGTGTTGGCACGACATCATCAAGAGTATTTGCATTCTTAAAATTAGGCAAACTTATTATCAGAATCATCGACGTGAACAGAGCTGACACAGCTATGTAATAAAATAGATTATTATTTTCCCATTCAGACTCTGGAAGAAATAAGAAGAAATGTGAAACATTTAACTGGAACAAAAGCAAAACTTCATGTTTAGATATAGTGCTTATACTTTTTTTTCTAACAGAATGTAATGAAGTGTAACTATAGAAAGGAAACAATGCATGATTAATTCAGAAACATTCGAGAATTCAATGTATAATAAATCCTTTACAGAAATGAAACTCTATATTCCCTTGTATTAAACATGCAGATAAAACTGCACACTTTGGTTTCCGAATAAATTTTGAAATAAATGCTTTAATTGCATGCATGCTATCTCATTATTACAGCATTCCAATTAATTTATATTAAAGTTTTAGAAAAGGCCTTTGTCTAAGCTTTGTCTACGGCGTCGGCTTATCTATGTCGTCAAAAATTGCTCAATCAGCTTACGTCCATTATATTCTCATATAAGTATCTTCAGAAGCATTTAAAAAATCAGCATTATCAAACAGATTATTCATTTATTTATAAAGATGAAATTTTAGAGAAATTACGTTATATGCGGATAATTCTTTATATTAAAAAAAAAAACCAATTTCGGAATTTCTCTTACACAATTCCTTCCTCTTTTCCCAATATGCGGCGAAAACTCAGGATACCTCGAAGCCTTCACTGTTTCAAGTTACTCACTTCCACGTATTATATGTATAAAATACAAAAGGAATGTAATAGGAAATATGTATTTCTTGAAGTGAGAAAGGAAGTGCTTTATTTACATATTTTCTTCAATTTGTTTTGATCTTATAAGATCATTTTGGCCTCATTGTATCAAAAAGGGATATGCAAAAGTAATCTAAGTCAGTTTTTGTGTATCTTTTATTTTATCTATATATAACCTCATTTATTAGGCAAACAAAAGCAGGAAATTAGTTTAACTATCAATAAAATAAATTAGTTTTTTTTTTATATCATAACTTAAAAATTCGTTATTTTATTCATCATGAAATATTTGAGTTTGTGTATGGAAGAAAAAATGGGTTTGAATTGTCACACAAATTTTAATGATTATTATATAATATTTAATAATAACATGTTATTGATAAATACAATAGTTAAGAATTAGTTAAAAATAAAAAATAATAATGTATTTGTGAAAAATCTGACTGTTAGTTATCGAATCCTTTCGTCTCTCTTTTTTTTAACTTTATGTGCTTATTTTAATCTTATTTCTTGAATGAGTTATTGGAAATTTGGTAGACATGTAAAAAATATTATTGAAATGGGAAAAAAATCCATTAACGTTCTATAATACAAATTATCATCCGTAGATAACGGAATTTCTATCAAATTTCCTCTTAATAAACAAATTAACAATTTGGTGAATAATGCTGAGTTATTTTTAATGAATGTGAAAATAATTGTATCAGAATATAAGAGACTTAAGCTGTCTGTTTCAGCAATCTTTTATTGCATATATAAAAGTCTCAGCAGTCGTCAAGGGCGTATTTTATAATCTAAATCTAAACGAACTAGAATACTGAAGTAATGAGGTATAATTCATACCATAAAGTATTTATTTCTAAATTTATTCGGGAAACAAAAAGTCTTGTCTCATCCTCATGTTTAGTATTAAATAAACAATAAATTTCCAATCTAAAACACGTTTTTAAACCTAAGATACGTGGAAATTAAATATACAAACATCTTAATATAAGTTATACATGTATAACTAAAAGTGTCTACTCCGCCCCTTTAATAAATTCGGGAAAAATAGAATGATCGGAATGTCAGAACTACATTGGCGGGAACGATGGTTGAATTTTAAGCACTATTACAAGACATGGCACAATCTTTCCAATAGGGACACGTCCTGTCATAGGTAGGAATAGTCAATTCCAAACCATTTCCAAATCCACCAGTTTAGTGATGACCAACTACTACAGTATCAAATTCTTATTCCTGAATCTGAAATTCCCCATGGTAATACGAGGTTTTCCTATGTAAAATATAAAATATCCTTGGTAAAGGCAGATCTGTATCAATTAATTCCTTCTTGAAATTAATTGAAAGATGCATTTGAGGATGCCCGGAATTTCACCAAAGAACTTTTAATATAAGCCGTTAATAGAACCCGAAACATTAAACCTTAAAATATATTTTTTATCGAAGTTATTACCACACGAAGAATGCAAAACGCAGTCTTAAATTAATGTAAATTCAGAATAACAAACATAGTAAATGTATGGATAAATAAATAAATAATTATAGACTACTATTTTAATTGTGTCTTTGTGAATGGCAACATGAGCATATCAGACTATGGCTTATTAAGTATTTAATTTTGTGGTATTTTGAAGAAACTCATGTACTTAATAGTGCCTGCACCCGTTGAATGATTTATTCCAAAATTAGAAGTCTGCATTTAAGGTATAATAGACGCATGCAATATTATTTTTTACAAATAGTTCGCAATATTTTTCAGTTAGCACAATCATATACGAACACATCAAACATATAAAATGTGTTGTTGTGTTAACCCCAGATTGTTCATGAAGATAAGTCTTAGATATCTCTAGTCTAGAGATAGAGTACCGGATCTAGAAATTGAATTATTTTTCCGATTACAATTTATTTCTCCATATTGTTTATAGAAGAAAATAAATTCGGACAATTTCATCAACAATATATAAAATACAGGGTGTTTATAAAGTCCCGGACCCATTTTGATGTTTAATAACTCGTAAAATAATAAAGATATAAACAAACTTAGGGCATTTATTGATGGAATAATTCATATATTTTCCTTTTCAGGTTTGAATATTTTTACTTTTGTAAATATCGTCTGCACGTGTGGTTATTTTCAGATAATTTCATTTTCCAGTCTAAATATCTGTACTTTTCTAAATATTGTCTGTTTATTAATTGCATTTTTCTCTCTTTTGTTTTTGGCAACTATTGCAATGTTATGTTTACTTTTGATGTGTTTGTTCTATGTAGTACTTTTGTATGTGATGTTTTATTCGAGTGGATATTAAGGAGAATGCGTACACCACAAGAGAAAGCACAGATTTTATGGTGGTTCATAGAAATGAAATCGATAGTGCAAGCACAGAGAAATTTCAGAAGAATTTACCAAAAAGATCCTCCATCCAAAAACAGCATCTTGCGGTGGAAAAAGAATTTACTAGAAATTGGAAGTATCGAAGATAAGAAACGTTCCAGACGTCCTTGCACAAGTGATTTTGATGTTGAGCGTGTCAGAGAGACATTTTTACACAATCCTAGAATATCTGTGAGATCAGCGGCAACAGAATTGGATATGCCAATTTCGACGGTGTACAAGGTTATTAAGAAAAAATTAAGACTGCATGCATACAAAGTTCAAATTGTTCAAGTTTTGGAACCGAACGATAGGCCTAGGAGGATGGCCTTTGCAACAGATATGCTAAGGAGAATAGAAGATGCTGCTGATTTTCTGAAGAGCATAATGTTCTCCGATGAAGCATCCTTTCATGTTTCTGGCATTGTTAATCGCCATAATGTGCGCAAATGGCTCTGTGGATGCCGACATGCTTGTCGCTACCTGGCGTGAAATTGACTATCGACTTGATATTCTCCGTGCGACGAAGGAGGCACACGTGGAAGTTCATTGACAAGGGTCATGAAACTTTTTGAGTCTATTTAACCATTTATGTTGTTAATTTTAATCTATCATTATTATTTTATGAGTTATTAAACATCAAAATGGGTCCGGGACTTTATAAACACCCTGTATAATAATGAATATATACTCTTTGGTAATAGAAAGCCGAATCACATAATTAGAAAACAATGTAATTAAATAAGAGTAAAATCATAATTGCATAACCATGGTTTGGTTTGGTTTGGTTATATTAACGTCCCGTTTGAAGCAAAATTGCATAACCATAAAAAAATTCAAAAATAAAATGTAAATAATCGATCTAAAATACAAAACATCTATTTGATGCTTACTTGTTCAATATTTCTGATATTCAATAGTTTTTTTTTTCTAGCGTCCAAACAAGCAATGTTTAAGAATTTTTAAAATCAAAATAGAAACTTCAATATTATGAAAACTATTCTCTTGTATTTTCTATACGCAAAATAAATTAATTTATTGTATTTTTGTGTTAATGGAAAACTATCAGTATAATTAATAATTCATTTAAGTTATTTTCATTATCTCCCATGGATAAAATTCTTTTCTTCTACTTCTCACTATGAAATAATCAGTAAAATTCTTTACAGATAAATAAATAGGCCAATAATATCTTTATTGCGTTAATCATTATATTTTTCAAACTAAATAAAAACAGAAAACATAAATAAAATATCTTTCACAATCATCTTTCGTTGAAATATTTTATTCATCCTCAAATAAATAATTCTAATGTTCGATTGTAAAATGGAACCTTTTAAACTAATTATTTTCTGGAAAAGAAAGCATTCTTATATTATAGTGAAAACATATTGTAATTTTCTTAATATATTTTATTCCGAGATGGCAATTAAAGTAAATTGTATTGATGCCACCGGAAAAATACCGAAGCTGAAATAAGTTATTCAATATCAAAAATCGTTCAATTACATGAGCAGCTGCCAAATACCAGATATCAGATTATAAATAGCAAGGATTTGTATTAAATCCATCGTAGCATTCGAATCTTTTTTTTTAATTTTATAGAGTTAAAAATGATGGTCTTTTATGTCAAACATTTTCTTGATAAATAATTTTAGTAAATATAATTTTTAGCTGAAGATTAATATTTTTGATTTAACAATAAAAAAGAAAGTTAAAACCATTATAAATTTATCGGAATTGTATATTTTAAAAATATATTTACTAACATTATTTAGCAAGAAAATGAGTACCAAGAAATTGTTCGTACTCTATCCAACCCAGAAAGACCCCCTTTTTTTTCTTAAGTCATAGTCCTATTTTTCACACTTGTAGATGCGATTAACTTCAATGAAATGCGTTTTTACTTTAGAAATTGAGGAAAAAAAGATTTTGGCAATGTTTATAAGAGCAATTTCAAAACATCAAATTATATTATTTTTTAAAAAATTTGTAGCATAATATTCATTGCGTTACTGCATTAAAAATAGACATTTTTATTTGTCAAGAAATGATGCGATAAAAAGTGATCAAAACATTTTAAGAACTTAGTTTTTTTTATAATAAAGACTTAAGTAAACACAGAATAATGATTCATTTATGAATTAATTATGTCACAAAGATATTAAACAATTTTTATATTCTATTTATTTAATTTTAGGAGCCTATACAAAACTTTGATGAAACTTTTTTTTACCTCTTTTTACAAATAGCAAGAACCTAAATGTTTCTTCAAGCGATAATAGATACTGATTCCTACTATTGGAACTGTTTAGTATCTGCTCATGAAATATGAGCGTTCACTTCCAGCTGATGAAATTATTGTCCAGTAGTTGCTCGGTTTCATGAATACACATCATATTTGGTCACAATGTTAGGACAATCGGAGCAGCGGTTGCTTCCATTGTTTAATTCGAATGTAATATGTTGTGTAGCTTTTCAAATAAATCTTCAACTAACGTATGTTGATTATAGATGTTCAACTATTTGTTATTTCTCTTTAATATATAAAATATTGGAATATATCAGCCTATCATTTAGTTAAATTGCCCATGAATTGAATATTTAAACACCAATGCAAATTTCTTAGAAAAACTTAAATAAAAATTATAAAAATAAACTGTAGAAATCACAATGAATATTAATAACGAAATTATCAATAATATGCTATAAATTATTGATAGAATAGATCAACAAACGGGAGTACATTGTTTGAGGATTTGGAGAATATACTATTCGAATTTACGGAGACCTTTCGCAGAGACGTGTGTTGTTGGTGATGGATAGCAATTTTAGAGTAAAAGATATCTGAGATTAACAACAAGTAAAAGCTTCTTTCTTTCACGTTCCGTGACGTAATTGTTTTAAAATCTGTAACCTACAAACTGGTAGGCTCTCTAAAGAAATGTCATTTTTCATATTAAATTGATTATCTATAACTTCATAATGATTCGTATTAATTGTTAATGATCTATAACTTCATAATGATTCATACTGATGGATGATTATTTATAACTTCATAATGATTCATACTAATTAATGATTATCTGTAATTTTATGATGATTCATATTAATTGATAATTATCTATAACTTTATAATGGTTCATATTAATTGATGATTATTTATAACTTTTCCTTTCTTGTACCGTTTTTGAAATGGAAATGATTGCTTTGAATTCTGAATTTAACTTGAGTTGTTTAATTGATTAAAATATTAATAAATATTAGAAAAATCTTTTATGCCTGTAGCTGTTGCCATTTTTTGAAGTCATGGACAGTTTTATAATTACTTTATATATTGATTATTAAATAATTATATATTACAATAAAATCCTTTGATAATCAAACAAAGTTAATTGAATATAATTAAAAAATTATTCTTTAAATTTTTTCATTCCATTACAGAATTTTCTTTTAAAATAAATGGCTTGAGTAGGAATGAGAAAAGGTATTAAAAACGCCACAGCAAATTTCATCAGTTGAAGTGATTTTCGAACTATTCTTTTCCCGATCGACAGGAAACAATCCCATCTGTATTACACCTTCCATTTCAATTCACTTCTTTCCAAGTGTACTACAAGACAAGGAAAGAAAGAACAGAAAAGAAGAAAGAAAAAAAGATATAATCTCCTCCAAACAAAGAAAGAGAATAAATATTCAGTTCTCGTATTCTTACCTTTACTTCGATCCACAAAAAAAAAAAATACCTTTGCACATTCAATTGAAAGAAAAGAAAGCAGAAAGGTATGTATAGCTACTTCTTTCTTTGCAATTTCTCCTAAAAGTTTTCACTTTTGCACATTTTCTAGGAACTATATATTCTTAGAAACGCATAAATCGAGTCTCGCTTGTACTAACGCAAATGAATGACTAATTTCTTCCTTTTTTTCACACTTTTCAGCCAGTTCATTTATTTTTTATTCAGGCAGTCAGATGATAATTTTAAATTTGCATCTTACAAGAAATTTGAAAGGTACAAAAACTATATGTAGCAATACTTAAATGCTCCAGATACTATTTATCGAATATTAAGTCATCAAATAACGGAATATTGTTTAAAAACAAGTTAAAATGGCAATTTAACTTTCTTAAATTTCTTAAATCTCTGATAAATAGCGTTTTTTATTTTAAATAAGGCTATTTTAAATCTAACATTGTTTTCATGTCCCAAATTTTCAAATTGTTCTTTATTATGGAATTTATTCTAACTTTTTTATCATTCATATTTATTAATTATATCATTCATATTCCTTCCCCGTAGAAACAGATGTAATTCGTGCCAATAGTTTATGCAATCTGGCCAGCAAAATTCCATTATATTCCTACATATTCACAGGATATGATGGGATATCCATAGAATGATAACGGCCGTTCTCCACATGTTCACAGGATGTAAAAAAAATATTAGAGATTGAAATACTTTGGTTTGATAACGGGCGTTCTCCACATGTTCACAGGATGTAAAAAAAAATGTTAGTGATTGAAAAACTTCTCCACATGTTCACAGGATGCAAAGAAATATTAATGATTGAAAAACTTTGGTTTTAAATAAAAAAAGTGATGTTTTTATCATGAATGTTAATGCACTTTTTAATATGATTATAATTTATATCGTGTTGAGAAAGATATTCCTTTTCCTCTTCTCAAAAAACATTCTCGATTTCGGATACACAAATAAAAATATTTTAATAAGAATCGAAATTTTTCTTATCACTGATAGTTTATCCCTTTCACTTAAGTGGTTTTAATATTTTTAGGAATATTTTTGAAGTTTACAAAATCACTTAAGCACAATTTTTTTAATTGACTTTTCTTATAAATAAATAAGCTTATAAATTAAAAGAGCAAAGAAAGAAATTCTTGCTATTATCCTTAGTTCTTGAAGATTGTCCATAGTCTTTGGAGACAGACGTCGATAAAGAGAGATAAATACAGATATTTTCTGTGGAGAAAATTTCTTATACTTTGCTGCATTATTTTTTAATTTAAATTATATTAATTATAGATCCTGAAAGAACATATAATGAATAGCAGTTCGGATAAACAAATTTGCAGATACTCTTTCTTGGGATAAAGAAACAAGATGTCTTCTGTGTAAATTTGGGATGCAAATTTTGCTCATTTCTCTCTTATTTTAAATATTTTATTGTTAGGGAGCCTTGCGGCGATCACAAACATAAACTTTCTTTGTAATGATTGAGTCAGTTTATACATTCGTTCTCATCATCTTTTTTATCATAGATAGATCTGTTTTTGTTGCAGCCATTTAGAGAAACACATGTTATACAAAGGGCTGCAAAGTGTTTCCATTTATCACCTTTAAATAGTTTTCATGCAGGGTTCCACAAATGGTTTTGTTTCGGGCCTAGTAAAACGATGGCGAAGATGACATTTTTAGAGGTTTGAAAAAATCTAAATCTTGGTATATTGTTTGATTTACTATTTACGTAGATATATTTGAAAATTTTCCAATGGAATTTCAAGAATCCACTCTTTATTAAGGACTATATGATTGGCGCAGTTTAGCGAAGGTTGGCTCTTCCGCTACTAAAACTCACATCCACAACCACCACCACCATTAAGGAATATAATATATTCCATTTATCACCTGTTAAAGAGGGTTCCATAAACTATTCTTCATTGAATTTTAGATAAAAGATGGTAAACAAGACATTTCAGGGGGTTCTTTAAAATTGTAAAATCTTGGTATATTATTTGACTTATTATTTCTTCAGGTGTATTTGAATTATTATATTTTTATGCAATGGAATTAAATTAAAATATTTTTCTGCAGTGTATTTATATTTATCACAGGCTAAATAATTTTTTCTGTATGTTAAATAGTATATTAATAAATAAATCCTGTATGAAAAGTTTAGAGCTGTTTTGTACTTAACCTCGGAAAAGGAAGGCAAACGTAACATTTCTAGGGTTTTATAGAACTGTAAATCTTGGTAATATTATATGATTTATTATTTTTATAGATGTATTTAAAGATCTTGCGATTAATTTCCATTTACCATGTTCCACTAAGAACTACAATGTATTTCCATTTATCACATGTTAAATAGTTATCGAACATGGTTTCACAAACTGTTATCTATTGAATCTCGAAAAATGATGGGAAACATGGCATTTCTAGAGTTTTATTTTTTAATCTATAAATATTAGTGTATTTATTATTTCTACAGATGTATTTAAATATTTTGTAATAGAGGACCGAGAGTCCATGCTCTATTAAGGACAACAATGTGCTTCCATTTATCGCCTGTTAAATAGTTTTCATGTATTGAACCTCGAAAAACGATGGAAAATATGACGTTTCTGTTCTTGTAAAAAACTGTAAATCGTTTTATATTATTTGATTTATTATTGTTACAGATATATTTAAAGACCCTGCATTGAAATTTTGAGTCGACGGGTTTTCTTTAGTTACCATAGATTCAGATTAGATGATGTAAGTGCCTTTTTCTGGTCTTTCTTTACATGGAAAGAAGACTCCAGATGTAACGATGTACTGTATTTCTTTTTCTATTTCATAATGTTGCTTATTCTGCACTTAAAATTTTACTGCTTTGTATTTAATAAAATTTTTAAACTATGGAAAACTTCGGAACCTCAAAAATATATCCTCCAATTCGCATCTCATTTTTATACGTGACATTTTGAAAGAAAACTAAATTTAAAGATTGCAGACGGTATTTCTTTGTTGAAATATTTATTTATTATCATCAATGATTATTACAAATCTTTTGCTTTTTTTATCTTCTTTTTCGAAATAGCTGTAAAAACGTGTAAATATATTATTTTTATATTATTTTTACATATAGAGAATACATAGAAGTTAAATTACCTTTGCATTATTAAATATATTCCAATTTTACATTTTTTCATTCAGATTTATATAGCTCTACTTCTTTCTTATTTTTAAAGATGGAATGTTGTTATTTTCTAATTTATTATATTCATTGTTTTAGCATGCCTTTTTTCAATGATTTTGTATTTTCTATAAAGATTTAATATTTTCAAAATTTTGACTTCATATAATTCAGGCCAACTATTTGTAAATTTAAGAGATAATGATTAAGAACTTCATAACATTTAATTTGCTGATTATAAATTAGAAAAGAAATATTAGAAAATAAATTTAAGTAAAAAAGTACTCTATTTTACCCCATTTATATTTATCGCATTTTCCAAGTATTAGAGCTTATTTTATTTAATACAGTTGCTATATTTTTTTACACGAAAAAGACATATATAATGCAATCTGTATAGAATTCAAAAAATTGTAAAGATAACGCTTGGACGCAGTTTTTTCATATTTTTCATAAATACAAGCATAACGATTATAACCACTCTAAAACATCTTTTTTTCGAAATTACAAAACACTTCAGTAATTTCCAATCTTTTGTTGCTAGATTATTTCCCCTGCTGAGATTGAAATTTTTTGTCTGTTTTATTTCTCGAGATTCAAGTAATAAAGGAAATTCTTCATGAAAAAAAATATTTTCATTTTTTTAATAACATTGCTGCCGAAAGCTGCTACTTCAGTATTTTGCAAAGAATCTTTACAAAGACAATTCTTGACTACTTTCAAAAGTTTGAGATTTAATTTTTTTTCCTTTTCTGATCAATACGATGTGAATTCCTTTTTTGACACTTGAAAATTCATTTTTTTATTTATTTCATATATTAATGTTTCATTTTAGAGATTATTTTTGTCTTTGACTAAGTTAAACTTCCATGATAGAAATATTGTTGATAATAGAAGATTCACTTTATTTGCCGTTCCTGTCATAGATTATTTGAAAATCTTCACACTGAAGTTTTTAAATTCCTGAAGTTTTAATTGATTAAATATTAGCATTCATTTTCTAACATTGGATTATGTTTTATTTCCTACTGGATTAATTTTAACCACAGTTTCGGTGAAAATAAACTATTTCAGGATCTTGCGTCAAATGTCCAAATCCAGATAGATTTATTTGATTTGGAAAAGACAATGCCTTTTAATTAAATGCGATGAAAAATTTCTTCATTAAATTTATTTCTTTTATTTTATTGATTTAATTTAAGAAAAAAATATGTAAAATGACTTTAATAAGTTTTCTGAAATATATAAGATGATAATAAAGTAGCTTTTTGAACAAATCTACTGTTGAAACTAATAAAAGAAGTTAAATCGCATTTCATATGCAGAATGTGGAAATCCCGGAGATATAAATTTTGAAAAAAATATGTAAATATCATATAAGATATATCTTCTAAACAGAGAAGATCAGCTCATTGAAAATGTTTCTTTTTGAAGTTCCTTAATAAAAACTTGTTTTTTGTACATTACATATCATTCATTTCATGAGTTAATTTTTTTAAAGCTGCAACGTTGACCAAATTTTGCTTTGTTCATTTTTCGTGAGATCAATAAAACTATCGAACCATTTTCGTTCTGACAGTGCCACAATCTCCATAAAGTTGTGTTTGGTTATTTTTTGTTTTAGCAGAGGGGAAATTTACCTACCCCTGCCTTCCATAATTTACAAACGAAATTTTGTTTCATACACATTTAATATTTTTAGTTGCAGATGAATCAAAATATGGAAAGCCCATTCATGGTATAGCTGTCAATAAGTTATATAAGATAAAAGCTTCACTTAATATCTAAGTGTTTTTACATTATCAAGGTTCCTTTTTTATTAAGAGTTTCGATAATATTGTTTTTTTAGTAATGATTTAATTAACAAGATTCAAACAAGATTGATAAAAGTGTATACTTGCTTTACTATCTTTTGATTTTTTTTATGATATTTATTCGTGAATTAATATCCCTAAAAATATAATGTGAATATTTCATCTGAAAATTTTAATAAAATTTATGGATGTTCAATTATTAATAATTATCAACATGCTACTACTAAAATAATATATTTAAAGTAATATATTTTTATTATGTATCTGTTCTACCAATATATTATAAATATTTGAATTTAAACACTTTAATGTTGAGTAAGAGGTATACAAGAAAAAAAATAGCTTTTAAAGAATTCTGATTTCCCTCAAGTCTGATGAAAACAAAACGTTAAAAGTACAAATAAAAACTTACAAAAATAAATTAAAAGTACAAAATTGACTTTTTGCCTTTACCACCTATATAAAAATATTTTTTATGTTTCTTTTTTTAAATATCAACTTTAAAATTAAAACTTTTTTCTCAGAAAAAAATTTAAAAAGCACTTTTATTAAATTCTAAAGCTGCCGCATGATTTACAGTATAAGATGAAAAATATTGTTTTCATAATAAAAATACTTTCTAAACATTTTATTTGTGTTTTATTGCGTAAAAGAAATTTCTATTACCACACTTTATCATTAAAAAGTTAAATTACTAAATCATAGTTTCATTGGTTATTTATATTCTAATATGTTCTTTATCCTTCAGTTATGTGCTCCTAAATAATTTGTGCCACTATTTTTTTCACTTCATCTTTGTATTTGCAATTCACAGTACTTAAGACGAGGCAAACTTTATCCTCTTTCCCTGTTTAGATATTCATTGAAAACATTTCTGCTGAATTCGCGTCTCATGCACTTATTACTTTGCAATTCATCACAATTTTGATGTGGATTTGAAGACGAAATATCGATCAGAAAATGATTTATTGCCTGGTTTTCCTATGCAGATGAAGAAATTAAACTCAAAGATAGATCAGAAGGCATACATTTTACATTCTTTGTAAAGGTTCATTTGAGAAAAGGCTTTGTAACAGCAAATTCCTAAATCTCCGATTTCCCGTTACTGTTTTGCAATTTTAGACATCAGTACTCGTATTTAGGTAAGATAGATGATCGTATGTATATGTTTCCGCTACAGTTTTTGAGGAAATCGTGTTATTATTTTTTTTCAATGCAATTCCTAACCATTTTTATTTCTCTGAAGTATTTTTGTAGAGGAACATGATAGCTAAAGAATGCTTTTTGCTAGAAAAATGTAGTTTAGCGTATGAAATTTATATCAATTGTTAGATTTCTATCAAAATTTGAGCGCAATTTATTTGTAATTTTTTATCAACTGATCGAATACAAGTGATTAGATAATTATAAAAACTAAAACGCTAGAGATATTAAATTAAATACAGTGGTTAAGAATCTGCAATAGAGATCTGTGTCAAATTTGTGACTAAATCCGACAATGTGTTAACTGATTATAGGTCAGTTATTTTGCTTGCATATAAGTACGTGAATTCAAAAATACAATGAATTAATGAAATTTGGTATGTTATTTTATGAATAAAATTGCAGTTGTGTGCCGATACTTGTGAATTAACTAAATGTTAATGATAAATCTTCAAAAAACACTACTAAAAATCGTACACTAGATTGACACAAATATCGACTTTTCGTAACTATTTTTAGCCAATATCATGTAATTAACACAAACATATCGGTTTTCTTTGCTGCATTATGAAGCACTAATTCTTAAGTGTGAGACTCTGAAAACCAAATTCTGAGTCCGTATGCATTCACAATCTATACAAAGGGGCTGGGGGTAATATCTTTGTTAGTGAGTATGTGAGTAAATATCAGAAAGACACTGGTTGAAAAATAATATTGAAATAACAAATTTTTTCACCACTTTAAGTTAAAGCATATAAAAGCTCAATAACATTGACACAGATTTCTGTTTACAATGTATTTTGACTCATTTTATGTTTGTAAACATGAAATTTCATAATGGAGTTTTTCATTTATTTCCTGGTTTACTAGATATAACTGGTGTAATAAATCATTGATATCATTACATAGTTTTAATGTTTTTGAAATTTAATCATCAATTAATCAGTGAAATAAAGTTTCAGTTCCTTCAAGTTGCATCTAAGTTGATAACATCTAAATTTTAAGATTCTCTAATACTTAAAATATTGAATTATAAATTAAAAACTACGAAAAATTAAATAATGAAAAGAAGAAAACAATCTACTTTTATTGGCAATTAAAAATATGCTATTGAAAAAAAATATTATTTTTGTAATATACTCCAAAATAAATCTGCCAATTGAAATTTGTTAACTTTCTCAAATCTCCTACAACTATGGAGAAAATTAAATAAAGCAGATCTCTTGTACAAAAAATTAAAAGTTTTATTTTCATTTCTACGCTGCATGATAGTAACCAGTTGCTAGTGGACAATAGTTTGTGCATATGCATTACTTTCCCTGTGGGCATTAGGGTAAAACAAAAATGGCTTTTTTTTTCTTTTTTTTTTTTTTTTTTTTTAGATTTTAGTTTGGTAATAACGCGGAAAAGTTTCCTTTTAGGTTTAAAAGCAATATTAAAAAATTTGGTTAACTTATTACATCTTGAGTTTCCGCAAAGAACTTGAAATTTGTAAAAAAAAAATTAAAAATGGAAATTTTTAAAAAGAATTTTAAAATTTTTTTCTTCAATTTTAGTTTGGTAATAGAGGTGAAAAATTAGCTTTTCAGTTCAAAAAGAATTTTAAAAAATTCTGGTAGCAATACAACAATATTTCGAGGTGCCGAAAGGTAAAATATGTAAAAAAAATTGAAAAATGATAAATATTGATAAAATATTTTTAAGAATTTTTTTCATATAATGTTATAAAAGATAATTTTAAACACATATATAAAGCAATAGAATTGGAAAAAATTATTAATTACAAAGTATAATAATAAAAAATATTTTTTATATCAAATTTTGCGTTTCTTACTTCTGTATACTTCATGATTACAAATGTTACAGCTGAAAAATGTCTGTTTCTACTTCATTGCCACTTTAAACTTTTTTAAAAATGAAATTTTGGCATATTCACACTTGAGTCAATTTTTGTTTTTATGTATCCGTCTCATGCGATTGAACCACAGACATTTTGAGCCGATTCGGCCACCAGTCTCGCAGATCTTTCCACCGCTTGCATGTGACAAGGAAGCCTGGGAAACTCGATAACCGAGTTCCCTATACTATTATGTTCAGCTTCAGATGCCATGTGTATGAAGTTTTAACGTAATATTAAACTGCACAAGCACTTGGTATTTTATCAATTCTTTTCGATTTGATGGATCTGATTGGCTTGTCTCTTTTTGTAAAGAACACTGTTGATCTTCAGCTTTGTTATTGTCCCCAATAATTGTTTCTGACGCACTAGCATTTTTTGCCCGTTATTAATTAAATTTAACTATTCTCTGTAGTTATTTACTCTTTTTTGCTTCTTTCTTCCTCAAAGTGCTTGTGGTAGCAATATCAATATTACTATCACCATCTTCTTGTTAGATCATTCATCGTTTAGAATCTTTTATTCCATAACTGGTCTCTTTTTTTATACAAGTCAGCAATATCAAATAAACGTCTAGCTTCTTCTCTAAATTGTGTGAGCTTGAAATTAAATTTATCTTAACATTTCTGCTTTCATATTTTAATAAATTCCTGTATTTAATATGATAATATTTTATAATTTCTGAAATTATTTTGTTAGAAGCAACGGAAATAGAAGTTCTTTACTATATTTGTTCAATTTTGCGAACTAAAGTGTCACACATTTCGCTTACAAAAGGATCCTTTTCTGAAGCAATTTTGAGGTTATGTCTAATATAACAGTAGAACTAGATTCGTCAATAGTGTGTTCAACTTCAACCAAATCACTAAATTTCCCAAAAAGAGAACAATTTGATATTTATATCGTTTTCACTGATTTAGTCTGAGCCATTTTTACTCACAGCAAAGCACACAAAGCACAAACTAACAAATATGTTACACTAGTCAGTAACTCAATAGATGGAGGGGAGACGCCAACTCAACTGAACTCGGCAAAGCTACTGATTTAAAATTCGCTCTATTCTTGTCACCGGATGCAGACAAATCTCCGCCTTACCTCAATAACAACCGCACCGGCGACACCTCAGTGTGATGCTAGTGGAATAGTAAAACTGTTTTTATACATTTATTCATATGTCAATGCCTAAGGAAATTTCTTTTTTAAATTTCGTAATCGCAAAAATCCTTAAAAAGTTGAAAAAAGTGTGCTTTTATGAAACTTTAACATCCTTACAGCACCTCAAGATATCTCTAATATTTTTTTTAATAATTTTTATTTATCTTATCTATGCCAAAAGGCAACTTTTCCGTTCTATTACAAATTAAAAATTTAAAGCTGAATATTTCGTAAAAAAATGCTGCAAAAATTTGAACTATATGAAACTTTAGCATCCTTATGGTACCTCAAGACCTACTCCAAAATTTTTCATATTTATAATTCATTTTACCTATACCAGAAGGAAATTGTCCCGTATTATTACAAAATTAAAATCAAAAATGGATTTTTTCGCTCAACCCTAACGGGCATAAATGGAATTACACTTAGATGACATGCTTGCATGAGATTTTCGTGGAAGATTGACTGTACTTACAAGTCGTGACTTAACCCGTAACTGGAGACGGGAGTCAAAATGATTCCACGTTGATCATTAACTCTGATTATCAGGTGGTATTTTGTCCTTGAATATAATCATCTCTTCAGTACCTTCAAATTGTTATGTCTATGTTTTATTGTTATGTCATATTATATTATGTCTATGTCTATGTCAAGTTGTTTTGTTGTAAAGTCTAAGTATGAATACATGCATATAGCCGAGTTATTCTTTTTCTAAGTTTGTGTTGTTATATATGGAGTCATTGACTCCACATTTTTGAGACTACTTTTAATTTGAATAATGTGAAAAGAATAAAGAAATATTCCTTAAAAAATATTTAAAAATATTGTATTCTTCATTTTTGTTTGTTAAATTCTAACAGTGATTAACATTAGGGTAATTCTGTAACATCTAAGCGAAATAAATACTCATTAAAAGATTGCTTACGTTTTTCTTACAACATCTTTCCAATATTTAATATAGCATTTAACATTTTTAATATTAATACTTTTAATATTTTTGATAAGTACATGAATTCCAAAATGTATTATGTTTCTAATATAAATTCCAATGCCATTTACAAAAGACAAATAAATAAAAAAATAATAATAGAGAAATTTTTATTCCATGTCTCTGGCCACGTGAGGAAATTGAAGTCTCCAGTTATGAGTTAGGGTTGGTTTCGGGTTAAGTTGCTACAGTAAGTCCATATAATTACATTATGATATAACAACATATTTCTCTCTACTCACGATATCATTTAGAATAACGTTCGTACATCAGTCGCGGTACTTTGAAATCGTTGATCTTAATATTCTGTAATAATAAGTATATTATTAACAAAAATGGAAAAAAGATTTGATCTACATTATTCATTCGATAAAGAATGTTCAAAATAAATAATCCATCGATAAATTAATGATCAAAAATAGTAATTAATTATTCTAGTATCATATCTAATACACTTTGCACTTTGACAAAATAACCTTTACTGAAAATTAAAACCAGGCAGTAATACTTTCCCACGTAGATAGAACAGAGAGATCAAATGAAATATAGTACTAGTCTCGCCCGCTTTTGATATAAACTTTTGTATGGCATTTAATCAAATAGAATGCTTTCTGAGACGTTACCTACCAGCATTAAAGGTATAATAATGTATCTGTGACATTCTCTGTCATTCGGAATTCCGAACAACGTTGTGGAGATGTTGTAAAATATCCTATGCTCATAAAATTATGACTTGGAAATCAGAAATATAGAAGCTTAGAGTATCATTCTCAAATGGTATGGCGAATATAAAGCATTAGTGTGGTTTTCCACATTTTAAATTCAAAACTGATGAAGGGATGAATAAAAGAATTCCCGGGTAGGAACAGAAATTATTCTTTCTAAAATACTGATAACGATTAAGATTTATCGTCATGCTATGATAATTATATGTTTCTTAAATCATTTACCCACAGCACATCGATATGGTGTTTTTTCATACTCCATTTAGATTCCTTATATTTTTTTTAATGAATAAGTTTATACAGGATTTAGAATTTCGTAAAATTTTGCTTGGATTTACTTGTGACAAAGTAGAAAAAAAAAGACTAAAAATGGTCTAAAATTCGAAGTAGTTTAATTGAAAAATAATTGAAAGCTGGATAATTAAGTCAAATGAACTTTTTAATGTAAATAGTTGAAAACTTTAATAAAGTATTAAAACTCATATACAAATATTCGATTTTACATTTGATTTTTATTCTTGAAGTGAACGCAAACAAATATGATTAAATACCATTTTTAAAATTATTTAAAATAATCGGTATTTTTTTATGTGATTGTAAAACGCGTCCGAAAAGAGAACTTTTACTTTATTGCTGCAGTTTAACTTAAGAGTAAGATATTAAAAATGTGAGAGATTTTGTAGCTGGATCGAATACGTTGAGTTTATTGCAAGTTATGAAATGCAATTGCATTTCACATAAAATTTATAAGGTTAATTTTTATTTTGTTAAAAAATTGCAGGTATTAATATTGTGTGTATTAATAAACCAATGTAAGCAGAAGAATTAAAATTATTTTTATTTTATTAAAACATGTGGTGAAACCAATTATTAATAATGGGATCTTCAATTTCTCAAAAGCGTTCATTTGTAGGATAATTAGCATGACTTTAATTTTAGCATAATTTTAAGACTCTTCAGTTTCTTAGTCTTTGCACAAGAACTTTTGTGGACTTCCTTGATCCTAATCAATATTGTATCATATTAGTTTATAATTTTAAATATAAAGAATTTGGTCTCAGTGTTATAAAAAAACTGTTTAATCAAATAAAAAATATAGGAGTTAGAAATGCGAATCATTTCTATTTCTATAAAAAACCTATTGTTTTTGTAAATTATGAAAGTAATTAAATTTATTACAATGTGCTGCGATAATAGTTGATTGCTGTATCAATTCTTATTGTTTGAGATAATATTTTGTTTAGTTTAGAAAAAAAATTAAAATGTAAGTTACATTCGTCTCATCAGTTAATGAGTTTAAAGTTACTTATTTCTAAGACTTCATTTCCTACCTGACGTTGCTACAGACATATATTCCTTTAATGATTTTGAAACTTAAATCAATGTGTTTCTTCGTTCACACATTGATTTAAGTAAGTTTAATGCTACGTAATTCTTGCTACTAAGCACATTTAGCCGGGTAATAGCCTTCCATAGGGAGTTTGAAACCCAATTCCCTAAGAACTCTCCACCTATTAAAAACTCTTCCCATTTTAAATTGTAAACTAAAAGTTAATGACAAAAATCACTAAACCTACTCTCTAAATAACGGTTAGATCAACTATTCGTGGAAGGATGACATTTTGATGCTTACAATAGCAGATTCTCTACCGTCCTACTAATCTAATCAGACTAATCAGGAGAACTTGATTTTATAGTTATAATAAAAAATTAACTACATCCTTTAAATAATATTTTAAAAAACTTTGACTACTAACTACATTTATTATTAATATTTAAACACTATAAATGAGTGCCAGTACAATCCGTTCAAAATTTTATTTGGAACAGATAGGTATTGTTGTTTTCTTAGCGCGTACTCATGCCTGAGAATCCAGTTATATCTGAATATTCATGTTAATATATTTAAAATATTTTAATCCTAAAATAATCCCTGACGTCACATTTTTTCCTCCATAATATGTCATATTATTTGCAATCTTGAATTGCTGTTATAATATGGTAAGGAATAATTGTAGAATTTGCAAAGTTAGCAAAATGCACGGGATCCATAATTTTAGAAGTTACCAAGTTAAGTATAAAGAAAAATATATTTAATTTAAAAAATAGGATAAAAAGTTATGCAATTTTCAGGAACAACAAATTTTAGCATAATTGCAGTGCAATAATTAGAAATCATTTTATAGCAAATATGGTGATATTCTTTGTAAATGATTGCCCTTCACATTTTTCTGGACATGTTTCATATAAAACTTCAAATTTTAGAAAACGCATTCGAACTCCCTTTATACATAATGAAAGCCTGAACCGAAAATCCTTTATGCCTTGCAGAGTTTAACAATGCCTTAGCATTTTATAGCAGAAATAAATTCTTTTTTAAGTACTACTAAAGTATTTTTACTACTTAGATTGTACTAGTAAAGTACTATCAAAAGTACTTTTCGAATATCTAAAATGCCAAAGACACCGAAATAGAACATAAATAACGTCTTTATTATTTGCATATTTCCAATAAAATGCTTTCAATTGAATTCCTAAACAAAAAAAATCTTCAGAAGAAAAGCAATCAGATGCAAAGGAACGACAAGATACATTTAGAAGATGCGTAAATCAAATAGAAAAGTGATTGGGAAATGATTAAAAATTCAATTCCAAACATTGCGAACGAATATGCATTGTCCTAGCATCGATTTATTACCGCATCACCAAAGTAGCAGTCTTAGAAAGAATTGTTATTAGATGTAGGAGAAGTAAACTTTTTCATGGAAATTTTTCATTTAATATTTAAATCGCAGAGAAATGGCAGATGAAAATTTCGAAATACAGAGTGGAAAATAATGTAGGAGCAGGTGAAAGAGAATTATGAAAATAATTTGTAATGTAGAAGACATATGATTTTAGAAATGTCTGGGATATAAAAGTTGATCGAAACAAGAAAAAGTATTTGCAACTGTAAATATCGATTTTTTTTCTTTACATAAACATTTCATTTGAAAGGTCGTTCAAGACAAGGAAGAAAGGGCCCAACTTTTTAAGGCCAAATGAAATTTTAAATTCATTTATAGTTTCTCTTGGTTTTATTTCCATTTATGACTTCAAGAGATATTTCTAAAATTATCGCTTGCTGATGAATTTTTGATATTATTTTCAAATCTGTCATATTTGTATCTGCGATTGTTAGCATATTTATAGTGTGAGCTTTCTTTGTGTTTCTACATATAAAATCGAAAAACATGAAGAGATGTCTGATTCATCTACGATAAGATAGGATCAATACAAAAATACAAAATAATGTTGTTTTTTTTTTGAGGTGTGTGTTAGATTATAAAAAATATGCGCTTTGTAAGGCGTATTAGGTGAATATTACGCTTAGATTATTAAAAATTATTAATCTGTATAATTTATATTAAATTAAATACTTACTTTTTCCTTCAGATGAGAAACGTTTAATGCCGAATTTTAGATACTAAGAAGTTCTTTTAGAAATAATGTTTAGAAACGACGCAATACATAAGATTTAGATATTAGATTTAATGTATAATATTAAAACTAAAATCAGAATCTTTAAAAAAAATTTTAGCATTTTTGTAAAATACTTATTTTGAATCTGAACTCAAGTTTATAAATACTGACAAAATACAATTTCTTTTTTCAGTATCAATAATTCATTATAAGTAAGAAATCACTTTTCATTTATAATTACCATATTGAAAAATAATAAATAACATTTTTCCTTTCGTGAATTGATGTAGTACTTTGTTCAGACATTAGAATTTAATAAATTATTACAATTTAAAAAAGTGGAACTCCAACATTATCAAATGACAATGAAGAATATTAAAATTTTTCTCTTTAGCATTAATAGTGAATCGAATATCCAAAACTTTAGAATTTATGTCAATCTAGTAGCATTCAATTAAATGAAAAAAAGCCATTTTGTAATGAAAATTTAGCAAAAAGCGAGTGCTTCAATCAATTTTTCATTTTTGGCATTGTTTTTTAGAAAGTTTGGTGTTATTTCTCCATCTTGATATGGAAATCCTGTCCGAAGCTGATCTTTGCACTCAAAATTATGAAACTGGCAGAAGGAAAAATATCGCTCAATTCAGAATTCAATAACTGGAGTTGAGAAGTCAAAAGAGCACTGCATTCTATGCTCCTCTAAAAGTCAGAAAAGAAGAAATAAAAAATTAGAAATGAAGTGTAGAAAAGTTAGAATAAATATATGTTACGTTGAACCTAATTATCGATTAATATTAATACTAGTCGTTATTTAGTAGTATTATTTGAAAGTGGCATTAACAATGATTTTAAATCGTTTATTATTAATATTAACTATGGTTAGTAATATTAGTTATAAATAATAAGAAATTAATCATATTGACCATAAAATATACGCACATTATCTATTTATGTTGATTAAAAATCGATGTAAAGCGAATCGTGAATTGAATTTTGTACAATTGGAGTTACTTTACAAAGTAAATAAAAAATTCGCATATAGAATTAAAAAGAAATATGGAAAATTATTTCATTATTAGTAGTAAATACAATTATTTACATACAAAAAAGGAAAATTCATAAACACACTACAGAATACAAATTTATTGAATGATTTTTTTAACTTCGAGATTACAAATATTGAAATTTTTAATAAAACTGTTAATTTAATAAATAAATTAGTTCATTGTTCTTAAAAAGACGTTGCTTATTATAGAAAAAAGTCTATTTTTATGAGTGCAATTCTTATACAATAGTTATAGTTATTTTAAATTATTTTATTTATTAATCACCACATTACAGTTTACATTGCTTCGTTAAATTCTCTTTTATTTCCTATTGAAGTCAGTTTGGTTATCAGGATATCTATTTCAGGATTTTTAAAATTTCACTTTATGTTACGGTCCAGATATAGTGCATACTAACACATACACTTATTTCGGGGCCGCGGTGGCCTTGTGGTAAGGTCTCGGCTTCGAAACCGGAGGGTTACAGGTTCGAGACCCGATTCCACCGAAGAACCGTCGGGTAAGGGGTCTGTTGCACGTTAAATCCGTCCTGACCAAACGTCCTCCCGCTGGTGTGGTGTGGAGAGGGGGGTGCCAGCTCAGGTGTCGTCCTCTTCATCTGACAGCGGTTCAAAATGACGAGGTCCGTCCTAAAATAGCTCTAGTGTTGCTGCAAACGGGACGTTAATATAACTAAACATACCTTTATTTCAGTTGATAAAATAGCAGGGGATTATAGAACAACTTAATAGCTAAGAATTAGGCGTTATTCGATTAACATGTGCAAGATACATCATAATTAAATAATAAATTATTGATAGGAAATAAATTAATTAAAATCAACGTACTACCTATCATGTCTGAAAATAGCAATAAATGTTTGAAAACATATTTATACTTCAAATACATTCTATTATTACAGTATAATAAAGAACATAAAAATGTAATTTGAAAAGTACCTCTAATTGCTAATGGGTTTGATCCAGAAATAAATTCAAGTTTACTATTTTAGTTTAAGATCTATTTCATCTATCAATCTCTTTCCATTTTCGAATTTTTATGTTGAAATGCTTACAAAGGATACATAAAAATGAATCAAAAATGATTTTCTTAAAGGCAACTTAAAATGAAATTCAGTAAAATATTGAAATCGAAATTACCGAATGATATTTTTTTTTTCCTTATGCACATCATATTTGAGAATGCAGAAACGATTTCAATAATTTGACAAATAAAGAAATATGGATAAAATCTAGAATGAAGCATTTTAGAATTCTTGTTACTAGTCACAAAAGACAAGCCATATGTGATGCTAACAATCAATTGCACTGCCGATTTTAATAAACTTCTAGTGTGCATATTCATAAATACGGATTGCTTCTAATGAAAATAAGTTTAGATTACTGTGATAGTTCGACGATTAGATTTATTAAAACGATAGAATTTATCCATCCAATGCTCATTCGAGGGAATATGGAATTCCCCCGAGTTAAAATAGCTACCCTACTCGAATTACCAGTGATAATTTAACAATACATATCCCGATTATTTAAATATGCAATGAATTATATATGTCTTGAATAATTTATGATTTATGTATTTTTATCTGATATCAATAATGTAATATGTAATTAAAATTTACAAGATGTTTACAAGATGTTTTAATCAAAATAGTTTTCTAACATTATTTTGATAAACACTAGTGATCATGTAAAGAGAGAATTATCTGTATGGTTATTAGAAAGTAGGAAAGAAATTCTTAATGGAAGTTCAGACAACAAAGCAATAAATCATATATGTTATATGGTGGTTTTAATTTTATTTATTGTGTACACAGAACCACGTCTAATTAAGATTTTTAGTTTACATAGTTGGGATCTATATTTGAGATGTTTATCATCACTGATAAGACTTAAATGAATAAAACGAATATTAAATTTTGTCAAATATTGCCGAAATTAATCCAGGTATTGAAAATCGTCTTTCTAGCACAGTTAATTGGGTTGCAACATTTGGCAATCTATCTGAAAGGGGGGAAAGTAATATTTAGCGAAGGTTGGGCACAGTTTACTTCAGCCGTATCGTATTTTTACATGATCTCAAATGATGGTATTGTACACTTTTATGGTCTCTGTGTGTTTGTTTTTTCTTGTACAGTGATTTCAATAACATTATTTTGATACAAAATGCGCAGTTATATTCTTTAATAAAATAAATAAAAATCTCCATATAAACCAAGAAAGTTTGAAAACAAGATTGAAGAAAAGGCTGAATTAGTTTTATTTTACCTTTTTCAAATAATTTGTAACTTTTAAAATAAATAAGATCTTTTTCTCTCTCTCTCTCTCACACACACACACATACACGATATATATATATATATATATATATATATATATATATATATATATATATATATATATATATATATATATATATATATATATATATATATATATATATATATATATATAAGTAACCAATCTAAAGTAAGAAAAAGTTTGAAAACGAAATTAAAATGATAACGGAACGAAACAGTTTCGAAATCGCAACTATAATTTATTACCTATCCAAACTAAAACCAAAAAAGAACTTCATAGTATTTAGAGAGCGCAACTGCAGCTACTTCTAAAACATAGATGAATTGATACAAAAATATTAAAATCAAGTTAATAGGAAAATCATAAAAACCAAATAAAAATTAAACCAAAAAAATATTTAAAAAAATCCGGCCTGAAGACTTTTTTAAGGGTCACCCTCAGGCAGGGATTCGAAGAAAGGGATTTTTTCTGTGAAGGAAATGCAGACATTTGTCTAATAATGATTCCTCGCGACCCGAAAATCCCCTGAAATTAGGCCCAAGTGATATACCATTTTAACAGAAAGGAAAATACAAAACAACAAATTAGAAGAAAATAACCACTACTAAGTAAAAATACGATAACAAAAAAAACAATAAAAACAAAAAATACCATAAAATAGCACTAAAAGAAAAAAAGGCAAGGACATACCATCTGCAGTCAAGGAAATTTTAGTTACATAGTTTTGTTATTTTAAAGTTGAATTCATCCCTTTTCCACAGTGACCCTTGGTAGAGAGCGCGACGGGTTCAACTTTAAAATAACAAAACTATGTAACTACCATTCCAATCTAAACTCTAAAATTTTCAAAAATCTAATTTCCTCACAAGTTAACAGGATCAAAAGGGTTTGCAATAATAAAAATTCCTATATTGAAGCATCAAACAACCTTATTAAAAATTTAATTAAAAATGAATTTCCTAGAAATTACTGTAATGTCAATTTTTTTAATTAAACAAGGTAGGGTTTATGATTAATTCTTTGGTTTAAATAAAAATAGAATTTTTCTTGCATATTAGATCACTCAATAGATGGCGTTGGAAGCCTACCATTTTTTACCTAATTTACCGTTAGCTTTTTGACTGTTAGTGTTTTTAAAATGCGGGAATCACAATCGATAGCTTAAAATTTCCTTGACTGCAGATGGAATTCTTGCCTTTTCGTTTTCCCTTTAGTGCTATTTTATGGTATTTTTTGTTTTTATTTTTATTTTGTTATTGTATTTTTACTTAGTAGTGGTTATTTTCTTCTAATTTGTTGTTTTGTATTTTCCTTTCTGTTAAAATGGTATATCACTTGGGCCTAATTTCAGGGGATTTTCGGGTCGCGAGGAATCATTATTAGACAAATGTCTGCATTTCCTTCACAGAAAAAATCTCTTTCTTCGAATCCCTGCCTGAGGGTGACCCTTGAAAAAGTCTTCATGCCGGATTATTTTTTATATTTTTTTTTGGTTTAATTTTTATTTCGTTTTTTTGATTTTCCTATTAATTTGATTGTAATACTTTTGTATATATATATATATATATATATATATATATATAAATATATATATATATATATATATATATATATATATATATATATATATATATATATATATATATATATATATATATATATATATATATACTTGCAAACACTATTTTATTGATGCGTGATCAGAAAGAAGAAAATTTTCGAATAAAATTCATTTTATTTTATCTCTGAATGCATATTTTGTACACGAGGATAGTAATGGAAAAAAAAATCGCGTCTACAACACAAGACAAAACAATGTTTAGCGACACAAGAGAAAAGTGACAGATATTTTTCTTTTTAGGGATTTTATTAAGATATACTGATAGGTGTTTCTTCGAATCGTATAGACTTAGGAAAGGGAATCTTAGGTATCTTTAAGAGAAAGCCGTAGTATTTAGAATATTTTTCCCTGCACTCGATGTATGAGAAATACGCTAGTCATCAATATTTTAGAGGTGTGTTAGAAAAATTAAATAAAAAGTGGGATTTGGATCAGAAAATAAGAGAAATTTTAGAATAAAGTAACATGGGCTAAATTAAGATCAAAATGAGTAAATTAATTAGGATTTAAATTAAATTAACATAATTAAATAACAATTATCGATTTTTGTTTCTCTCTCTCTCTCTCTCTCTCTCTCTCTCTCTCTCTCTATATATATATATATATATATATATATATATATATATATATATATATATATATATATATATATATACATATATACATACATACATACATACATACATAATTTTAAAAAAGGAATATATTTAAAATATTTATTTGTAATAAACGGCTATGGATCGAGACATATATTGAAAAGAGAAAAATTCAAATTTTATTTCCCATATTCAAATAATTCCGATAGAAGTACCATTGTAGTTTATTCATGAAGAAATAGAAATATATATGAGTAAAATTCGTTTTGTGTACTGCAGTATACAAAGAGTGAGTCCATTGCTGCATTATAGAATGCATTTCGTTTTATGTTCAACAAAGAGTGCCTCGTCATAAATAGATTTGCAGATGGTACAAGAAATTCGTAGAAGATGGCTGTATATTCAAAAAGAAAAGTATCAGTAGATTCCCATCTAGCAAGTCAGGTAAAATTATTGAGCGTGCCAAACTGCTTTCAAACATAACCTTAAAAAGCCAATAAGCAGAGGAAACTGGGAGCTTGAAGTTTCATAGCCATCAGCGTAGTGTGTGCTTCAAGATCTGCAAGACTGAACTCTTACAGCTGTTGTGCTGTGACTTGTGGCACTTTACAAGCCCGCTAATTTTTAAGTTATTCTTACGTTATAAGTAATTCTTGAATTTTAATTCCCTTTCTATGGCGTGTAATGCATGCGATTTTTAGGACTTACGAATGATGAACTAACGGATAAAGTCAAATTAGTTTTATTTTTTTGTTGTGACTTATGGCATTTTACAAGCCCACCGACAGTTATCTGTCTGTGATTTAAGCCGAGTGAGCGTCTCTTGTTTTTTCAGTAGCGCCAATTAGGGCCAAGAGTACGACTAGGGATTGCAATATCGGACCAAATTTCAATACCGGTATTCGGTATTTTTTAAATCTTAATACCGGGATACCGGTTTTAATACTGGTATTAGAAATTTTTGAAAAAGAAAGAAAACACAGGTGTTTCTTTGTTTCATTTGCCAGATTTGTTAGAGAGTGTAAATATCACAAAAATAATTTGTAACTTATAAATTATAAATTTATATAATCACAAAAAAGTAAAGAAATATCTTATTTATTTAAATCACAAAAAAGTGTAAATATCACTATTCAGTCTGGGGTACTATTACAACTTTTTGAAATGTGATCTTAAAAAACATAATGCATCAATTGTACTGTCATTAAGCCTGAAAAGTAATTTTGTGTAAAAATGACCAGCTGTCGAAAACGATGTTTCGGCATCTACGATAGTTGGTGGTACTGTTAGCAATGCGCGATATACTTTTTCCAAGTATTTACCTTTAAATCCCTCATCTTCAAATAAATCGATTTCCCGTCGGGTGGGTTTGGATATAACTGATTTCTGTATTGTATTTTTGGTTCGTAGAAATTTTATTTATCGCTAATTCTAATTTCTGTTCAAGAGACAATTCCTTTTCACTATCGACAGTAGTGACATCATAATCTTCGATAATTGAACCGAATTCTTCCGAATGTGGATAGGTTTGTGGGTAAACAATTTTACGAAAATTTACTCTAAACTTAATCAGATTTGAATGGGTTATTTTCTTTTCTTCTTTATAATTTTCATTTTTAAAATCATTATAATTATGTAAATACCATAAGACATTTTCTATTTCGGTATGCCTTTCTTCTGTGCGATTTTTCAATGTAATATATAATTCTTCAGATAGTGATGTGTGCTGTTCTTTCAGTGACTGCAACATGAAATTCATTGTTGCATTAGCTGTTAATAAATTAAAATCTCTCCGACATAATGCCTCAATAGTCAGTTTTATTGGTAGTAGAGCTGATATAGTTCTGGATATTAAGCCGAATTCACTAACTGAAAAATTAATTTACAGGTTTAAGTCGATTATTGCTTTTTGGATTGGATTTCTCTGTTTCAAAAATCGTTCCATCATTAGGAGTAAACTGTTCCAACTGTTTTAGAATCCAATATTAACATATATGTATTCTGTTTTATTTTCAGTTAGTACATATTTTAGTAATATATCCTTTTTATAGGGGAACGTTTAAATATCTTAACAATTTTTCGAACTTTATAAATTATAGGAAGCAAATCTTGACAGGTTAATATTTCATCCTGATTAGCAATATCTTCTTCAAGAATTACATTGTCATTATCTTCATTGTCAATATCACTCTCATTCTTACTCTTTTCAAAGTTGGAGTCCGAAATTTCTATATCCACAGTATTTGAATTCTTCTGTTCTTTATTTTTTCGGTTTACTCCTAATTGAATTCCTATTACTCCTAATTGAATTCCATGTGCATAGCACAGCTGCTGATTTGCACCAATCAACTTTCTAACTTTTTTCATAATTGTTGCTTCATCAGTCATTATGGATACAATATTTTCTTTCAGAGATAATCCATGTTTCGCTAATTTAGATTTAAGCAATTAATTAATCCATTAATTAGCTAATTAATTTCGCCCATTATGGAGACATAGAAACAAAAACGTATACTATTTTGCTATGTTCGCGATACCTGAACATATAGTGGAGACAATTTTAAAAATTTCTAGTAAATACCGAAAAACCGGTATTTAAACTTGTGAATACCGGTATTACGAAATTGTACAAATGGCTCAAAATACCGGTATTCGGTATCCTGGTATACCGGTATTGCAATCCCTAAGTACGACTTAGCTACTTCATGCGTCACATTCGCTTGCACAACCCCTTTTTACTTTCACACACCTCACTGATAGAACACATAAGAATAACCATGACCGAACCGGGACGCCCAAATCACGAGGAAGACTTACTACCCCTAGGCCAGGACGACGGTTCAATAAAGAGAAGCTTCATTTTAAATAGGTTTACAGATGCTACAAGAAGCTAATTACTTTACTTTAGAAAAGAAAATGGAATCGACATTTGTAGCATGAAAAATGAAATTCAGGTTAAGTACATTGTGTAAAACTTTGAATATTTCTCTATCAAGTAAAGTACTGTTTATATGTCTATCTACTGCCATTTATTAGCAATAGGTGTTTTAAACTTGCTTCTTCTTTTCGAATAATGCTATGAATAAATTAAGTGGTAAAAAATGCTTAATTCAAAACCAAGACTCGCCTGTTGGAAACAGATAATAAAGTTATTTTTTATAATTAATTATTCAGAATTTATTTATAAAAACCATTTTGTAATAAATTAAATAAAAATATAATAAAGTAATTAAATAAAAATATAATAAAGTAATTAAATAAAAATACAAAAAAATTAATAAAAATATATTAAAGTACGAGTTTTCTTTAATTAGCCGATTTCATCGTAACTTTGTTAATACAGAAGTAATTCAAATTTTACAAGGAAATTAGAATTTCAAAATATCTTTTTCCCCATGTCAGATTTTTCTTTACCAATATATTTTTAAAATGCTATGAATCTTATTCGATTCAAGATAGATGTTTTACTTTATTTGTTCTTATTTTACATTAAGTTTTTGATGAAACTTTAAGTGAACTAAGTATTTAAACTCTTAGTGTTTTTATATAGTATATATAAAATAAGGCACTGTTAAATTTTCTGTAAGTCACATAAGAAATCTATATTACATATTTAAGTGAATTCAAAAACTCGAATAGGCAATGCCATCTTTGCAAAATGAAAACTGAAATTAGTCACTGTAAATAAAAGTGTTTGAAAATTATGGATGCAGAAATTCCTAATAGCAGCAGCTTGACATAAGACAGTGATTCGTAGTCTCATTTTAATATAAAATATTCAAATAAAGCAGATAACTGAAATTCAAAGCTCTGAAATATTTTAAATCACATAAGAAAATTATGGAAGAGTATTAGAATTCAGAGTTTATCAATGATTTTAATATCTATTTTGTTGTATTTTAAATTTCTTTAAAAATAAATGGGAGAGATGGATTCCTTTATATCATTTTATTTTCTAGATAAACAAATAGATTTGAAACATCTAAGATCATTTTTTAAACTTGTAGCTTACAAATTGAAAATTAACAACTGAGACATTACTGCATTTTAAACATTTATTTTAATCCAATAAGATTATAAATATTCCCGATAAAAGAAAACTTTTTTTAACATAAAAATTTTATCCGTTGCACAAATGGGTTTCCTGGAATACATAATATATCAATAAATTATGCGTAATAAAATTATTTATTTCGAAAGAAATGAAAAAAAAACATCATAGAAGTGGCTCATAAGGAAGTTCTTTAATTAATCGTATACATAGCATACAAAAAAAAGGCTTATAATCGTCCAAAAAAATCAAACTCCATATTTTGAAAAAATTACAGGTTTCAGATTTCCGTGCGTACGAAAAACAAATTTTGAAATTAGGTCAGTCTGTGAACAAGATGACTGAAAAATGAGACCTTGAACTATACGACTGAAATTTCATTTATGAACTTCTCATCTGACTTGTAGATATCTATCAGATTCTCTGCGACACTCATTGGCAATAAGTATGTCTATCCAACTGTCGTAATATAAGTTAGCACAATAACTATATAACGAAGGGAGATAGAACAGATACAATTTAGTAAACAGAGTTAACACATAAAATTTAAACGGCAGTCAAATTTGGAATTAAATCTGCAAAGGATTTTACCATCAGTCTGTCTGTGCTTTCACAAGCATGAAAATGTGATAACTAAAAAACACAAGGACATAAATATGTGGAGTGTGGTATGCAATTTTCTGACTACAATTCTTATTTTGTGCTAAATCTTGGTCTTAATCAGTCAGAAAAAAGACGTTCTAAATATAAATTCGATATTCAACAGCTTGTGTATTAATCGGACGTCTGAGATTAATCACTAAGATCCCATGCTAATGAACTCTTTTGTAAATATTGTTCTTCTTTTGCGTTTAACAATACGCAGGGACATTTATTAGAGTATATGCTGGAAACTTTCACGGAGTGCAATCCCGATGATACTTTGTTGGTTACTGTTGGATACGATTTCTTCTGTAAGATACAAAAAATATTTATTGAATATATGAAATAAACACAAAGATATTATTCATTCTTATTCTTTAGCTGAATAAAAAATAAAAATATTTAAAAAATGACAAAAATGCACAAAAATGATATTACTTTCCAATTATTTTTTTAAATTCTAATTTATGCATGAAAATAGTTTATTTCTATGCTTGTCATATGCAGATGCCATTTGTTTGCAGCTAGTAAGGCAGTATACGTGAAAGGGAAGTACTATGATGGATTGCAAGTATATGCATTTTGTTCATGTAATTTGCTTTAGAAGCATGTTAAATAAGAATGCAGCACGCTTCCGCTACATTCTCTAAGTTAGTTTGTCTCAAAATCATAACACTTTTAATACAAAATACCTCAAAATATTAGTATGGTACATTTAAGAAATCGCTGGCATTCAGAATGTCGAACAATATCGCTGAAATATCGCTAATAGCTGATACAGAATCTGTAACAGAAAAAACAAATTGTTGGGAATATAAATGTTGGGTTTGTTTTAATTTTGCTATTTCAGTGTTAGAGATACTAAATTTTCTCCCTAATGTGAGTTAAAAAAACAATTGAAACGAAAAATTATTTAATCTATCAAAAAAATTCCAAATCAATGTGTTCAACCTCTGTACATTAAACCAATAATCAGTTGAAATCTTGGATATATACATTCTTTCTATAACAGAAGTTCTGAAGTTAACCCTTTCTAGGTCTGTGAGAAGTATGCTTTCCACCAAATTTATCAATCTTTGTATGAAATTATGTAGGTTGGCATAAGTTCTGACAAATTTTTTTAGTAAGTCAGAAACTTACATGCTTCAGTTCTTTATCTCGGACAAAATGATGTGTCTTGATTTGTTACTTAATTATTAATGAACCAAATTAATTGATGAATCAAATTAAATTTATCTAATAAGCTAAATGAATCCCTTTTCTTATTCTAATTCCAAGCCTAAAAATATTTTAACATAATATGACTAGAAAAAAAAAGGCCCTTTAAAGGGTTAATTGCTAAATAAGACATTTTGAATACAAAATGTTTAAGAGAAAGAAAACCATTCGAGAAGAGAGAAATTCTCACTTTCATTTCGCTTTTATGAAGCTAAAATTGTTTCTTGCGTTTCGAAAAGATACTGAAAAGAAAACTATCCCCGCAACAGAAGAGTTGACTTATAATCCGTTCAAATATCCTTTCTAAAGGACCGCGATAAACTTTCCTTTCCGATCAAGACAAAGTCAAAGACATGGAAACTGCATACCCTAATCCTTGTTTGAGAGGATTTTCTCTTTTTTAAAGCCCGCTATTTTTCCTTGTTGAGCACGTAATTGAAAGTAAATTGAAATAGAATTTGAAATGTGGAAATATATATTTCGACAACTTTCTCTCTATCGTAAAAGATCAAAAAAGGAATACTGTTGTTTATGAAATATTTATGCTTTATTCATGTGAGATACATTGTATTATTGGAAAATTTAGCAAACAAGTTGAAAGATGATATTAGAAAAAATTGTTTTGGAAAAGAATATTGTTTAGAATGTACCAGATATGTATCTATCTTGTTTGCAATTCAAATCATCACTAACTGTTAGCATTTTCTTTCAAGCCAATTAAGATATTGGACAATATTTCGAAAACTTTACAAGTAGTAAAGTAGTCCATAATGTCTAATCAATATTAATAAACATATTAACACATTAATCATTTGGCTAGAAACATATCAATCGTTTGATATATTAACATGTTATATTAACCGTTTGGCTATAAATTGGGTAACGTTGTTTCAAAAGTAAGACTAAGAGGAAGAATTGAATCGAAATCTTTATTTCATTTGAAATGCATGAGTTCTTTACACTTTCAATGTTCCAAGATTTCGACAAAATAAATAAACTTGAAGAAAACATATATTTGATTATAAGAATAATAGATAATTAATTTAGTGTCATCTTATAATGGTTAATTAATATAGTATACCAAAAATCAGCACAGAGTATATAAGGCTTCTGACTGTATAATTTTTCACAAGTGGCGATGAAAAACAATATTTAGCACAACATTGTGAAAAGGAAAAAAAATATTTTGGCGAAATGTACCCAACGAAAATGAATAAAAACCATAAAATTTTAATCATATTAAATTTTAAAAAAAATCACGAAAATTTTCATAACCTTTATCTTACCGATCATCTATTTCCTATGAAAAAGCTAAAACCTAAATTTGATAGTTCTCAGGCCGAAGATCTTCTTTGCATAAATTTCTTCATCATCATATTTCGTTCTCCATTATATTGCCAGCGTAAAAACGTTATCAAATTAAAGTGTTGCTAAGACTTTTATCTCTTTAGTTAGAAAACAACAATTGATTTTGAGAGTCAAGCACATCATTGAACAAAAAATAATGATTTTAAAGAATAGGACAGGAGAAACTCAGGCAAAAGTTCGATTTTTCAAAATTATAACATATTCTAAAAAATCAATATATCATTTATTTATAAAAAAATAAACATTGAATATAAAATGCATATTCCTTCCTTCAAATATTTATTTTAGAAATAGTGAAGACAGAAAATACTATTATCTGAATTCTTTCATTTCTCGAATTCTTATATTGTATTATCTATTTAAAAGGGAATGGATTAGTTTCACATTTTACATTCCATGACAAATGCATCGCATACTTGTCGTCTTCAAAATATTTAGATAAAGTATTAGGCATGATTTTCGGAAATCTGAAATAAGAATGTTTTCTTAAGGTATGCAATACATCAGATTTTAAACTATGACTTGTTTCTCTAAAACTCGAAAAAAATCTTTAAGGAATATTCGAATGTTACAAATTTTAATATTTTTAGCAAGGTGTTCCAAAACTCTGATTGTGATTAGCATATTAGATTATCTAAGAAAAATATTTGTTTAAAGAATTATTTGCAGTATTTCTTTACTTTATACGGAATTCTGTTTTATTTTGTCTCTAAAAAATAATAAAAGCAATGTGTATTCTTTGGCTCTCTGTAAGTTCATGAATATGTCTGTTAGCGCAATACAATTCTGATTTATTGAGCTAACTAATAACGTTCGGGTCTAATTTTTCTTGAAATTAGTGGACGGTGAGAATGTGCGCATAAGAGATATTTATTAAGGTATTTTAAACAGAATTTTAAATAATTAACAATAAAGCCTAATTTTGGAATTGTTCGCTCATAATTTTCATAAAGTATTATTATACAAAAATACTTTTTACAATCGTCAAATTCAATGCAGAATTTTTTTTAAATTTATTAAGATATCAATGGCATAACCCGCATATTATTCCCGTTTTGTTTCGTTTATTGATATCGTTATGCTTATTTCAATAAATAATTAATGATATGTTTTTCTTCTTTTTCGAAAGGTACGAACTGATTTTTTTTTATATAAATTCCTTTTTTTTTCATAATATGAGAGGAAAAAATATGACAGTTCATAATATGATAATATTATATTATTTGTACGAATATAATATTTTAATTTATTTTTTGTTCGAATTTTTAAGCGAAAAGTATATTTCAGGAATTATATATGATAAGGTGATTGATATGCTTTCATAACTTTTACCAATATTTAATACAACGAATATGCTACTTGTCACAAATTATTCGTTCACTTCAATGTTAGGCCGCTGAAGTCTTCGTTACCCAAGGGTTCCAGGCTGGTGACCCGATTCCACAAGAGAACCATCTTGGAAGCTGGTCTTGTGCTCATTAAATCTGTCGGGCCACATATCTTCCCACTGGAATGATGTGCGAGTTTGGAGAGCGGGTGCCAGCTCAGGTTTCATCCTCGTCATCTGACCGTGGTTCAAAACTACAAAGTCCATCCCAAAATAGCCCTATTGTTGCTTTAAAATGGGATGTTAATATAACTAAATATCATTTAAATGTTCAAATGTACACTATATAATTCATAAGGATGCGAAATGAACGCTGACAGTGTGCAATTAGATGTTTGATTAAACGTTTAATTCCATCATGTACCTCATTTTATGACATACATAGTGGCCATATAGTAGCTTTCCCTTTTAAATGCATTTAGACCTAAAATTTATTGACTCAATGTTTCTACCGATCTGGATCCTTAAATATTTATTTCTACACATTACTGTTTAAATCATTTCGAGCCACTTTTATTAGAAAACACATAATTAATGCAAAACTTTCATTCCCTTTTTTTACCATGTATCATTCCTCATATTTTTCACACCAAACAAGTCATTACTTGAACTTTTCTAATATAAGCCATAATCACAGATAATGACACAAAATAACTTCCATGAATTGCAAATTTAATCCCATATTAGAAGCTTTATCACAAAGTTAATAAATGCGTATCTTTAATTCCAGACTTAGTAACAATATGTTAGTTACTGATTCTTTGATCGAGTCTCTTTAAAGCTTTTATTCTCCGAAGTAAAGGTGCCAAGACGGTTTTCTTTTGAGGTTAAATTAAATCCCCAGAAAAATTCGCTCCAAGAAATAAATACTTGCCAGACAAGCGATAATTATAATAATTCTCTTTGTCCTTTTCTATGGCTGAAATTGACCTCTCTCTATTTGTCACACATAATTGTATAAGTTAGGACATCTGAACTATCGAGAATTGGATGCACATGTGATACATAATTACGGACGGTATGCATTTATGAAATCTAAATTGATCTCGATTTTCCGAAATAATTTTTTACACCTTTTAACAGTTTAGAATTAAGTATGAAGCCTATAGTTGAGAGTAATGGGCAATGATATTTCAATTTCGACTTTGGAATTTCTAGAAGAATATTGTTTCATATAATATCACATCGTTTATTTTCATACAGTTTCGGTAATTTGCTTATTTATTCTTTTATTAATTTAATTTCAAAGTGAATTTTTCATATTGTTACGAATCTGTAATGCTGCTTCCCAGCATAGTTGGTTCCACCATCGGAAAGAATGTTTTACAGTCATCTGTATTGGACGGAATCCGTGTGTCGCGCCGGAGGTCCCAGAGCTTGGCGACAAATTTGGCAAACATTTGGCGACTTGGCGACTTTGGCGCCAAAATAGATTTACCCGAAACATCGAGAATTTTCCCGTACCGTCCAGTAGGAACCGAGATACGCCTCGAACGTTCCTGATTGGTTGAGAGGCTTTTAGCCCTGCCCCCTGAGACCTATAAAAGGAGGCGGCCGCGGCTGACAGGGTCGTCAAAGTCGGAATCGACGGTAAAGAACTGGCCTTCCAGAGATTAGCAGAGCAGCGACAGAGTCAAGCTATTGCTGAACTAAGCTGTGCGCTACTGTCTGCAGTAGAGTGTTTTGTTGTATGCTGCTGTGTATGCTGTTGTGTGCTCAACGTCTGGGCTGAGGATAATCGTCTTCTGTGCTGTCCTGTGTTCCTTCGTGTAAATAAACGTCGTTGTTTTATTCTCTACTTTCCTGCTGATTGAGCGTTCTCCATACCATATAATTCCCACTATCCAAACGAACCTCGGAAATTTCGTAACAATATTCAGGCATCTTATCAGCATGAAAGAGTGTAATACGCTCTGTTAGAAATGTGAAAGAAATAGCTACAATGAATAAAATCTATTATACCTCCTATTACCAGTAGTGTTTAAATAATTGGGATTTATACAAGGTAATTTCTTAATATCCTTATTGTTAGAAAACTACATAGCATGAATATTGCTATAAAGTAGTATCATTGCAGTATATTTTATTGATGCAAACATATTTTTTGTAAGTTATCTACAACTGGTCTCACATTTGTTATCTGAGCTGACTATCTCACTTTCATGCGATTGCTGCTGTCATAAAATGCCAAGAGTGATTATTGAATCCAACAGATACAAAAAAATCATATGTTCCGCTGTATGTAGTTTTTGATATAGGGCATTATGACATAATTGAGATATTCCAGATTTTGTTCTTTCAGCGACGGATATTTTCACCCGACAGAGTGAAAAGAGAGCATCAGGAGATGACCTGATGTTCTGAGTTTTGGACATGTTTTCTGTGTACGTTCTGTGTAGGTTCTACTTTCCTTCAGTATGTTCTATGTTTCTGGAAATATACTGCACAATATAATGAATTACAATTCAAATGGTATGGATTTTGTTAAAAATTTACACATCTAATATAAAGAAAACTTGCCAAATTTCATGCGTTTCAATTACCCTGTTGACAAACAGACATATGGACAGACAAACACTCGCAAATGCCAGAAATGAGTTTTATGTGCTCAGGGAGAAAAAAAAAAAGGTCCAACAATATCTCTAGTTGGACTTTTCGAAGAATACAGTACTTTCTTTTGTCAAAGTCCACGTATGTGAAACTTAAAATCTGAGGAGAATTTCCTCAGAAAAAATCCCTTTGACCTATGATTTTACTATTGTTTTAGTTCATTGCAACAGTCATTTCAATGATTATGATTCCTACATCACATTTTCGCTTAAATTGATTCGTTTAAATTTTTTAACTAAATGCAATATAATATGCAGCACAGAAGTATAATCTACTAAATAAATGTAATCTATGCTTTTTATTATGCCAACTTTTAATTACATGGCAAAAATACAAAAAAATTAACAAACAAATTTTATTCAAATTTGAACCCCATTAAATTTGCTTCAAACCGTTTATATTTCCATGTATTTATAAAATTTCCCAGATGAAAATTGATTCATTTAAGTTTTTAACGAATTTTTTTAGAAAAAAGCTCATAAGCTCATTCATGATTCTTGTTATGAATGTAAAAATAAAATAACGTGAAGAATTAAAATTTTCAGACAAAAAAAATTATTAACAATCTAGTATTTCAGAAAATATTAGGCTTTATTTTAGTTGAATCGAATAAAAATATTGCAAAATGGAATTTTTTAATGAAACCATACCCCAACAGAAAATAGTTTTGTGCACAATAAAGAAGAAAACGTCTTACTTTTCTTTTAAATTCTTATTTCTTCGTGAAAAAAAAGTGGGATAATTTAGAAAAAATATCGCTTCAGCAGAAGTTCAGCATGACGTATTTCTTTTATGAGTTTTCAGGCTCAAAAGCGAATGGATGGATTCATATAAAATGTTTCTTTTTCCAAAACTGTTTAGAACTAGTGGAATTATTTTGAGCTATTACAAAATGAGAAAGATCAGATGATCATTAAAGAAATGTCAAGGTTTTGATACCAATTGTAAAAAAAATTGAATAATGAAAAAACATATACAGTTATTAATAAATTACAGTATAATTCAGTAATTATTTTATAGAAACAGTATGTTTCAATTTTGAGGCAGTCAGAAAAGGAACCAATTCTTGTTGTAATGTTTTTCTTGTACTCAAACATGTGAAATATAAATGAATGTAAAGTTAACTTAATTTTAGTTAATTTGAAAGTCATCATTTTATTTGAATAATGGATTCCAAAGCTTTTATTGAAACATCACAAAAGTGTAAGTTTAAATGATCACCTGAATTTCTTGTCAGATCTAACTAATTAATGCTTATACTTAAATATCTTTATTTTAATAATATCAACATGTTTCTGATATGTTTTTCTTCAAAGTAAAAGCAAATTAAATTAGTTTATTTTTCAAAAATGCTATTGATCGTAAAATAACAATATTTCCATCCGAAACTCAAAAAATAACTTCTACTATAATATATTCCAAATTTAATGTCTAAGCTATTTTCAAAATTTAATGCTCACAACATAATAAACAATATTTATCTCAAACAGCAAAAAATCTTTAACAACGTGCTTAAGTTGCAAATATTTTTGTTTTGTTTTGTTTCAAATACATTTTTTGTTTCCTGTCCAAAATTTTCGAAGGGGAAATCCATTTTGTTTACGTTTGTTCAAGAAATAAAAGACTGATGGATTGCGACTCAGATTTTAAGAAAAACAATTGAACTAGACAACGTAGAAGCCCTCTAGAGATATGAGCATTATAAACAAGGAAGTTTTTAAATTTTTCAGAACATCAATTTGAATGAAGAAAAAAATACTTTCTCTTGAGAATAATGTAACGTGAATACATTTATCCTAGAAGTGTCTAAAAAGCAATGCGTAGAGATACTAGTAGAAAATTTGAAGTATAAATTATATTTAATAGAGATGAAAATATTTATTGTTAGTATGAAATGTCTCCTATATAGTTAACATGATACATTGAAACATTTAAAGCATGTAAAAGAGTAAATTTTTATGAAATATTGTCTCAGCTGCTTCAAATACTACTTTTGGATCCAAACTCAAATCTCTTGCAGAAGCAAATAATTAAATAATAAAAGTGGAATTCAATATATTATTTTGCATAATGTCATATAATGTATAGAAAGTAGGATTTTTTTCTTTTGTAGAGTTATTTCTATGGCAGAAACAGAATAATTAATGAAGTATTGAAAGCAGTAAATAGCTTTTAATGGTTTAAAAATACTCTGAAAACCTACAAACTTTTCTACTCTTGTAATAAATATCTAAAATAGCATATAATACGATACTATTATTTTGACGTGAAGATATGATTTAGCTTTGGATAATTATTGAGAGTCTTCAAATTAGCACCTGGTAACTAAACAGTCTTGGTAGAGAATAAAAGTTCGATTTTTTAAATTTATTTGATTTAAAGCTTTTTCTTTTCTTTTTTTTTCTTTAATAATCCAGATTTTTAAAAAATAATTGACGAATTTCAAAAATGAAAAACGACAACATAAAAAATTGAATGGAAAGCAATGTTGATGGACGATTTCTTTCATTCTACTTGATACAATTTTTGACAATGTAGCGCTAAAGGTTTTAAAAAGCCTTAATACATTATATTCAGAAAACAATTTATGATGTACTGCAGTAACAAAGCAGAAGGTTTTGAAAATATTACATTTAATTTTGTACTTAATTAGATTTCTGCTTTTCTCAAATTACCCAGATACTGGAAAATAACTATACAATATGTTTTATTACTTGAAAACACTAAAATCTTATGTTGGGATTCCACGACTTAGAAAACTAAATTCCTGAAGAATAACGAAATTTTCAGAGAGAGCTAGGGCTAAAAATAATTTTAATTCATGAAATATTAGGACATTTTATTGGATAGGAAACACGAGTAAATGATTTTTCAATAAAGGTATCCTATATAAACCACATTTTTCTATTCTCCGTATTCTATTTCAGGCTTGAACTTGGAATTTGGATTTTTTAAAAATTTTATTGGCACAAGAGCCATGGTGTTGACTATGTTGCGCCAAACTGTATTTTTTTTCAGGATTAAAATGTAAAAGTTTAGCTTTAAAAACAATGTGAAAACGTTTGAAAAAGATGAACATAAATATGTGGATCAGCTTAGAAAATTTTGCCTAGTTTATTAAAAACTTTGCCTTTTTATCGAATTAAATATGTGGCTTGAATTTGTTCACTAACTTTCATTTTTGAAACTGCAGCATCGTTTTATATGCAAGACTCAGCTCAGTGCTACTGCCAAGAATGCGTGAGATAACTCGTTCTCGAATATTTTGAAAAGACTACATAACTGCAATATTGTGTGTGTGTGTGTAATGGTTGACATTCAATATGCCAGCTGATTATCTATGAATGTGACTAATGGATAACTGGGAAGGAAAATGTGAAGCGAAGAGCGCTTTCTGATCCTTGAGGGGAAAAAGGATGATCTGTCAGCATTTCCTCTTTTGTGATAATAGCAATGAAAGACTCCAATATGAACAGTCAACCCTTAGATTAAACAAATGCGTTGGCAGGCCACAGAACTTGGATATTTCAAATGAATTCATGATTAGATGTGCTAATGAAAACTGTTCGAGGCACTGAAATCTACTACGGGTAGAAGAATATCACAAGAAAAGAACTCCAATAACATGGAAACTGGTCAAGATATTGGAAAGAAAGACTATGATACGTCCATGGATGGCTATAGGCAGATTTATTTTCAATCACTTACATGAATCACATCTGTACTCATGCTGCCAATATTTTAAATGACATCGATATTTTAATCATATACATATGAGAATAAAGAGTAATTTATGAAAAAAAAGTGTTTACATTGACCATTTAATGTAAAAACAGGTGGATAGAATTTAGTTATCTTGATGCCAGAGAATAAACATAGTGAGAAACATTTAGTTAATAAAATAAAGTTTATTTTTTCTGTGCAGGTTGATCAATAAGGAAATGGCACGATTGGAAACATGGTAATCTCCATTTTGCTAGCTCAGTATTGCTGCATCTGTTGAAAGAAATAGGTTTGACCATTTCCTATAAAGAAATGGCGTTTTTTCCAGATTACAATGAATTAACGCAACACATTCTACATAAATTTGCAATGGTTCAAATTCGTAGAGTACTTCCCCATTCAATAAATTTCGTAGCTAAACGCAATAAGCTTAGTTCAAGACCTTAACACTTTGTTATTGCTAGTGGGGGATATTTTGAAAATATCGTATTATAGAAAATTAAGTTTGTATCATTTTCTTCTGAGTATTGTTAATAATTTCCAAATTAGCTGAGCATTATCCTTAGCACAATGTCGTAAGCTTTGAAATTTTAATTTATATTATTTATTAATTCACTTTTGAAAAATTTCATTTTTGAACAAAATAAACAAAGCCCAAGTTCCAAAATAAAACGAAATTCAACTTATTTTTTTTATTTAAAATTATTATACCACCATAATTCACCTACATTATTGACTGCATTTTTTTTATAGAAACCGGTTTCGCTTAGTTGTACTCAGATTAATTTTTTTTTAAATTACAAACTTTGCAGATCCGGGGGGAAATAGTATGATAATATTACGCATTTAATTGAGAAATAAATGTCAAATTAAGTATTTACACCTATGGATTTCACAATCAAATTAAAATCAAAGAAAAAAAATCATGAATATTCTATGTTACGTTTGATGGATAATGGCTTTGACAGCAAGAAAAAAAACTTCCCGAGAGTCTCCATACTGTAATGCCTTCACATCTCCATTTACTTCCCGAATAAATTCCCAAAGCAATCATCAATCCTAGCGGATTAAGTAGAAATTTGCTGTTTGAAAATTTCTATCAAAGTTTAAATATCTGATAATGGAAACTGAAACAAAAAGTTTAGCTTTTGTGTAAACTCTACAAAGCCCAGCGGAGTCTATCGATTTTTTAATGGAAATTGCTTCAGGATTATATCCTCCAACCCATAAGTGATACAGCAGCCTTCCTTCCAGATTAAAGGAATTGTGCTACATTACATTACTTGTAAGATCTAAATTATCCATGCATAGATGTGCACACTATTGTTGGCAAAAATATTAGAAGAAAAAATTTTGTTCCTTCATAGAATTTGATAAAAACTAAAAACAAATGTACTCAAATATAGAAATTTTAATAGATATTTCAAATTATAAACTATTTAAGGTTTTATATAAGAATAAAATTTTGTTTAAAGAAAATCAGCAAATTTGCAGTAAAAACCACAATCCCAATTTCTTCCACTTAGCTTAAAGGATTTTTAGTTGCATCTTTTGACAGATAGAATTCCAAAAACATTTTTCGGTTTTAAAGAAATCTGAAACGTTAAGATTTGTCAAAATCTCGAATTCTAATTATTTTATACGTTATAATATTTTTGGAATAGGAGAAAAAATTACATTAACTCGTAATTTATCGATCTAAAACAATTAATTTATAATAAAATGGTAGCAAATTGATTTAAATTTACTTAACAATTGCATTAAAATACACTAAATGGCCTACGCTTCCTTACTTTATATTTCCTAAGATATTAGTTCCCAATATTGATTATTCAGACGGGAATTAATTTAATGTTAATTTAATATTTTTTAGAGAGATTCACGTACCATTTATTTTTACTTTATAACAGTTTAAGAAGCTTCATCATACAAAACTTCAGATATTTTAAAATTCTAGAAGATTGTGCCATCTGAGCAGCAGATGTTTATATAAATAAAAATAGCGATTTCATAAAAATTGAAAACATAGTAATTCGGGATAAAATTTTATTTGAAAGCTTAATTTACAATAATACATTTATAAAATTATATCAATACAGGAAACACGTTTGCAATGATTCTACACAGTATAAGTTTTAAACATTTTTTGGAATTGTACAATAATTACTTTAAAAAAAATTAGTCTTTAAAAAAATATATATAAATATTACAGAACTTAAGTGCAGTTTTAATAATGCCACTAGTAAACAATAAAATATCAATCAAAATAATTAATCAAACAAAATTTAGTATAATATGGAAATAAGGCATTATTAATGAAAATATACCAGAAAATGAAAAAAAAAAAAATGAATTGCAGAATTCCATCCTCGGTAAAATGTACTATGCTAATTTAATTAAATTTAACGAAACTTGATAAGCTACATATTCAAAATTGAATTTCGAAATTTTTTTTTTTCATTTTAATCTATAATTCATTAAAAGAAATATGGAATCTTTGAATCATTTTCATAAAAAAATATAAAAATACATTGATACTAAATAGTAAATACAATTAAACTGATTACTTAATAATTAGGTTAGTATTATAAAAGTATATGGTCATCGAGAACACGAAATAATTCATGAATTATCACGAAATAATTAATAGAGAATTATTTCAATTCAAATGTATTTTAGGAATGGAAAAAAAAATTTATCTTTGCAAAATCGAAACAAAAATTAAATTTTATATTTTTCTATAGTTTTGATAAATACAATATATTCACGGAGTAAAATAATCAGAAAACGATTTTACAATTTTACTTTATTCAAATAATATTAAAAAAGCTTCCAAACATTCACATAGAGAACATATAAAAATCTCTTAACAAATTACATGTCTGCGAATTAATACGTAATATTAAATTCAAAATACGATTATTAACGAAAGTTTTAAAAAACTTGAAATTTAGATTGAACATTTTAGAATTTTTTTTTTTTTATTATTCAATAAGACAAGTTACTCTAAATTTTATAATTCCGTTTAAAATTGACTGAATTCTAGAAGGAGCCTATTAAGATTTTTAAAATTTAAAAGAAGTAAATAAATGAAATCTAAAGATATGCTCCTGTATGATTGCCATTTTTCGCATTTAAAATTTTATTAGACATGAAAATGTATTTTATTCCTCAAAAGCTAACCATCATTTTAATTTCTATTAGTTTCAGTTCTACAACAACATTTCAAAATTATATTGATCATCATGTTGATCAGGCATGATGATCAATATTTTGTTATTTAAGGTGATATCCGATTGGCTGACCGGCCGAACCAGTCGGATGTCAACGCGAAAATGTTTTCCCCTTTCATTTAATATATTTTTTTTATAAATACTAGGATATTGAAAAATTATTAAATACTGTTTAAACTCGGCATTCAAGAATTAAAATATAAAAAATAAAGCATTTTTCCATGGAAAATATATTTTTTACTGAATGCAAAAAAAATTGCAAAATATTTTAATTTTAAACTACTTGCAGAAATGGGAAAAGTTTTCGTAATTTTTTAAAAATTATAATCAAATAAATATTTTTGAACACATATATTGAAATTGTATCATAACTATAAGCCTTTTCTATAAGACATTATTGGCATCTTTAACTTGCAGAAAAAATTCTAGATATGCTAATATATCTTATAATTTCAAAATGTCTCAAAGATATTTTTATCACAAATTTTAATGGTTATATCCATACCTTAAATAATCAAGTTAACAATACATTTCTTTGTTATGAATGTGATTAACAATCAAAATAAATTCATAACATCCGGCTCAATTTCATATAAGCTAACAAATATAAAATTAGTTATGCACAACATAACTAGATATACAATTAGATATTTTAACGAGATTGCTGTTAAAATTGTTAAAATAATAAATTTAGTTCCATATTCATTGTAAACTAAGATACTTCATTTTATAGTCACAAGCTTAGCCTTGGCAATTTCTATTAGGATAAACACAAATGTTTATTTCGTCTCGAATATAAAATATATGTATTAAAACTGAAATTTAGGAGTCAAATGTCAGTCTAATGGAAACAAAACAAGAGCTTCACACATGAGTTACTTTAAAACATATTTCATATTTATACATGTACAAAAAAAAGCGAAAGTGATAAAATAAATGTGAAAATATACAGTTCAAGTGAATAGGAAAATGATGCAAAGGTAGAAAATTTTTACTACAGGAACTTTGTACCATTTTATTCAATATTAGCTATGGAGAAGTTTTCGTAAATGATTTAAAAAAAAGTTTGTAAGCTCAATATATTTTTTTAAAGTTTAAATGAAATTCTTCCAAGAATTTTACATAACAGGAGATGGAGAGGGAAAAATCTTGAGATTAAATCGTTTTCGTAGCAGAAAAATGCCTATATTATATTATATATATATATATATATATATATTAATATTTAGGTGAAGTTTTATATATATATATATATATTAATACTTAGGTGAAAGGGTCATAAACATTTCAAGAAAATTAAGACATCAAAAAATTTAATTAGTTCTTGATACATGCAATGGTTCATGATACTTTTAAAATTTGGTGTATAAATATATTTTCAGAAGAGATTTATTATTATACCGAATTACATGGAGATAAATTGATTTATTTCGAACTATTTTCAATGGGCTTGAGAGTAAGAAAACAAATGATTACAAAGTGTATTTTTTTGTTTACAGTATATTTTTGCAGTTATAATTCTAGTCAGGCTGCTTTCATTATTTCAATCATAACTAAGGAAAAGGGTTAAATAATATTAGCAGAAAAATATTTTATGGTGCACAAATATGTAAATACATATTTATAAACATGTACAATATAAATATATGAAACTTTAAAACTTAAATTGACTAATCTTTGAAGTCCTTTTATCCACTACTGGCAAGAAAGTTGAAAACAGAAACAACTGTGGAATGAAGGCTTAAGCAAAATCTTGATCTACGAGATTTTAAAGTGTATTTATATTTCTCACAAAGGAACAATGGAAATGTTATCTTTAGGAACTTAATATGTATTCAGTGTTCTAGTCAAAAATAATATTGCAGTTTTAACGGTAAAATTTTGAATGAAGATTAGATATAATCTTGAAAATTATTTGTTCTTTGGAACGCTAAATACGCATGTTGAAATTTTAAATAATTGAAAGATTTGTTGGTTTCCTAAAAGGACTAAATTATTGAAGTAGATGTCATAATGCACTGAAGAAATTTAGAAAATTATACTGTTAGAAACTCAGAAAAATATTGAAATTTCAACATCAATAGTCTTTCAAAATAAGACCAGAATATTTTAACTGGTAACTTCAATAAAAAGAATGTTGATTATAGGCAACATATCTCAGTTCAACTTGGGAACGGTTTTACGATATCATTAAAATGATTGCTTCTTATATGATCTCACTGTTGTGTTCCAATATATTACACACTTGCTATAATGCCCAGCGACTTAAGGCTTAAGGCTTAGACTTGAAGCCTTAATTTATACACGAGGCTCTTTGTAAGTCAATTTCTGATGCATATTCAACATTACAATTCTTCTTCGCTCTATAATCTTTCAGAAATCCTGGACATTCTAAGTTGGAGTTTATGCGTCAATATGTCACTGATATTGTCACAAGATTCCAAAATTGTCAGTATCAAGGTGATTTTTTTGTTACTTGCCTTTCTAATCCTTGAGCAGAAAATATGTGGAGTTTATTAAGAGTTCGATGAGGATCCAAGGAAATTCTTGACAATCTTTAAAAATATCCATTTAAATACAGTGTCTTCCGACATACAGCCGAGATGTCACGAGTTGTACAGATATGCATACCAATATTCCAGACTTGATAGTTCTAAAAACGAAAAAGAAACCTTAATACATCACATAAAATACGGATGATAATGAAATAACATTATATTAATTAAACAAAAAAAATGATTATGGACAATATAAATCGATAGCAGTGATCTTCCGCTGTAACTTTCATACATTCTATATTAAAGATGTTGTCCTCTCTTTCACTGCATAAGAATTACGGGCCCACGTCAAGGCCACGAGTATTCAGATTTACATTTAATGCATTATAAAGAAAACTAAATATGTACTTTGGAAATTATTTTCTACCAGCTGGAACGAAAAATTTGATGAACTGTAATTATAGTAGAAATATTGCATACAGAATTTCGATTATCTGAATCATTGCTTTTTTACATCACGTTTAACATATAGGCGTATATACAGACCAACAAAAGATCACACAATTGATGAATCTGCTTCAGAAGTTTACCTGAATCTGTAAGTTAGATGCTAAAACTATCAAATAGTATCTGTTTACCTCGTTTTATCATTAGCATTCACTTGTTTTCAAATTGAAAACTTTTCTGAATAGAATTCGTTCAACAGATTTAATTTATTGTTCAAATATTGTTTTAAGGCCGATTCTCATCTATTCTGACTGAAAGCAATTGGCTAGCAATAACAACAGATATAATTCCAAAACCATGGGTTTTGAACTCGGGAATTGTCTGAAAAGTCAAATTAATCACTTTCGAGGTCAAAGCTCATTTGGGAATTTGAAATTTGAAATTTGTTGCAATTTTGCTAATTATTAACACAAAAAATTCGTTTGTCACCATTATACACCATTTCTAAAATCTGCTTAAATATATTATAGTCTTAACAAAAACTTCATTAAAAATAAATTACCTTCAAACATTACACAAGGGAATTCTCTCCTCATAGAAATAATTTTATCGCGTAAAATCCTTAAATTCACTATCATCACGGCATTTCTGATAAGGCGTAAGTATTCATTCAATCTAATTAAATAATGCCAACTTAATAATGTATCAAAAAGCAACAGTATTTAAAAATATATCAAAATTTTGAAACTAAAAATTCTGTTTTTTGCTCAGTCAGATGACAGCTATTAATATCTTGACACTAATTATTTACAATCGTACAATTTTGTACAAGGTTATATAAATGAAAGGTATTACTACAAAATTGTGCTTAAAGACTAATTGTTATAATATTTATTAAAATTAGTGAAATTAGTTATATATACCCTTAAAAGGATTTTTTTTATGGCAATACATTTAGAAGTTACATAAGGAAGACATTAGCATTTCAATAACATATTAATTAAAATTTTAATTAAATTTTATAATTTTAATTAAAAAGCTATTGGAAATTTAAAAACCCTTTCAAATTGACGATATGTTACTCAAAAGCGAAATAATTGCCAATTTTTTTAACGATAGAATAAACTGTATGCCTGCAAAGAGTTTTAAATAATTTTTGGATCACTCCTGATTTAATAAAAATTTATGCAATGTGTCAACTTATGATTATGAATAAAAAATAAGTATCAAAATTCTGTACATTACCAACAGTAATGATCAGGTCGGTTCGCCGAAAAATAAAGTTTTGTCTAGATTCAGGAATTATTTGGCAGATGATCATATCATAATATTGGTTTATATAGTATTGCTTCACAAAAATATTTTCTATTAGATCTTCCATTAAAGTAGCTTATTAATCAATTCATTTTGGGTAACTGTTCAGTTCTTGAACACACTGTTCAATTGAAGAGAACTGCCTTCAATTTTTCTAGTTCTGGGGTAAGATCATAATGGTTTTTCTTTGTTTAGGTAATTGACTTCATTTAGTGGAGGATTTATTAACCTCTGCTTGCACAATGGATAATGCTAATGGACCTCTCTGGATGTTTTAGCTATTCGGTTGCCTTCAGTTTTCTTCCAAATGAAGCATATGTACTCGGTAAGATCTGGAAAAAAAATAAACACATTTGCATTTATTCAGAATAGAAAGGAATCCATTAATCCATCAGGATACCGCTCAGTAATTTAAGTCGGGAATTCAAATTTATCCGAGATGCAATTAATTTGGAATTTAATCGTTGATGCTATTGAATACAATAAAAAGTTGCTTTAAATTGAAGATTTTATTCACCGATATCCGAAATAAAATACCCAGTAAAGAGGATCCAAGAATGTGTTTTTAATCTTAAAAAAATTATCACTTTTCTCGTTATTTTGCATGCCTCTGCATGAAATTACTTAAACACTTCATAAAAAAAATGAATATGCATTAGAATTTTAAAATGAAAATTTTGTCTACATTATTATTTTTATTATAAATTTTACTTAACAAATCCTTGAACTAAATTCCTGTACCAATTTGAAAGTTTCTTGAGCATCCAGAAGGACAAGATGTAGACTGAAGATGGCCATGAAAATGCGCCTTGACATTATCCAAAACAATTTTATCAATTAAGAAAAACCTCACATGCCAGTTCTGGTCTTACCATAGAATATTGAGTTTATTGATAAGCTCCATTCTTGATTTATCTGGTACTACATTCAAATAAATTACAGAAAGTGCGCAATCCTTGCTTCTTATTAAAAACATTTCATATGTAATATTTATAGAAATTTGCTTCCAACAATTTAGAAATTAGAATCTATCAATAATATATAGGATTGTATTCTGAAGTTTCAATACGAATTCTAGAAAAAGAGAACTTTTCATGCAGGACACAAATTAAAAAAAATGGTAAAAATCATACCATATATCTGAATGACAGTGTAGTCGGATAGTATAGAGCTTATTTCATGCTCTCTTCAGTATTGTTCATGGCCAAATATCCAAGCTAGTTAAGCTTTAAAAAATAAACTTATAAAAACTTTGAAGAAAATCTCAAAATTTTAAAATTTGTTTCCTTTATTTTTATTTCAATTTTTATAATACTCAATCCTACATTGAATTGGAAGACAAGCATTCAACTTAAGTTCTTTCCTTTCATCTCATTTTTCTTTCATTTCATTTTCATTGTTCTTTCATTTTGATTGTAAGTTTTGATAAGATGATTCAAAGTCTGAATAACAATTTCTTATTATTGAACACATTATTCCATCCTTATCCATAATTCAATTCAAAATTGATTCTTGCTTTATCCGCACTGAATCTTAGTCATTTCAAATATATTCATTTCAGATGCCACGTCCTTTAGAAGTTGGAGTTTGTAGGAACTTCCATATCCGTCACATACACTGAACGTGATCTTATTTTCTCAAATAAACTATATTTGTTTTTAAGCTTAGTAAATCTTCTAATGGTGTCATGTATTTCCTTCAAAATATCAAGTTCCTAACTACACACTTGAGAAAATTGATGATTGTATTAGGATATTCGGATATCATATCACTAATTAAATATTAAAATAAAAGATACATTTTTCAGGTTCTCTCATTATTTATTGATAATTTAAGAAAATATTACTTTATAGTTTCAGACGATTTTGAATACATAAATTAATGTCATGTAATTTCAGTTTGTAAGTAATGAGATCACGAAGACTATTTTCCCTACGACTTTCTAGTAAGTTTGCGAAATACTGTGAAATTTCTTTGGTTTCATGTTATATTTCATTGTCATATGCATTTTTAACTTTTTTGCCTATAAATCTAATCCAATATTTAAAGATTGGAATTTGAAAAAAAAAAAATACCATATACTTTATTACACGCATACATGAACAGATAATTTTTAGACTGACAAAATTTTCTAAAATTAAAGCAGTATTATATTTTTAATATAAGATTCTTCAAATTTAACTGAGTCCATTCTGCTTGTTACATTAGATTTCTCGCATTCAGATTCGTATGTATAAAATGTATCGTATGATAAATATGTCCTTGAAGATGCGATCTAAAATTACTAAAAATCTATAATTCGTAATAAAATCATATCCCTAATTTCATCGCTGCAATTCGCTGCATTTTTCAAATGGAAAGTTCGCATGAATATGATAGATAAACTTCTACCCAACTCATTTTGCCGAAACTTTGAAAAAAATGTGCAATTTCGGTAAAAAGGCCATTGAACAATTTACTTACGCCCTCATATGAATTGAAACATGGAAATAATTCTCTGTTTAAAGGTCCAGGGAAAATGGATTTAGGCTCCAAGAAAGATTAAAGTGAGGATATTCTCCAGAATATTTTAATTTATTGTAATAATAACGTTACATCTTATTTGGACATAAGATAAAGTTAAAACCAGATGTTAAGTGTTTAAAATTAATTTACAAATAAATTCTAATAACAAATTCATTTTTGAGAATGGTGGAGTATTGCTTTAAATCATTTAAATATCATGTAACATTTTTATGTGAAATGTTAAATTCAATCAAACTCATGATTTTGCATCCAATTTAGACATTAGAATTTTAAAAAAAATTTGATTTTTTCCAAAGTGAATCAGAAAAGCTATCTGAAGTTGGAATATGAATTCGGATCTCTTCGCAAGATCGATGAATATTCTTAAATGAATGGCAAAAATGTTAAATTTTAAGATTTTACAATTAATATCACTTATTGTAAAGATAATCAGTTTAATTATCATTTGTAGTTATCAAGGAATTCAAGACAATTTACAAGTCGTAGTAGGTTTTCCAATACATTTATCATGCAATAAGTGAAAATTCAATTGATCTTTTCTTTTTGCGTCGATGTCATCCCTACAATTTCATTTCATATTTCAGAATTTATTAAAATCGATATTTATTGTATTTTGCTGTTGATTGGAATCCAATAATCGAAAACAATGTTATCAACAGATTTGGAAATATTACGGAGTTCAGGAATATCATACCTCTAAATTTCTTGGAAACTTGATCATTTACTTCAAATTTGTCTTTCTAAAATTTGTTATCCAAAGTGTCAAAATCCTTTCTTCAAAATGGTATATTTTTGGATTCTTGTCATATTATCATTGATGTAGACGGGTAGTTTAAATTTTCTCAATAGATTTCTCATATTGCTTGCTTCTCACTGTGCTACTCAATTCAATGTTAACAATTCTTGTTGAGGTATTCATTCCTTGTCCCATTTTGGCGATTTACTCTTCGTAACTATTGGATTTTCCCAATAGCGAAGGTTGCCGGATTGATTCCAGAATAAAGTTTTGACAATGAGAATGCATCACTATAAAACTTAAAATATAAAAAATCGCTTATTTCTTATACAGGAGAAATTTATCTCTAGCCAAAGTTTTTGGATGAAAGACCAGTTTAGAAGTCAGGAGCATTGTCATCTACGAAATATAACCAGCAGTATGTCATACTCTTTGGGATATGTCTTATTTAAATATAATTTCCCAACCACCCAAGATTCTAAGTCTGTAGTTTCTACATTCGGATGTCTAAATGAATTCTCATAGGCGGCGAAATATGCATAAGGAATAAAAACTCGGCTATAGAGGAATTCCTTTTTTGTTTATTTCTCGGTGGCAGGAAAGATTTGATATATTTTCCAGACAAAAATTGAAATTAGCAACCGGCAAAATATTTTTTTTTCAATTATGTATCGAACATTTTAGTATGAATCTTCTCATTTTTGTTACCGAAAAATAAAAGACGAAATTCACTTGTTAAAATAGTTCTGATATCGTTGCAATAATTGATCTAAATATTTTTAAGTCTGACTTGATACTTGACAACGCAGATAATTAAGTCTCCTTAAAGTTTTAATTTTTGATAGAAAGATAATTATATATGAATTTTAAGGGAAAACCAACAAAATACTTGAATCTTAATATCTGCGAATTTTGTAGGGATAAAGAGTATGAAAGTGTTTAAAAACAGGAGATGAGAAATCTCAAAGGGATCTTATGAACTTTGTTTTGGGTGTTTGTAGAATAAAATCCATGTTTATACCAAAATATAACGTTCAGAGGTTTTCCGTTTATTAAAATAGGTCGTTGAAAACAAGTGTGACATTCTATGCTTGCAGCATAAAGTCAAGCACATTAAATAACTGGTATGTACTGATTTACTCACTAAGATGGAAACTAGACTGATCAATGTTTGCTGCGATAAAATAAAATTCTTCGCATAAATATGAATTTATCGCGCAATCAGCGAAAAATTTCTCAACCTTGTGAATCTCAACTGGGCTTAAAATTGAAGGAAAAAAATTTTATAAAGCATTTTGATTAAATTATTAATTTTAAATAAAACTAAATTCATTTGTAGGGGCATAAACAAGTGTTAGATGCGAAATACAACAAATTATTTGATTTTTAACGAAGGAAAGAGAATATTTCTCTTAATAAAATTGAAGAAAAAATATTTTATCTCCAAAAATCAAATCTACCAGAAAAAAACAGTAAGTCGCATATCGCCAAATATACGACCAAACATCTTTTCAAACGCCGGATATTGTCGAAGCAATAAATTCATCCAATCCGTATTACCTATAGCAAAAAAGCCGTTTTTCACATATTCCAAACAGTGAACCTTCACCTGGGCCCTATTCGACACTACTTCGATTTAATAGCATTTATTTCGTACTCAGTAATATCTCAAGTTACATGCATATTGTCCAATCTCGATCCGCATTTATCAACTCGTAGACTTTTCACTTCGTTCAATTCACACTGCAGGACTTCACAATTCATTCCATTCACACTGCGGTCACCAAACACCCACACTTCATACATAAACAGTATTCCCCACACCGCATGACTACACGATTCCCCGCGTTCATCGCACTCTCCACACACCGCATGGCTACACAATTATCCACACTCACTGCACTCTCCACACGCCGCATGGCTACACAATTCCACACACTCACTGCACTCTCCACACGCCGCATGGCTACACAATTCCACACACTCACTGCACTCTCCACACGCCGCATGGCTACACAATTCCACACACTCACTGCACTCTCCACACACCGCATGGCTACACAATTCCACACACTCACTGCACTCTCCACACACCGCATGGCTACACAATTCCACACACTCACTGTACTCTCCACAGACCGCATGGATACACAATTCCACACACTCACTGTACTCTCCACACACCGCATGGCTACACAATTACCCACTGCACTCTCCACACACCGCATGGCTACACAATTCCACACACTCACTGCACTCTCCACACACCGCATGGCTACACAATTCCACACACTCACTGTACTCTCCACAGACCGCATGGATACACAATTCCACACACTCACTGTACTCTCCACACACCGCATGGCTACACAATTACCCACTCACTGCACTCTCCACACACCGCATGGCTACACAATTACCCACTCACTGCACTCTCCACACACCGCATGACTACACAATTACCCACAAACACTGCAGTCTCCAAACCGCATGACTACACAATTACCAACACTGACTGGAAGCTCCACATACCGTATATGTACACAATTCCATACACTCTCTGGACATCCTACACACTTCACATATACACATTATACGAATTCACATTTCTCTACACACTGTAAATACCATCTCGATCCACAGTTTTCGCAGTCGAAAAATTTGTCTACTTCCATGACTCGCATTACAACTATCATCTCCCACAACACACAGTTTTCACATTACTAGCATAACTCACTCCAACAATTCAGCACTACTCACTCCACAAGCTACACACTCCATCAGCCATAAAACCCTCACTTCATACATTACCCACGCCATCAGCCCTAAAGACCCCACTTCACACATTACCCACGCCATCAGCCCTAAAGCCCCCACTTCACACATTACCCACGCCATCAGCCCTAAAGTCCCCACTTCACACATTACCCACGCCATCAGCCCTAAAGTCCCCACTTCACACATTACCCACGCCATCAGCCCTAAAGCCCAAGCCCCACTTCGTACATTACCCACGCAATCAGTCCAAAAGGTTTCATTCCACACATTACCCAGTCCAAGAAGACAACAGACTTCACTCCGCGCATTACCCAATCAAACAAGACAATAGACTTCATTCCACTCATTACCCATTCCAACAAGACAATAGACTTCATTCCTCTCATTACCCAGTCCAACAAAGCACCACAGCTCCCTATACATCTCTCGCATTTCAAACTTCATCAAAAATACAATTGCTTGATACATAACTCCCACATTCTTCGGATGACCCATTATTTTATTAATTCTCTAACTTACCGCATTATTTATAATCGCAATGTCAGTCACGATTCATTTATGTTCCAACACAATTCTAACTTTTAAATTCGCATTCCATCACCCGCTGCCTCTCGTTATAATTCTCTCACCATAATATCCATGCAGTACGTGCCGTCTACAGATCTCATGTTCGAAATTTAGATTTCTCAAATTTGCATGCAAATTCCAATCCGCACAAATCATTATATACAAATATAAAACGGAGCATTCACTATATTCCGCAATATCTTTGCGTAATACACACCAAATAATATCCTAAAGATGAAACAAAAATGGCATCTGTACCTTTAACTACTCTGCATCAATCACCTGAAGTAATTCCTGACAAATTATTATAACATTCTTTGAATTTTCACCTTTCATAAATGATCTCGTAAGAAAGAATCTATATCACTTGTCGAATTGCATTTTTTCACAAATTAATAGAATAAGTTGTTATGGATTTGGAACACTAAAACATATTTCAAGTGGGCGATTCTACTGTGTTTTTCTACTGAGTATAACACGAAAATTTTTCACTTTGAGGCAAAACTTTCATCTTGTAACAAATTTTCAACAATACATTGTTTAATACAGACATTTTCAACAATACATTTTTTAATACAGACCTATCTCACTGAAAATACCGATTTTTGATTAAAGCAGCAATTGCTTCTTGATACAGAAAAATTGTTAATTTTAATTTTCGGATTGTTACAATTTCAAAGATGCATATTAAACTGTCCAATCCTTAATTTAAAAGAAATTATGTTTCCTATTGATTATATTGACTTTCCGGAAAAGCGCAAATCCATTCTGGTCACAAAACATCAAGTGCATCTAAAGAACTAAAATATTTACAACAATCCAGAGTTCTTTCTTATGTATACTTTCCAGTCTTTGATAATCTTTTCAGACCTCTTTACCAAAAATAAATAAAACCATAGAATTTTGTTTTTTGAATATAACTATGTAAAACATATCCAAAATGCAGGTCTTGCATACCATCCGAAAAGTTACTGATAACTTACCGCCGCCGGTGATTACCGCGTGTATGTTCTTCAGAATTGTATTGGAATAGCGATAAATAGCTCAGGTGAAAAAAAAATCCCGCTTGAGATTGGTTCAACTTGGATACCAAATTTCCAGAACCTTTATTCTGGAATTTGTTACACTTTTCTCTAACTTCTTACAATGAGAAGTCTAGCTATTAGAAATACTGATTTACACAATCTATCTGAATGGGAAAAATTAACGCAAGATAAAACGTCGGATATTGACTTTTAATATTTTCAGAATCAAAGGCACAAGAAAGGGAATAGTAAGGAAAAGTAAAAGATGCATGGATTTCTCTATTGCTGAGTTTACAAACACTAAAGACAATATTCATACGATCCCTTTGGGTTCTTCCCTATCTTATTTTAAAAACTCCAATTACTCTTGATAATAGTAAAAATTGAAAGTAATCACATTTTAATATTCGTCGGCTCCCACTTAAAATTCATGTAGAATTATCTTTCTATCAAAAATTAGCTAAGAATTAAAGGAAACTTAATAATATGCATTGTAGAGCCCTAAGATGTATTAAAAAAATATTTAGATCAACGTTTACAACTAACTAAGTTTAACAACGAATTTCGCCAGTTATTTTTAGGTAATAAAAATGCGAAGATTCATATTAAATTGTTGGGGCACATTTTTGAAAAACATTCTGGTATCGATTGATTATTTAAAATTTTGTTTCTGGAAAATATTTCTAGTCTTTTTCTGAACATTGAGAAATAACTAAGAAGGTAAAAATTTCTCGGTTGCCAAATTGTTCTCATACAAATTTTTCAACCCATGACAATCTATTCAGACAGCCGAATGCAGAAACTGCAATCTTGAAATCTAGGGAGGTTGAAAAGATCCTTTACGCAAGACGTCTTGCATACTACTAATAAGATTTCGTTAATGACAAGACACTTGATGTTAAAATTGATCGCTCATCCGATAACTTTAGATAGTGATAAATGTCTCCCTGTATAAGAAAAACCCATTTGTGACATTTTAAGCTTTATGACGATACATTCTATTTTCCAAACTTTCTTCATGTATCGATCCAGAAACCTTCACCAATAAAGAATCCATAAACCTCGAAGAATAAATCACCAAAATGGTATCAGAAATGAATAATTCAACAGGAGATGTTGACATTGAATTGGACAACTGCGAAAAAGCATACAATATGAAAAACTTATTCAAAAAATTGACGCTACACGACTACATCGATGATAATAAGATCGGAATTCAAAAATGTGTTTTCTTCAGGAACAACCTTCTCTTAATTTGGCATCTAGATGCACAAAAATCAATTTCAAATAAAGATTAAGTTTTCAAGAAGGAATTTTCAGATATAGCGAAATATTTAGAAAATCGATACTATCATATCTGCGGATTATACAACTTTTGAATATTCGATATCAACTGCAAAATACGATGAATCTGAATTTTAATAAATTTTGAAATTTGAGATTAAGTTGTAAGATTGACATTAGTCAGAAATAATTAAAAGATCCATTAAATGTTTTAAGATATTGCATGAAAAATGCTTCAGAAAACTTACACCTTGCAAATTCTGATCAATTCATTTGTAATTTCTGGCGATTATTACAATGGAATATCTTTATAATGAGTGACAATTACAGTAAAATCACCTTTAATTACTGCCATTTTCTCCATTCATTTAGAGATTTTCATCGATTTTCTTAAGTGATGCACATTTAGACCAATATAGTTTCTTTGATTCGTTTTGGAGTGACCTAAATTCTCTGAAAACCTTAAAGTGAGGCTTAGTAAAAAAAAAAACTCTATTAAATTTTGTTTTTCCCGTAAAACGGTTGCATCGTTTCAAAAAACTGCTTCATTATTCTGGTTAAACAAGTTTTTCTCTCATGTTACAAGACGAACAATACAAATTTTTTTACTTTCATTTTCCTATTCACAAGTGCTAAAATTTTAAATACTATTGGAAGATTGCATAATTAGACCAGATTAAATGTTCATACCATCTTTATTTTTTCTCATACCGATGTCAGATGTCATGTTGCCACAAATCGACCTTGAGAATTTAAATATTCATTTTTCTCATCATTAGTCAGTTCGAAAGATTATTTGAGATTTATTTTTATGACTGGAATTCGATGGCTGGAATTCGATGACTGGAAAGTGCAATCAGCTACGTAGTATGCCTTAAACTGCCTTTAAATACAACTAAAAGAAACTTAAACTGCCTTTAAACACAAACTGAATATCTTCCGATCTGAATATCTTTGACATTCCATCTGCTAGAAGTCTCTCTCCACCAAGCAAAATGGACTAATTTTAAGAACCTTACATTCAAAAGATAATTTTACTTAATTTTTGAAAAAAAAATGTCAACGAGTCCTTGCATTATGTGAACATATATTTAAATTTTATTAATTTGTGGTTTTATTACTAAAATTCTATCCGTTTCAAATACTGGACTTCATCAACGAACAAGTATACAAACGTTCTTTAACTGTAATGCAAAACCAAAGAGACATTCCCTCAAATAGTTCACACTTACGAGAAAGTCGAAAAGAAACTATTCATTATTATTATTCATTGCGTAATTTTTACCTAAACTGTCCTTTCAAAATATTTAGAATCTGATCTCAGTATCTACTGAATTTAACTAAAAAGCCTCCGAAAAATGCACTACCATTTATTGGAAAAAATATTTGTCATTAGCAGTAGATACCAAATATTTCTACTAGAATTGCGAACTAAAATTTTAACAAGATGACATTTTAAACTGCGAAACTTAGAATGCTCTGGTTACAGACTGTATGGCAAATGCTGACCATTCTTTCAACTGAACTGATTTGGAATGGCTTCTCATTAAACCACCTCATCTCCAGAATTGAGAATTAGTGCATACTTTTCATCAATTCGTATTTTCCACGTGTCTATCATTTTGAAGTATCAGAAAGTTTTGACAATGAGTTACGAACTGATAAAAGTTTCGAAATTGCGATGTCTTTAGTCCAATGTTAGTGAGAAAAGATCAATATATACCTCCACCATGAAAAACCTTAATATTGAGTCAAAATAAGCATTTTGTGCTTCAAGTACTTGATTATGATTTGCCGGAGTATTGTGTTTCTAAATGACGTCATTCTCATTTCTTGAAAGCCATCCGTACTTTCACTCGAATGATGCACAGAAGTATTTAGATATCTGATCCTACTTCAGATTGCATCACTTTCCTGGGATGTATTGCAACTGAAAAAAAGAAATTTTATTAATTTGCAGCAAGAATTTAATAGTCACTATTATTTTAAAGAATTTAATGGTAAATTCTGAATTCAAGATTAAATTCACTTGAAAAATCCATACAATTTTTATTCACTGCCATTCTGGGTAATGAATGGAAATGGGAAAACTTTTAGACAAATATTTTAAATCAAAAATACAAATATATCAATATCAACCGAATGTTGGAAGTTGGAAACGCTGCAAATACCAATAGAAATATTTCAAAACTCACTTCTTTCACTTCTGTTCAAAATAGAGGACAAGCTCTGAAAATATTGGTTAGTGATAAAGAACGAGATTCCATTGACGACCACATTGCTACTATTCAATATTTATAATGAATAGATAAAATTAATAAAACACGAGTTGAAACAAATTGCTTATATATATTTTTAATTATATGTGAATTAAAGTTCTTATTATGCAAAAAGTAGTGAAATAATTTGCAAATTTAAAAATTTAAAAATTTTGTTCACAAAAATCATTTAGTAAAAAAACTTTTCTAGTTAATTTTTATTAAATATCCTGTTTCTATAATGAATAGATTAGCTTTATGTCTCCTTAGTGTTTTTACAGTTGAATGGCAATATATTAAACATCTTGTACAATTTTATTTGCTTTCTGTATGCCACTTGCAGTGCTTATTTAAATATTGTACAACTCTTCTCAAATTAACTTGAGTTAAACTTTCTCTTTTAGACAAATTTTATATTATAGTCTGGTACTGTTTTTTTAAAAAAAGTTATGATATTTGAAAAATGTGTTATGCAACTATTTTTTATTTTCAACCAAACTAAGGCATATGGATAAGAAAATTTTGGATAATGGCATTTTTCACAAAAATATGCATTTAATTACGTGCACATTGTCATTCTGTCAGGTGCCATTTTAAAATGTGCACTCTTTTTTAGCACAAAACATTTACACCACGTACCCAGTCAGCAATAATTGATCTGACACAATACATGTATTCACCATTTCACAACCAAGAAAAAAAACCCTTAATTCGGAAACTATTATTTAAAATTTTGGTCAGAAGTTTAAAACAAACTGACTATAATATGCAATAACTTACAATGATATACTACCATTTAATATTTTCAGTTAAATAATGCGAATTTGATATCCGCTGTTCCTTTCAAATATGCTATACATTTGAGTGGAAAAATTATAGTCTAAACATTTTAAGTTTATTTTATAATAAAGATTTAAAAAAGTAATTGAAAATGACGAATTTATCAAGGTAAAATACAGTTCAAAGAAGTTGAGTTTAGACATTTTTTTAACAATATTTTTCTGTCAAGTGTTATAGAATCTAAAAGAAATGCTTTATGCGATTTTGGGAAAATTATTTTTTGTATTCTATTAGGATCGTAATTCGCAGTTTAAAAAACAATTGTGTTCTAACATGCGACATTAGACTGAATATGACCCTTGCTCTTCTGACGTGGTATGGGGGAACTATTAAAAACGGAAAATCATTGACGTTTTTTAAAGAGAGTTTAATAATTTCGGAACTAAATGTTTTTTCCGAAGCAATTTATTTGGAATTTTACAACTACAATTTTTTTTTTATTTGTTACAGCAAATATTGAATTTGATCATTTTAGTTAGCTCAAGCATATAATTAACTTACACAGTGAAATGTTTAAAGAAAGCGAGAACGAATTTAAGGAAAGGCAAAATATTGAAGAAAGGCAGCAGAAGAATCTAAACTGTAAAGCGTTAGACAGTAAAATAGCGAAAATTAATATATATATATATATATATATATATATATATATATATATATATATATATATATATATATATAAAAATTTAGTCTAGCAGTTAATTTTTTTCCGTTTATAGATATTGAATTCGATAGTTTCCATATTTATCTAGTTTGGAGGACTTTTTATTTCAATAAAAAGTTAAAGATTGGAATCTTTAGATAAAAATTTGGTAGTATAATATGTTAGAAAATTTGCCCGCACCTGACTTGATTGCATCATCCTCCGTATTCTGTGAGTAATGATTTTTACAATTTACAAATGCAATTTTTTCTTATTCAGAGTTTAAAGCTTTCTTTGTCTTCACTAACATTTGTTTGTCATTATAGCAATTAGAATTTGCGCATAAGCAATGTATTTAATATTATATACACGTAGTTATTGAAACAATGAAAAGTGTCAATACTTAATGTGTTTAACAGTATTTTTAAAAATGTTAATTACAAAAAGTGCGTACATCGTTTACATGTAATTACATCATTTGCATCGAAATTAAATGGAAAAAAATGTATATTTTCAAGTAGTAATTTATTTTCTAGACATATTTGAAAAGTTGAATTTTACAATGGTAATCCTATTCAAAATACAATCTGAATATCTTATCTGTTATAAAACCCCTGCAAATCTAATACGCAATGCGCAATTCAATGCATGCATGCATGCAATTAGATACTGCAAGACGCATGTAACTTTTGCATGTAAGAAAAGTTATGTTCGATAAAAAGTATAATAAAGGCAGTACATTATTTATATTAGAAAAGCTCAAAATTTTCTATATTTTATCTGTATTCGCTCCTGATAATCACCGATAAACTGAAATGTTCGATACTAATTCATCATTCCGTTAGCCATAATCATCTTTAAATCGTTTCATATCTATCACGAATACAATCTTATATTTTCAACCGATGGTCATAATTTTCTCTTTATAGCCACATTCGAACATCGTTTATATGCTTGATTTATTTATACGCCATTTCACAGTTCCAATTCATGCATGATCATTCTCACTATAAAGTTTTCATCTATCCGAAAGAATATTTAGAGTATTTTAATAAAAAGAGGACGATGCATAACCAAGTTTTCTTGCATCAATCATTATTTCTTCATTCTTTTGAGGGAGGATGTTTTCCAAATATCCAGAGATTATAACATCCTTTTCCTTTTTTTTCATTAAATAAATTAAAGACGAAGAATGAAGTTATTTACATTCCTTTAAAGGCGTAACGAAAAGCTCCGTACTTTTGTTCGTCAAACCATTGAAAAACCATTTAGTGAGTTGAATTCGAATCCTAATAGGTACTTACACTCAGATACTGAGCATGACTGTCTGTTAAACATATGCTTAAACATAAATCATAAAATAAGTGTATACTACTTAAGCTATACAATAAAAAAAATCTCCCACTTTTATAATAAGGAAAAGTTTAATAACCCTTTTTAAACCTACGTAATATATAGTAGTTTAAATTAACATTAAAATACTTAAAAATTGTCCATAGCAATTTCGGTTATATTTTTTGTACGGCATTTTGTGACAATCTCTTGAAAGACGTACAAACAATGCTTTACTGTATAATACTAAATAATCCCGAATTGTATGTAAATAAGTATTCTTCCTGAAAAATTTCAATTTATAACACCTGAAAGCAGGCAATGTATTTCCTTTTGATTCTAATTTGCCATACTTATATTGTCGTAAAAATCGTCTAATGGCTGTACAAAGAATTTAGCACATGTTGAATAATGACAAACAGCGCTTTATCCCACAAAAACACGAGGCTCAGAAAATAAAAATGAAGTCGAGAAATGCATCAAAAATACTAACAGACACTAGGAATATAGGCTTAAAATTAACAACATAGAAGAAGACAGAAATTACTCTTTTAATAACACACGACCGCGCGTCGCATCATCTTGCAATTTGATAATACATTAAAGAGAATTCATTCTGCCAAGAATTCCTTGCCCTTTAAAGGCTTCCAAAATATATGTAATTTTTCAGCAGAATCTTAAGATCCATTGTCTTAATAAAAATAAATCCAAAATTCTTTGACTTTTTTTTTTTTTTTGCAACCTTCATACTTCTTGCCAAGTTTGTTGCATAGAGATAGTGTAATCGATCTAACATCCACTAAAAATACATTTAGAGCAATTATAATACAAAGTACTGAATACAAAAATATTACTAACGTAACTGAGGGACAGTCTAACAGATTCGTGACAATATTTTAACTAAGGAAGGGTTAAACAGTTAAACTATCTTTTAATTAGAGAATTATTTTTGCCCAAAATCAAAATTTCCAAATTTTTTTCAAATATTTTCGACGATAAAGAAAAGACAAAAACTTAGAAATTTGGTACAGCAGATAAGTATTACGTTTTCTTTATATCGAATTTCCACAAAAGAAAATAAATGTGTTTGTTTTTTTTCAAAAATTCCTTTGAATAATGGATTCCTAATTCGTAAAAATAGCAAAACTTTTTTTCTCAAAAATAAATTCTTAATTAAAAATTATCATCACATTTATGAACAAATAAAATAACTTACATTTTTTCTCATAAGCTTGGTGATGTCTAAGTTCCAATATGGTCTAAAGAATAAAAAGTAAGCATCAAACTAGAATATTACAATCCTTTTCAAGAACTAACAAAAAGTGGAGGAAATCCAGGGAAACTTTTGCCAGTACTGCATAACATATCACGCAATAAGCTACAAAGAGCAATCAGATTAACTGCTCAATCAGGATAAAGACAGCATCGAAAAATTCGTCATTCTCTTTATCCAGAAATTTCTGCAAGGTCGCCGCTCATAAATCATGAGGGTTAAGAAAAAAATCTTAAAAAGACTAGATGTTTGGATTCAAAGTCTAAAGAAGCATACGCGTATATGCTGAAAGTTATTGGCTTAGTTTTAATTATAGTATTTATCTATATTAAAACAACCTAAGGACTATTTATTTTCTTGTATTCAAAGAGAAAGTATAGTTATCGTCAAAAAATTCGAATTAGAGATTTTGACTAATTCCCACATTTCAGATCTTTCTGAGTCATAGAAAAAGAGCTAATATAAATGAAATTTAGTACATAAGCATCTACAGTTAGATTTATATCGAATCTTGCATCAACTCCATCTTTTGATTTATACACTCCTTTGCTTGCAAATGTCATACCTGAATCTAAACGGAAATGCTTTAGATGAGTGAAATTCGGTTTTTGAAATATTAAAAATACATTTTTTTTTCTCATTATATTACAAACTTTTATAATCACTACTCTAAAAATAAAATCCTGAGCACACTTGGCGTTCAAGGCTGTATTCAATCTTCCCAGTTTCCGTGTATGTAATGAGGGGCACAACACCTTTTTTTAGAAAATACGGGAGAAAGTTCGGGGACACCATTACTGCTGGTTTGGATGCATTATTTTTAACTGCATTCTAATGATGACATTGGAAACTAATTCAGTATTCCGTCTTTAAGTTCCCAGACCATACTTACAGGGTAATATCGAAATAGGATTCAACATGATCAAGTCCATACATCAAATCATTGATAGAAAAGGGTTTGGAAATTTAAACATTCCTTCAGGAAATTGCGGCCTTAACACGCAATCATTGGGATACAAGTGAGGTCTCGAATTCGAACCGAATAATCATGGGTTCGAAATCAAATTACTGAAAGTTCATTTTTTTATAAAGCTGGCGCAAGCTATACACACCATATTAGTTAGAGTCTTCAAGTACCTATGCCACAAAAGATGAAAAATGAAGTACTGTCACAAGTGTTAACACTTGACATGATAGTATGAAGCACAGTATGAGCCTTTTGCAGAACTACCAAAGTTCTCCTGCTGGATTTTTATTGGCTTTTCCATTCAAAATTCGTGTAAAATTTGAAAAAAAGACCCAGATTACGAAGAAAAATGTACTGCTCAACAAAAATACTGAGAATATATTCAAAAAGCAATCTTGCAGACACATTTGCCTATAACTCAATAAAATATTTTCCTATGTTTTTATTATGATATAGCATATATTTTTCTATTTGAACTTTTTGGCTAATCTGCTTTATTTTTTCAATTATTTTTGTAGCATCCCTATTTCGCATCTAGGGGAATTGCAACCTGTCTGAATAAATTCAATCACTTTAATAAGGTGGACGCTAATTTCTTGATTCTATAAAACTCCGTTTTAAATTTACAGCACTTTAAAAAATTTTACCTATCACCTTCATTCAAATCAAGTTTAATTTATTCTTAAAAGTCACAGTACTTTTTTTAATGTTTCATAACTGCATCCATTGAAAGAAGTCTTTTTTCTCATCCTTATTTCAAGAAACGTTGTCTCGTACCATTATTAAAAGCTTAACATAATTTATTCATTCGGAGCTGTGAGATTTATCTAACTGTATTTCCTTTGGGCATAAATGTATGAAGTCATTCTATTTTAACCTATCCCCATCTCTTTTTCACAAATATAGTATTAGAATGGTATTACTACCCTTAAATTATAAAGCTGGTTACTGTTACAAGTGTAGAAGAATGAAATAGTTCTAGTTGTCTTATAATAGTTTGCTTCTGAATGTAGGTCTTGAGATTTTATACGTGAAAATTACACATTTTGCTGAGGAGGAGGAACATACAGAAAAAAAGAATTATTAATATTTTTCAAACATACCAAAAATACAAAATATTTTGTTACAAAATGATTAAAAAAATCTAAGTAGTCCTAAAACAATTTACCTTCCTTTTAACGATGAATTTCTTATAAACCACGCTTTATCTTTAAAAGATATCTCATGCTGACGAAAATGCATATTTATCATATGAGGGGGAAAAACATATAGTATGTAAGAAATCATTTCGTTTAGTTGACATCCTCATGTGAATTAAAAATATTAATTCAGAAAAAATTTAGTTGATATCCTCATGTGATAAAATATGTATTATAATATTTTATAAAGTAATTATTCTTATATCAAAAATTTTATGCTTATTTTAAATTTGCTCCATATCAGGTATATAAGATAGTGGTTTAATAAATTATGACAGATAGAAAACAAAATACGCAGAAATCTCTACAAAACACTGACATTTTCTTGATTTAAGATTAAAGGTGGTGGTTAGGTTGGTTAATTCAGGTTTAATGGCGCAAGAGCCAAAGGTAGGCTATACTGCGCCAATCATATGGTTTGAGATGATATCATGTGAAAAGTTTAAAAGTACATTAAAGATCATGTCAGTAAAACAGCAACAATCAAAACATGAGATTAGTTAGGTAAAACAAGTTTATAATCGATGAACATCTATATAAAATGATAAAATCCAATAGCTTTTAAAAAGTTGAAAATATACTGATGAGGAGGTTCTCCCACAAATTCTCGTATGTTAAGTGAAGTTAAGTTAAAATATTTCATGCGATGAGAATTAAAATTGGGGCACTCAGCTAGGATATGGGCAACAGTAAAATCAACATTACATGATAGCATCTGGGTGCTCTGTCACTGAATAATAGATATTTGTGGGTGAAACGAGTATGACCGATGCGAAGTCGAGTCAGTTTCACGTCGGCTGTTCTTATGGAAACAATGGACCACAAATGAATATGCGGTTTAATGAAATGTAGCATATTATGAGTCTCCAGATTCCAAGACTCCTGCCAAAGGGAATGGATATAATAAATAATTCTAAGTTTTGAATCCCGATATGGAATTGATGTCTGTTATAAACTAGAAGCTGTTTTGGCAGTTCAATAAGCGTCTTCATTGCCTAAAATTCCAATGTGACTAGGAATCCAGCAGAATGAAACTAAAAAGCCTTTGGCCTGAAGTGTTTGCAATCAATATAAAATATCTACTGCCACCGGATGCATCCATTTACCAGGGTGGGATAATATCTCCAAAGCCTTCATGCTACCTGTATATAAAATAAATTTACGCTTACAAAAAGCGGCAATTTTTTGAAGAGCGCAAAAAACCGGTGGCCATTTTTAAAAAAGGCGGTGGAGTTACTCTATGAAGAGAGTATCAGAAACTAATGAAGTGACAACCCTAGTTCCCAAACTGTTTTAGAAAAGTTTTCCTTTTTTATTTTATGATAGCAGTGAAAATTCTTTACTCATTATATGATTCTAAGAAATAATTGCATCAGCCTACCTGTTAAATATAAAATAAGATCTTAATCAAGAACATGAATTTAAAAATAAGACATTAATTCTAAGAAAAATATTCTGAAATTCAAATGAATAAATTCAAAAATTCTTTTTTCTGCAAAGCATTTACTTGCGGAAACTAAACAACTGCCTAGTCAGCTTATTCGATAATCCGGTCTTGTTCATGAGGTGAAATCTTACAGCATCATGGCATTTATTGATCTTTTGATCAAGGCTATTTAGGGCTTTTATCTTTCGAGCCAAGACACCTTTCTTTTGGGGCCGAATTTAATTATCAGTAGAACTCGCTCTTTAAGCAAGTTATGCTTTTCTGTAGCAGCATTAGATTTCCTCACTTTCCTCCCAGGTAACTTGATTAGTTTGAGCAACCAAATTATCCAAGGGTGAAAATGTATTCACCTATTACATCTATTGTGGTCTTGATCCTTCAAAGAAACTTTCCATCATTAACTCTGCCTTGAAATAAAATATCTTGTGCATTAGTAAATGACAATATTATTATTAAAAAAAATTTTAAATATTGGTTTCTTAATGCCAGGAATGATGTGTAAATATTTGACTGCCAGGTTTTAACTACATTCTATAGATCAGTAGTATCTATTGTAACATTTCTTTAATATTTGTAATTTAAATTTTTATTCTTTGCTGTAGTGTATGAACATCTACTTACAAAACATTATTGGAAAAATCTTTAAAAGCAATTTGGTAGAGATAGCAATATAATCATTTTTCAAAACTGCTATGAATTTACATACGAACTGTAAGTTTACTTTTTATGATTCGTAAGCAATTATGAGTGATATAATAGAATGGAATGGAGTTTAAATATTAAAAAGATTTAATTAAACATAAATGTTAAAAGAAAAGAAAACAAAGTGTTGCAAGGAAAATGATTGAAAACATTTTTTTTTTACTGCTACTCCAGCCGGAGCTGCATCAAGTCGATCTAAAATATTAACAATTGGTTCATCATGATATAGAGCCCACACAGCGATGTATACTATACTGGATAACACATCCATAGAATTAAACTTTTTTTTTAAATGAAAAGGTTGACATCAAAAACAAAATATTTTCAACCAAAAAGCGTGAAAAGTGCTAATCAATGAAAGGACATTAATTTTTTTTAAATCTGAAAGTATAAATTTGTTGTTACTTATTTTTGAAGCTGTAATTTGTACATAAAAACGCGAAGTTTAATCATAAATTAACATTGATCAATTAGCATTTTATTAGCTAGTTTTATATTCACAGTTTAGATGGTGCTTTGAGCTTTAGTGAAATGAAAACTGAAATTTTTCTTACTTTTAATCAATTGTTGCTTCAAATACCTTCTATGGTTAAGCAACTACTAAATTGACAGTTATTATTTGCTCTTGTATGCACAGAATCTATAATGATAGTGAAAAGATGAATGTGGGCCCAAATTATTAAAATACGGACATAAACATTAGTACAGTGCAACACAACAGAAAGTGATCTAGGCGTCCCGGGTTCGAATTGTTCTTCTTATGTGTTCTATCTGTGAGGTATGTGAATGTGCACTCCCTGTAAAAAGGGGTTGTGCAAGTGAATGTGAAGCATGAAGTAGCTAAGTCGTACTCTTGGCCCAAGTTGGCGCAACTGAAAAAAAAAAAAGAGAGAGAGAGAGAGACGCTCACTCGGCTTAAATTGCTGACAGATAACGGACTTGTAAAGTGCCACAAGTCACAATAGAAATTTGAAGCATACAAATACGGTTGCAAATAATATATGGAAAGGTCTACTTCCAATAAATAATAAAAATATCGAAGATCATAATACAATAGAATAACACACACACACACACACACACACACATATATATATATATAGAGAGAGAGAGAGAGAAAGAAAGTACATGAAATTTACCTAAATATGATCTTTTAATTGGAGGTTTTAGCATTCCTCCATGAGAATAAAAAACTATTGAGAATCGCAAATTCTTTCTGATTTTTTTCCTTGAAAATTTATTTTTGTTTAAGAGAAAGCGCATATATATATAAAAAAATCAATTTAGTCTAATTTATATGGTAACGACACAGCCTTCACAATAGTAACCACACTCACCGAAGCATTGACTTTCTTGCCTGCCAATACCTAACTGTACGGGTGTTTTTTACTCCCTTAACAGTCGGAAAATCGACAACCGTACAGATCTTGTTCCTTTAAATCAACGATTGGTGATTTACATGCACAAAAACACAGCATTTTCACCAATGAAGATGTAGGTTTGTCTGTTTTCCTCTATAACTCCAATGACTCCAACAGAAATTTTACAATAAATTTACAACAATTATACAGTAGCGAAAAAATAATAATAATGAAAAGCAAATAAATTTGATATGAATTTCCAAGATTTCACAAAGAGGAACTTGAAAAGAATATTACAGAACATGGCCTATTATCTCATATTAATCATGCAGTACATGAGTAATTTCCTTTGAGAATGTTTAAAATCATTGTCTTTAATTATCATTTATAATGATTAATGTAATTCGAAAATTATTATTTCCTGTAACCCTTAAATGCACTACAAATCTTAACACTCTGTACACACTAGAGAAGCATAGAGGTTGCAAACGGATATGCATTGTTAGGTCTGAAGCGTCTTTCAATTGCGACTTCCGACTGAAATTTCACTTGCAGGTGCTGTTTTTCTTACTTACTAGTAGCATAATAAATAATAAAAAAATCATGAAAATTGAAAAGTATGTGATATACAGAAACAAAATGATGTGTATTTTGACTTTTAATACTAATAAAAAACTTACGTAATATTTTAAAATTCAAAACGATATTATTTGTTACATATAAGAATTTAAATATACAAGATTTATATAAATATGAATACAATATTTTATTATACAATTCTGATTACAATTTTATTGTATCTAATATCAGTCAATCAGTTTTGAATGTAAGCAAAATACAGTATATTTAAATATGAAATATCTCCATCACACCAGTCCATTCTGCACTTATTTTTCACAAAGGATACTTACTAAGCTTGCGATTCATTATTGCAAAGACACATACTGCAGCGTTTGTAGACTAAATTAGTTTTGCTATCATTTTTACACAATATAAAACGTCTTTTTTCTTTCTTTCTTTGATTCTTTTGGTAATAGAGCCAGTCCTATTGTTGTAATGCTTTCTTCCTTTTGTTTCATGTCTTCTTCTATTTCTTTTGGAACTGTTATTTCAGGCTAAATAATCTTTAATTACAATCGTTAGTTTTATCGTATAGTATAAGAGAAAAGCAAATTACACCAGAATGTTTCAATTATTTCATAACGTGTTACTTTGCATACATTCACACCACGTTGGCAGGAAGTTGATAGTAGCACCACACGCCAGTTGCGACGTATACAAAAGAAAAACGTAAACGATGGTAGGATAATTGTAAAAGGCTTGCGCAAACGTGATATTAGTGTCTCACAAGCAAAAATATGAGAAAGCATGCCTTGAAGAAATATGAATTTACATGTACTAGTAAAATTTATAAAATAAAATAATAATTACATATCAATTAACGAACATAATTCATTATAATCTTCATTATTAATTATTATATTCATATTTATATAAATAATTATAAAATTTAAAAATTTATCCATTACTTGCTGCTTTCCAAGGATTGCTATCAAACACAAAATGAACAACATTATTTACATAATGTTGTAATGTGTAAATATACATTAATGCACATTATGTGTAAATATACATTAATGCACATTATGTGTAAATATACATTAATGCACATTATGTGTAAATATACATTAATGCACATTATGTGTAAATGTACATTAATCGCAAAAGGCGTAAATGTTTTTCCCTACGCCGGTATTTACAGTCATATTTAAATAAAAAATCCTTTTGTAGCCGTTTTCAACAGCTTGTTTGACATTCTATTTCATTCTATTCTACATAGAATTTTACACATCTTAATGTTATCTATTTATTTATCCTGAAACTTACCATATTATGTTAGAAATAATTGATTTCTAAGGTCATCAGAGTATATTCTATCCACTTAATAGGCCCCAAAAGTAAGAGAAGCCTTTTTTGCTTCAGTCTAAAACAAATATCCATTTAATCGATTTTCTCAGCAAATAGTTTCTCCAATTTCAAACGGCTCGTTTGAACAGTACTTGGAAAATGGAATTGTTTTATAAAATTATTTTCTACAAATTACATTTTCATCTATCAAAAGTACTTTTCGGAACAGGCCCTTTTTCCACTCTCCTTTTTAAATTCCAGTTTTAAGAAGGAATATACAAAAAAAAAAAAAAAAAAAAAAGTAAATAAATGTCACAAAAAAAATCTTTCAGGTTTTTTTTTCTTTATTCCGTGTTCGAGAATGTCAAACACAAAATCTTTAAAGTCTCAATACTGTCTTTAAAGTTTCGAAGGAAATAGATTCATTTTCCAATACACTATTATATAGAAATGGCATTTTTAGAATTTTTTTTCTTAATGCTTTATATTTCCATGACCAATGTCATAAAAGACTTTGTCAATTTAATTTTAAATGATTATTATTAATTAATTTTGTGCATTATCCCAGAAGAATCAAAAGAAGACGACGTAACTATACAAAAGAGGCCATTGGACGACATGAAAGAAGATCAGCTTGCTGCATATATTGACTTCTTTTATCTGATATTTTGGATTCAAAGAAAACTTATTACCTAAAGAATGTAGTTTTCGAAATATATCTATCTTTTTTACTGATCGTATTTAGCCTAGCATAACTAGCCATATTCATCACCCAAGTGCATCAAAAGAGTGATAAAAGAAGAAGCATGAAAATTTTCTTTGATAAAAATAAAGATATTGAAACATTAGGTATTGTGATGAAAGCGTATAAGCCAGTTAACAGCAAGTTCTATCCACACTCATCCCAATCCGACACATTGGTGACCTCGGACGATGACCCTTCAACCTTCGTACAGTTGTTGTGGCGCCATCTACCCACAACCAAAGTCATCAGACTCACTTGGCTCAGCATCAGCAACCACACACGCTCACCATAACGCTTTTCGCTTCTCAAAATGGTACAGGCGTGTTAGACTAGCTAATACATCATCACTCAACAGGCATATCGTTCCTCTCAGTCTGTGATGAAAGCTTATAAGCCAGTTAACAGCTACGATATTCGAGCAATTGCTTTTACATTGTGGTTATGTTACTGGGCTGCGAACCACGAGGTCCCAGGTTCTATCCTAGCGCATCACAATCCGCCGCAGTATCATATGAGGGGAAATCTTTATTTTAACTCCAATAAACGTGTTATTCCATAAAACGTGTATCCTTTCTTGGCAGACTCTTCAGGAAGTCTAGATATATATCTGTCTCTTATGAATTAAAATCAGGAAAATCTATTGCACTTATCTCTACCACGTGAAATATCACTGCTAATGGGTGCATTTACTTACCATAGCTTAAGGATAAAATTCATATCCTTTTGTTCAGGAAAGGCTTTTCAATCATTTGTTGTCGTAACCACTCAGCTTTATAGGAGTTTGACTCTAATTCGACTAAACCTGTTTATTTAATTTATTTATTGGCAATGGATTGCTATAATAGGGGTGCCCTTCCCCAACCCTTACAATGCGTTATGGGGATGCGTAGTAGTACAGAAGAAGAACCGAAAAGAAATTAACACATTGAAAGTGGGGGGTAGAACACTCTTGCGTCTCATGAAATATAGTTAACCCATAACTGGGGACGTGCGGTCTGTGAGACCGCTAGCGATGGATTTTCGGTCACCCCTATTCTACTTTTAGATCAATTGAATGGATTTACCCTGTAGCTATCTGTTTTGTGACCTTCAATACACGTGCACTTTTTCAACCGATTTCAGCGGATGCTTTTTAAAATAATTCAGTTATTTCTTCGAGCGCGGTCTCTAAGACCGCATCTCTCTGTTAGTGCCCCAGTGATAAACAAGGCTTAGCAGATGGCGCTAAAACTTGGGCGCCGAAATATCATCCAGTTTACTGATCCTATTATAAAGGAGTGTTCCAGATACTTTTAAATGAAGCATAAAGTGATTTTAGTGATAAGGATAATTGTAAAGAAGAGTTTTTCGATGAAAGTTCGCTTTCAATTGATTCTGATATGTATGTTCAAACATAATTAATTTTTCTAGTGATAATGTATTTACAAGAAATATAAATACAGAATTTATAGGTTGATTTTTAGTTCTAGTTCTAGAAAACCGTGCTCTGACACAAGCCGATAAAAAAAGGGCCAATCTTATCCATGGTCATTTTTTTTATTTTTCATATAATTGTTGAATTTTACATTATATTGTCTTCTATATACTTTAATATACTGTAAAAATAAATATGATTTAAAAAGTAAAAAGTGATACGTTTTTTCAAGAATATCATTTATTGTAACATGTAATTTGAGAAGAAAATGTATGTTTCAACGCATTTACTTTTTTCAATGATAATATATTTTGAAAAATTTCTAAAACATATCTATATATCAAGAAAAATATCTGCAAAATATATTGGCAGTTTTTCATACTAATACATTCATTAGAAAATTTAATTTGAGTATAAATGAAATGCGGTCTCGTAGACCGCACATCCCCAGTTAAGTCCTAAAATTTCACCTTCCCAGTTAATCGTTAATATGCGTGCATTCTATAAATAATTAGTTACTAGTATGCATTTAAAAAAATTATATATATTTTTTAAGAATGAACTCCAAATTAAGTTTGAAATAAATCAAGAAAGAAAATACCTATAAATTATAAATTTTGAGGCCTGTAAGCATATTTGTTACAATTTTACTCATTTCTTAATAAATCTAAAGAATGTTTAGAAATTTATTTAGTTTCATTATATTAACATCCATTTTTTTAAAACTATACTAGACCTATTTTGGGCAGACCTCGTGATTTTGAGCAGGAAACAAATGAAGAGGACGACACGTAAATTATCACTCAACCTCTTCAAACTTCCACACCGCCAGTGAGGAGCATATGGCCCAGTCGGATTTAAATGGAACCAGACTCTCTTACACGAAGGTCCTGTGGTGGAATCGGTCTCGATCCTAAAATCCTCTTGCACCGGGGACGAGAACTTAACCTCCAGGCCACCGTGGCCCTTTTGATTGATTTAGGTTGAATGATAGGTTGATTTTAATTAAATAATCTAATTGATTATTAATTGCTATAAACTTTTTATAAATAAAAATACATAGATCAAGGAAAATACCTTATGCCATTTAAACAACTCACAAACCAATCACAAGTGATCCTTCCTTTTATGGATAAGAAACTTGAGAAAATTGTGCTGCATTAAGAATTCACTTTCAATTTAGCAACTTCCACTTGCTTTACAAGAAAAACTAAAATAAACAGAACTAAAATCGTCTGTAAAAGCACAGAAGAAACTGAGTACCCTGTGTTTATCACCTGAGTTTTACCGTTTCTTCTATCGTAGAAAAACATTTCTTGACAAGAAAATAAAAGTGTGAACAGATTTGAAAGGAAACGCTGAGGCTCACACAAGAGATACTTTTCTTCATATTCTTTTCCCCTACTGTTATCGGCAATAAAAGGGAAATAAAGAATTTTATTTTCTACTTTTTCATCCATCTTCTTACCAGAGAGTCAGACGCTTCTGTTGAAGTAAGATCCTTTCATTTTTTCCTCGTGCGATTGTTAAATATTTATTCATCAATGAAATTCGTAAGCAGACAGTTGATGTATTCAGGTAAGTGTAGAATATGCTTACAATTCAGACTTCTATTGCTTCTGAGTTCTGAAACAAATACTTTTTTGTATTCAGTACCGGGTTTTTTTCTTGCCATTCAACATTAGTTTCTAAAAGGAGACTTACAAATATCCTTCTTTAAGTGAAACTTGCGATAAATGAATGTAGATTGTAAGGAAATGATAACATATTGTGCAGCATATAATGAACATTGTCCTTTTAATTCAATATAGAAATATATATATGAAATATTTATAATTTATTTAAAAAATTATAAGAAATTAATCACAAAAAACTCGAAATTAGAAAGAAAAAAAAACAAGTATTTTATTCTTAATCGGTCTATTTCTTTTTAAATATTTTTTAGAAGAGAAGATTTTTCAGAAATTCGATCAGTGTGTTAAAAAATATTTTGATTAAATGGTTTTTGCTCTTAGCACCTTAAACGGATTCATAGGCCACCTTTCTATCTCATATTAATTTGAGACCAGCTACAAATATCTCTACAAACTTAGGGTCCATGTATAATAAAATAACCACGCGCTACATGGTATGACGACATAATGCGTAAGTTGGTGGCTAAACGTTAATTACACAATACCTAGCACCTTAGAAAACCTTCATCTTCGTTAGAAAGTCTTTGATACAAATGAGTCCTTATTAATTCATCTTCCAAGAAAATAATCATGAGCATGATTAAATTCCTAACTGATCATGGAGAATTATTCCAGTTACGTTACCCTATCAATTTTTACCAACATTTTAATACTCTTTTCACTTTATTCATAACTAGCCGCCTTTGGCGACCAACCGGTTCGTACAATCATAAAAAAGGCGTAATTCAAAAGGATTTAATGTATTCTTAAAGATTTTTAACTACAGTTTGGTAAGTGACTATCTATGTATTGAAATAGAACAAACATCAGAATTTCCAATAGCAGCACCCGTTTTTCTCATCACATTTTAAATTTGCGTCAAGACTTCTTATTGGAAACCAAATTTCATTAATCTAGGTCTGTGCTTTTCAAAATTATGAGCAAACAAAGTTTTGACTTTCTAAATTTAAAATAAAAATTTTATTTATATCTTTATTTACCTCAATTATTTTTGTTTTAAAAAAATTGAGATATTCGACATCTTTTGAATACATATTTATTGTTACAAAGAATTATTGATATGAGAACATTTCAAAATTAGAGTTTAAAATATTTTTAAAGGGCAGCACAATTAAATTTGGGTACACACCGAAGGACTCGCACTACTACTAACTGCATTATAGTAAATAACTTTTAACTGCACATATACTATTCAAAGCATATTTTATATCATAAATAACCATTATACCACCAGCAGCATGAAACTCCACCAACACATTTCAATTCTTTTTAAATGGAGAAAAACGAAAAACACAATTACTTTTCGGCCCTGCAATATTTAACTCTTTAAGAGCTTTCAGGACTTTAAATCTTTTTTTTCCAATAGCTTATATCGTTTTCGAGACAGAATAGCTAGCTATAAAAGTGGTGCTGCTAGCAACTGATCGTGTAGCCTGTAGACAATTTACTACACTTACGCAGACCTTTTGGAGCAATATCTGTCCCTTTTTTAAATTAATGTGAGAGAAAAGACTTAAATAATCACGATGTTTAAGAAAATAAATTCATTTTAGTTAATCAATCAAAATTTATGTTTTCTTAGTCGTATATGCTATGAAATATAAAATTTCATTTTCCTTTCTTAAGAAATGTTGATCATATTTTCAATCTTATCAAAATTGTGCCATTATTTTGGTCATGTATAAAACCATTTTTAAAATTCTGTCAGTATTTTTTTAAAATTCTGACAGTCTATAAGAGAACATATGAAAAAGTGTACATTTGAAGAATACATTTTTATCGACAAGAATATGAAATTATCTCAAATTATGAAAGGACTATATTTTTTAGCAGTGAATTCAATCGAAGATATTCGTCGTGCAGAATTTTACTCCTAATTAAAAAAAAATAATAATACGAATAATATCCATGTAATATGATTCAAATGTTGACTTAAATTTTAGACATTACTTTTATTAGTTAAGCCTTTAACTAGCCCACATAAGTAAGTTACATAAAGTAATGATTTTCTGAAAATTTCCAATACAAACTATGAGTTTGAATTATATCTGATATTGTGATTTTGCTGATTTGTGATTCATTAAAGAAGAACGATTATTTTGTGCCTTTTTCGTTTTTCACTGATGTATCACTTTTAGATATTTAGATTTTTGGGAAAGTAAATTCATGAGAAATCATGTGAAATGAAATAAAACATAAAAATCATCTTGTTTGGCGAAACATTTTTTTTTTATTTTTATTGTAAAGAAAAAATGCCTAAATACGACATGATCAAAATTATACTTATTAATCATATTTCGTATCAATTTATTAATATTTTTTCTTAATTACGTTTAATCGATTATTTTATTTACTCGTTTTTTCAAACATGGAAATAGCATGGAAATATAAAAAAAATAGTCAGACCTATAAAATATATATTGATAAAAATATTATGCTTAGTTTATTTTGGCAATTTTATTGAAATCTGCAGCTTTTGCGAAAAAAATTTCCTCGACTAAGTTCAAGATGCATTTTTTGAAAGTCAAATGTTAAAAATTCTTATCGTTTTTTTTAATTTTTGCACAAATTAGGTTGAAAAAAATATCTATGGAATAAAATATAATTTTAGAACTCCAAAATGTTTGAAAACTGAAACACGATTTATTTGGCTACAACGCCAATAAATATAAAGGAAAAGCCATTTAATTTAGAAATTTGACAAAGGAAATAATCAAAAGTTTAAAAAAATAAATATATATATTATTTAATTTCTGTCCCTATACAATTTTTGAAAACAGGGGTTCAGTTAATTAGTGCCATTAATTGCATTGAATTTCTTTCATATTATGGAGCATTATCTATCAATCTATTGTCTTTTTAAATGAATAGGCTATATTAGAGTGTAGTACAGAAAATGAAATACAAATTCAGGAAACAATATTCCAAATTAGAGGGTACAAAATACATCATATTTATTATTTTTAGTAAAAATTTCGGAAAAGAGCTTTTACAAATGTGAAATAGGAAAAAAATGTAACTTCTCAAACCTTGACATAGAAATCGTATAAAAAAATTGTGCAGAAATTAAGAATATTGAATAACATAATTCTCAAAGTTTTGGGCAAAGTTTTACTAACTTACAACTAAATATAATACTGTTTTTGAGAAAGATAATGAGAGATTTAAAATTGGGAGAGATAATCAAGCATACCATCTTTCTGTACTTAACAAATAGACGAGTAAACGCTTCATATAGTATAATGGAGTTATATTTACAGCGAGTTTTATGTAGGGAAATCAATTAAGACTCTAATTAAATCTATTTCATTAGTAAAAATTTTATTATCCCATGTACGATGTATATAAAATAAAATGTTTACAGTCATCAAAAACTTTAAACTCAAGATCATGATGAATCTACACTTTTCAAATCTGCCTAAATCCTAAAAACACATTTTTGGCATTACGATTTCAGTAATTAAGAAGCGCTTTGAATAACTAGACAGTGAAATTTGGTATGTGGTCTTTATGCCAAATTTGCGGACGTCTGTCAAATTTTGAAAGAAACCCATTCAGAGGAAATTTGTATGTCGTTTGCCTGAATATATTTGAATGCAATATTTATGAAACAGAGACAACTAGATGAGTCAAATATATTATGTACATTTAACATTTATGTATATTTACAACGAATATGAATCAAATCCATCGGCCATTACTTTTATTAAATGTAAAGCCAACTACTCAAAAACGCAATGACTTAAATATGTTTGTGATTTAGTATGGAAATTTAGTACGTGATTTCGTAACTACAATTGTAGTTCTTCATCTGCTTATGGTATCGCTCAATTGAAAATAAGTCGTTCCAAAAGCGCACTACTTGTGCTTGTGTATTAATCGCATCCCACCGATTAATCGCTAAAAATTGCAGTTTAATAGACTGGTTCTTCCGTAGCTAATGGCTGTGCATTCGTTAAATTTTTGGAAGATCTCTCTTGCTGATTTCAGTTAAATATGAGAAGAGTGCATAGTTTCAATACAGCAATACAATTATAATGAAAATATTTAAACCATTTTGTATTATATATATATATATATAAGAAATCATCAAAAATATAAGCATTATGAAATTCTAAAAAAACCTATTTTTGAAACAATTTAATATTCGAATTATTACTGAATCAAACTAAAAAAACACCATTGTATTTAAATAGCACTAATGTAGCCCCTACTAAAATACAGATGACTGTAACCTAATTAGTAATAAATATCAAGTTAATAGTAAAAAGTAAAAGTAAAAAAAGTAAAAGTAAAAAAAATAGAAACAAAATTAAACCAGAATTAAAAAGGGAATCCGGCCGGAAGACTTTCTCAAGTGTCACCCTCTGGCAGGAATTCAAAACAATGGATTTTTTTTTCTGTGAGAGGTCTGATTTTCAGTCCAATATTGAACCTCCTTGTCCCAAAAGTCCCCTGAAATTAAGGCCTAAGACATATACCATTTTACACAGAAATAAAATCATTAATTACAAAAGAAAAACAATCTCCAATTTAAGCGAAAAATACAATAACATAATATAAACTATAGAAGAAATTTCACAAACAATTATTAAAACAAAAAAGAAAGAACTTACCAGTATTAGGCAAAAACATTTTATACAAAAAGTGTCCCATCGTGTTCTTTCTTACTTCCCGCGTCTCATTTGGTTTCTGCTTCGTCAGTCAAGATAATAAATAATTGGAGGGTCTCAGCGCCATCTTTGAGTCAGTTAATATGTAACGAAAAGACTATTTTTATTTTTGCTAAAAGATTAGTACCGATCCAGCTCTTTTTTTATTGCTACAATATAGGAAATTATATGATTACAAACTCTTTTAATCCTGTCAAATTGTGAGAAAGTCAAATTTTTGAAAATTTTAGAGTTTAGGTTAGAATGGTAATTAGTAAGTTTAATTATTTTAAAGTTGAATTCATCCCTTTTATCGTAGATACCAACTAATGTTTTATCATTAGAAATTTCGATTTTTAAATCGAGATAGGTAGCTTCAAGTTGAATTTTATTTGTTCAGTTAGAATTAAATCTTCGTTCGCTTGGAAATTTTAATATGTATTTTTGAGAACTGATGGTCTGATCAGCAGTCAACAGTGTCTGTCTAAAATCGCCTGCGAGCAAAACGAAAACGTCGCCTATCACCGGCTGGTTACCGCGGATGTCCTGCAGGTTGCTGTTAAATGCCTCTAACGCATGCTTGTGCGCCCTCCATTGTGCACTTGTCCCATATTATTAACTTGCACTGCTGTAAAAGGACTCACCGGCCCGCTGTTTTTGGTGACGTTGCATGTTGGGGTATCTTCGCTTGCAAGATTAAGCGGCAATTTGAAAACGGAATGTGCAGTCCGGCCACCGTTAAGCAAAGTTGCAGCAATGCCCGAGGAAGAGACAGCCAGAGCTATATTGTGGTCCTTGCGGAGTTGGGCTAGCAGGAGATTCAGCACAAACGCCCTAAGCACATTAAGCGGCGTTCCTACGACCTGTCCATCCGGCAGACGAAGCCCGCGTTCCCCCCTTCAACCCCTCTTGTGGTTTTCTGGGGTGCTTTGATGTTTGTCCAGTTTACCTACAATTAGTCGATAAACTAGACAGGCATCAAAGCACGCCAGAAAACCGCAAGCGGGGCTCAAGGCCGATCGCGTGGCCCGCCTGAGGATTCTCCGGTCGTAGAAACGCTGTTTCGTAGACTTGACGCTGCTTGGGAAGTAATCGTAGTGTCATTTCATTGACCTACGCTTCTAAAACCACGGTGTCGTAGTTTAGCTCCTTCACAACTTCGCGTCTTCGCTGCAGTGGGGGTAGGCCGAAATCAGTGAGACATTTTCCAGATATGGAAATCGTTTTATCCTCAATAAATAGAAAGGTCATTTGAGTGCCATCCAGCCTATGCACGGTATCTTCTGATAAAGCGGCTTGTATTTATCTCACAGCTGAAGGGGGTTTGATAGTCTGCGAGTGCTCACTAAAATTGCAAACAGGTCTTCTAGCTACTTCATATCCCGAGCTTTATTACTCCTCTTTGAAAGATTAGATTTGCGTTTTCTGGGCATTTCGAAAAACTATCAAATAATAACAAAAACAAAATTAAAACTAACCTAAAAAATGTTGCACTTAAAACTATAAGCATATACGAAAAATATATAACTAACATAAATACAAATTAATTAAAAAAAACACTCAACTAACTTATAAACAATTTATATATATATTATACCTGAAATAAAACAAAACAGTAAATCAAGTCCGTGTTTATTTAAAATCATGTCAAATCTATTTTATTTATCGATCGAGGCTGAGATAACTACAATAGTATAATACACATAATTTTTAAACTTTTAATTAAAATTAAAACACAGTTGTCAACAATCAGAACTTACTGCACATGTATGAATTTTCAACGCCAGTTGGGGTAATGCGTGAATTTTCTAAGCAGTCAGTTCGGGTAACGTAATACAGATTATAAATTTTCAATTTCCTTTATTTATGTTTTATTTTAATTTAAAAGTACTTCAGAAGGGATACGAAAGATCGACTAATTAACAATGTTTAATTTTAAATGCATCAAAGACTAAGAAAATGAAACAGAATCATTTGAAATATTCGGTCGAAAAAATGTTAAGCCTAACCTCATTAGCGTAGTGAAAAAAAAAATGAAGCCTTATTCATTTTTGGCGGGATTCGGTCTCAGATTTTTGGCGAGAAATTTTGCTTTTAATTAATAAAAAAAAATAACCACTCATTTAACCGGAATAAATAGTAGCCTATGTCCTATTTCAGATTATAATCTACAGCTGTGCTAAATTTCATCCAATGCCAGTCAGCCGTTCTGTCGTGATTGGCGTGATTGTGTGTGTATATATATCTGTAAATTTAAAACTTGATTGATTTATGAAAATTTACTTAAATGCTATTAATAAAAGTTAAAAATGATTATTGAGCTTTAATATAAGAATCTTCAAAAACTTAATTTAAAATATACTCATATTATCAATCAGATTATGCATTAAATTCAAATAAAGGTCTTCATTAAATGTGTTAAAATTTGATAAATATATTCGGTTACAGCTGATTTTATTCAAAATTATTCTTGTTAATCTCCTGAAATTATCTTAAATCGCAACAGAAAATGCATGTAATCTATAGTTATAATGAAGCTCAATGTGTGTGTGTTTGGCCTACAGCTACCAAATTTGGTACAATTATACCTTGGAGATATGGGATGTGCACCTCGGAGCAATTTTCTCGAATTTTTAAATTAGAATTTTAATTAATTAAATATTAAACGAAATTTCATCATTTTTCCGATATAACTTCCGAAACTATTACAGCACAAAACTGACTTTTGCATCAAGTTAAAGCTAAAAAAAATTATCTTTTTAATGATCCCAATGTTTTATTCAATAAAATAAGTTTCGATTTTTAACGAATTTTTAAAGAAACATTTTAACCATCCTTTTAAACAATATATTTCGCACAAAATAAAAATAAAATTTAATCTGCACGAGCAAGTCAATTTGAAAAATTAGTTTTTATCAACGTGTTGCCATCACATTACAGAAGCTCAAATTTAAAAAAAAAAAATTAAGTTAATCAACTATTATTGTAAATTGAATATATAAAAGGATAATGTTCAGAACTTGTCTGTATAAAGTAAAAAAAAAATTGAAATATTTTTTCTGAGGAATAAATGGAAGAAAAGTTTTCTATGATCACTCTAATCAGCATCCATTAACTAATTTGGGGCTATCTGCTAACAAAATAGTCCAAATGAATTAAATAATTATATTTTATGTAACTTGAGTCAATAAATGCTCTGATGAATAACGAATTTTTAATTTTTACATAGATCCTCTGCCTTTTGAATCATATTTAACGAAATATTCTTGAAACAACAATATTTTATATAAAATTGTTGAACACCATTCAAAAAGAGCAGTCACTAAAACTGACTAATTTATGAAATTTGAATATTACTCTTTTATAAAAACTGGCCGTTTCAGACCACTTCATCGACCATCTCAAAGAAAATATGGCAATATTTTGCCAGGGTTTCTGGACAGTGATTAGCCCATGATTACACAAATGTTGATTGTTCTAAAAATGATTTATAAAAACTTTATAAATTGGTTAGATTTGATTGCAGAAAATGAAAACGTTTATTTATTTATTTAAAAGGTGTAGTGTCAAGAGTGTTTCGCAGAATATGATTCATATAAAATAAGGATTGTTAAAAATTTTAATTTCTTAATTTTTTCGTAAGAACATTTATTGGCAGAAATAAAATAAAATATTTTAATTTACATCATTTAAATATTCTGAAAGTATATGAAAGTAAAACTGAATTGTTCGATGAATCAGATAAATTTTTGTTGATTAATTCTTTAAAATATTACATAAATTATGAAAATTATTCTGCCGTTCACATAGAACTTCAATGCCGGAAGACTCACCTTAGAATTTTCCTATTTAAAAAAAATATATGTTTGGTTTCAATAAAAAAATATTTTTATATTAATTGCAGTTTAACATTTCAACTTTCTATTTAAAGCTCAGATTTTATGGGCGCTGGTTAGAAAATAAGTAGTACAATGAACAGAACTCTTTAAGGCCTACATAAAGTAATGACTAAATTATGCAACTAATAAAATCAGCAAAAAAACAAACTATTAAGAAACCAAGTTGTATAAAATATTTCATTGAATATTTTAGCCATCTTTAATATTGGCGAACCGGCTGGTCAGCAAAGTCGGCTAGTAATTTTATAAAAAAACACATTCACTGTTTTTGAAGAATGAAAAAATGTCTCTATACCATTTTCGCAAATTTCAACATGTATTTTACTGTACAATCGAATTAACAACATTTTATTATAGATTATAACTTACATTCAAAGTACACGAAAAAATTTCTCTATACTTCCTTTTCAAATTTGAGTCATCTCAAATATCTTGTGTTATTTATATAATAGAATTCACAAAACATTGTTATACTTTTTTAATTTACATTCTATGCGCATAAATGTTTTCGCTAACCAATAAATGAAACAAATGCTCTGGCTTTTGGTAAAAGTACGGAAAAATGATGCCATAATTCTTCGAAGAAATGTCAAAAAGCTGTTATTTTTCTTTTCTTTTATACAGTGTTTCCCGATCTATAAGAATAATAGTTTCTTTAGTGCACAACATACCTAGCCACTCACTCCGAAGAATTTGTCATCGGATTCTAGTTGCCAAAGTGGCAGCAGACCTAAGCCGCAGCACTTTTTTGAAAAAATGAGGCTACCTTTCGGCATTTATCCAAATTGCTCTTGTATTCGCGTTGAAAGCCGAAAGAAGATATCTTAGGAATTTTCTCCAGGTATTTTTGCAAGTTTTTTTTTTCCATTTTTTTTATATGATGATATATGTATCAGAAAAACTACGAAAAAAAATTGAGATACACTCTCGAAAATTGCCATGCCTATGAAAGAACCAAATTCTTACTAAGAATGAAGTGGGGATCTTTTCCTTTAAGGAACCTTTTCGATGAATTGATAAAGATATGATTCTTAACAGAAATAGAAAATTTAAGGTTTTGGGAGAAATTAATCTGCAGAGAGAGTGTAGTCAAATACGTATATTCATTTATTTTTAATTATGTAATTAATTACTTTATGATTGCATTTCGTTATTTAATATTATTGTAAACTGAAATCCGTAGTCTTAGATATAAAGAATTTATATAATATTTATACGCATTTACGGTATATTTCTTGTATATTGCATACATTCATAAAACAATTGTCATATTTTTAAGCCATTAGATATTTTATATTTCTAATTAATTATTATTACATACTAGTATTTAAATACACTCATGTCCATAAATTAAGGATAATTCAGAGTCACGTGGAAATCGAACTCTAAAATACATATATTACCCATAAAATAACTACACACATCTTCAAAAAGCATACACAAATTGCAAATACATAAAATGTTTTGAAAGAAAGTTGAAACAAAAATATGACCTTTCCTTAATCGTAATCTTAAATTCCATTCTTTATTTTACCAATAATGTTTCTTTAATAAAACGAATATATTCTGACCTTTGTTTAGCATATAAATCCCATTAAGTTTATGTGTTAAGTAAATGACTACAACTGATGTATTTTTTACAAAGCGAAAAAGATATTGCAACCAAAAATCGAAGACAAAAATACCCCAGAGAAAATAATTCAAGCGATTGTTTGACGTTTCTTTCCAAAGTTGACTTTTTTTTTTCGTACACGCACACACACACAAAAATCGGTACTCATATTTTAAAAAAATACGAAATACCCACCAATGCACTCAACCATATTTTGAAAGATTTGTCTCAAGATATTGTCATCGAAACTGAAGAGCAATATGTGATGCAGCACTATCTGACAAAATTTATCAATTATATTCGTGATAAGCGTTGAGAAAAGTTTCCTCAAGTTTTCTGTTCCTGAATATTTCCTATATTACTATTTTTTTTATCTGTATATGTTGGTCTTAGCATTTCCAAAAAGAAACACAATGAATTCCGCTGTCAAAGAATGCAGTGTCAATACAATAATCGAATTCTTGCAGAGAATAAAGAATGTGACTTTTTTTAAAAGCGATAAAATCGAATATATATTTCAGAAGAAAAACTAGCTAGGGAAAGGAGAGTCAGTAAATAATGTAGGATTTTTATTTATTTGTTTTTACTCCAATTCATAAGATAGAAATCAGATAAATTTCAGATGAAATTGCTATACACTTTAACGAAAGTTGCATTTCGAGTTTCTGTATTGAGAAAGTCTTTGATTATAAATTGCCCAATTGTATTTAAAAACATGTAATATAATTAAATGAATACTACGCGGAAATTCAAAATCAACTTTTTATATTTTGATATTCATATTGCTATTATTTGCATTTGTTTTCAATAATATAAGTGAGTAAGGTGTCATCGTGTTTTCAGGAAAGATTGTTAACGAAAAGATTTAAATATCTAATCAATGCTTTTGGAAATTGAAAATCGAAAAAATTATTTGAATATTTTAAAAAAAAAGTGTTATACTATTGTATATTAAGTGAAATATCGGAGGTTATTTCAGATAAATTATAAATTTCTTAATGATAATTTAACTCAATAATTAAAATAATATCATAGATAATAAAAATTAAAAGCTTTTAAATTTTAAAAACAAAACAGTTATTAAATGAAGATTGGACCACATTATAATTATTTATGTATGTTTTATTTTTTAAATAAATTATAATGGTTATTTGCAAAATATAGTTTTAGATTTTGTAAAAAAAATTATCTTAATATTTCTGGGGCATTGTGCTCTGTCATACAATCTTAGACGATCATAACTCCAAATCTTAAATCCACTGAAGATCAGCTGTTTTGTTTAATAGTCCATCGAACGTTAAATATATCTTCATTGATCAAAAGTCTTGAAGTTTATATTACATTTATTTATTTTGCTTTAGATTACATCTTTAGATTTGCTTTACATAGTTGGCTAAAAATTAGATATTTCTAAAGTGTTTTTTAAATAGCAGTGATTGGGTGAAAAACCCCAACATGGCGGCCATTGATGTTGACGCATCACTTCGGTCTCTTGAGGAATGTTTCGAATCGTTGGAAAATGTGTTAAATTGCGTTGGGAACCCAAGCAAAAAGTTGCGTGAAGGTGCAAGGACTGCTTTGGGTAAGTTAAAGTTGCATTTTACAAAAGTTTCGAATGGATCTGCTAGTATAAAACATAATGATATCCATCATGATATAACAGCGTCGGTTAAACAACCAACGTATGCTAGTGTCGTGGCGCCATCTATTGTAGAAAATAGGATTCATTCAATGGACAACAATGTCATTGTCTGCTCAAATGATAACAATTCTACATCTGAGGAAGTGCGTAAAATTCTTAAAGCACAGTTAAATCCAATAGAGCTGCAAGTAGGAGTTAAAAAGATGAGAACCATCAACAACAACCGCGTGCTTGTTCAATGTGTCTCAAAAAATGACAAAGAAAGATTTTTGAATGCTGTAAAAAAAAATACTAATATCCTGTATGTGTCTTCTCCGAAGCGAAGAAATCCAAATCTGCTTTTAAAAAATCTTCCAAATGAAATTGGTGATCAGGAGGTTCTTCAGCTTTTGAAAGAGCAGAATCCTGAATTGGAAGAGAAAAAAGAATTATGGGAAGAAACAAAAATTCGCTTCACTCTGAGAAGATTCGATAACTCAAGGCATTTGGTTTTAGAAGTCAATCCAACATGTCGGAAAGTGTGTCTGAAAATGAATTTCCTTAGAGCCAACTGGAACATTTGCAAAATAGAGGACTTTCTTGTCATCAATCGCTGCTTTAAGTGCCTCGGTTATCACCACAAAGCTGCTAACTGTGAAAATGGCTTGTGCTGTTTCAAGTGTGCGGGAGAGCACAAAAGTAGTGAATGCAATTTGTCTACGCAGGTTTGCGTGAACTGCATAAGGTTCAATAAGAAGACAAAAGCCCCAAATAAAAAAGTTGATGTGAACCATAAACCCTTTTCTAGCTGCTGCAAATGCCATCAATTTATGGAGAAACTTACTGTATCCCAGACTCAGTATGAATAGTTTTCTCTCACAAACACATTTGCGTGTTATTCAGCTCAACCTGCATAAATCAAAGTGTGCTACACAGCAGCTTATTTTGAATATGGAATCTCGGAATATTGATGTCGCGTTGGTTCAAGAACCTCATTCCTATAAAGGGACTCTTCCGGGATTTCCTTCGTCATATAGAGTTTTCTACAGTCAAAATTCTGACCTAATTAAAGCAGCTATTATAGTCAGAAATAGAAATATTTCAGCTTTTCTGGATATAAATTATCTAGATTATAATATGGTGACAGTGCATTTCAATATTAACAGAATTTCTTATCTATTTGTTTCGTACTACTTCGAACCCTCCAAGAATATGGATTCTTACTTACAAAAAATAAACCAACTCTTCTCCAACGTTCCCATAAACAAGCTGGTCTGGTCTATGGATGCTAATAGTAAATCTGAAACATGGTTCAGTCCCCTTTCCGACTCTAGAGGAATCAAAATCACCTAATTTATCAGTGCTCATAATCTCTTTGTCATCAATGAAGATTGCGGTCCTACATTTTGTGGATCACAAGGATCTAGTTACATTGATGTAACTGTTGTTGGAACGGATTTACTGGAAGATGTTTCTTGTTGGCATTTGCCTACTTATGATTCTCTATCTGACCACAAATCAATTGAGTTTGAAGTACTACTGGATCCACATCCTCCATCAAAAGAAGGCGACAGTTGCACTTTCCATCTTAAAAAAGCGAATTGGAAACTCTTTTACAACAAATCGAAATATTTGCTGTCAAGTATCGGTGATCTCATTGATTCCTGCCAAGATCCAGAAATTCTGCATGATCTCACAGATCAGCTCATTTCCATTATCCAAAAGTATTGTAAAATGTCCATCCCGATTAAAAAGAAAAAAATGCACAGTGTTCCCTGGTGGACAACGGAAATCGATTGCATGAGAAAGCATGTTAATGCTGCAAGACGGAGATTTCAGAAATGTAAAAATGTCACTTTGAAAGAAATTTATAAGAATAAATACAACGTTTTAAGGAATAAATATAATTTAAAACTTTTGGATGCGAAAATAAGCTCATGGAAGAAATTTTTAGATGAAATTAATGAAACTAATGTGTGGAAAAAAATTTATACCTTTGGAATAAAACAGAAGTTTCAGAAAAGAGTTGAACTCAGTGGAATAGCTCTTCCATGTGGAACCGTAAAGAATTCTTTTGAAGAGACAATAAATGCTGTTCTTTCCCATTCTTTTCCTGAGGATAATGAGAATGATGATGATGATTGTCATAAGAAAATACGACACGACGCTCTTTTAAATACTAACGTAGCGAATGATCCACCTTTTACCATCCATGAAATTGATTCTGTTATAAGAAAATTGAAATTAAAAAAGTCTCCTGGTCCGGACTCTATACCTAACGAAGTTATCAAGAAATTACACGAAATGCACCCCGATCTTTTCTTAAAACTTTTTAACTCATGTCTTCGTCTCAAGATTTTCCCCCGCTGTTGGAAGAAAGCTAGAGTTATTCTGATTCCCAAAAATAACTATGTCTGTATCCCGCATTTAGACAACCTAAGGTGTATCAGTTTACTGTCAACTTTGGGTAAATGTTTTGAAAGACTTATTGTCAACAGATTAGCTTGGCGTTTGCACAAGGATAATTATTTCAATAAAAATCAGTTTGGTTTTATGCCTCAAAAGTGCACTGAAGATGCTTTGTTGAATCTTAATAAATTTGTTTTAAACGGAAAAAAGAAAAACCTTCATACAATCCTGGTTTTCTTGGATATTAAAGGTGCATTTGATAATGCTTTTGTGGCCTGCTATTATGGATCTATTAAAAGGAGCAAACATCCCTGGCAATTTATTTGCCGTCATTTCTAGCTTCTTGAAGGATAGAACTGCAAGCTTGTCCTTAGGTCACTCCTCAAAGGAGAGGGTTTTACAAAGGGGGTGTCCTCAGGGATCTGTTTCTGGGCCTTTTCTCTGGAATATTATTATAAATGATTTATTGGAAAAAATCACAGCTTTCTCTTCTTGTGAAACGATTGCTTTTGCTGATGACTTGCTTCTTTGTTTTCAGGGAAAATCATTTCACGATACAAGCAGACAAGCACAGATTACTCTTGATTTTGTATCGAACTGGGCAAAGAACCATAAATTAGAGTTCAACGCCATCAAGTCAAAAGTAATGGTCTTGGAGAGGAGAGAGAACCACGTTCGTAATAGTAACCTCACCCTTAATGGAACTCCTCTTTGCTATGTGAAGGAATTAAAATATCTTGGAATTGTCCTTGACAGTAAATTCTCTTGGAAGCAACATATTTTACATCTTTCAAATAAATGTGAAAAAATTCTGTTTGGTCTTAGTAGAGTTGCCAGAAATAGTTTTGGTCTCAAATCTAATGTCTCATCCCTCATCTACAAACAAGGTATTGTACCATTTATTTGTTACGGTTCTCGAGTCTGGGGTACTGCTCTGAAGAAAAAAATAAATTGTCGGCTCTTGAGGAAAATTCAAAGGAGAATGCTGCTACGAGTTATTTCTGGGTATCGAACGATATCTTATGAAGCTGTATTTTCTATCTCCGGCTTTCCACCTATTGACATTTTTATAAACCATAGTAATGAATTCAAGAACGCAGCGAAGAACCTGGCCCATAAGAATCTAGATGATTTCCTTCAAATTTCTGAACTTCCCCATCCTGCTGAAAGATTTCCTCTTAATTTAATTAGTTATCATAATAATATCGAAGACAACTTTCCTGTTGTCTGTTTTACAGATGGTAGTAAAATTAACAAAAAGGTTGGGCTTGCATTTGTTGTTTTCCAAGATAATATTGAAACTGAAACTCATCAATTCAGAATAAGAGATGAATGCAGTGTTTTTCAGGCTGAATTGCTTTGCATAGCTCAAGCAGTTTCTTGGATTTGTGGCAATGAAAACCTTTCATCAAAGTTCTTAATTTGCAGCGACTCCCTTTCATCTTTACACGCCTTAAATAACATCGATTCCCTAAACCAAATAATTGTTAAAACACAATCCAACCTGAGTCATCTTCAAAGCGGAGGTGTGCAAGTTTCCTTTTCTTTTGTTAGAGGTCATACAGGAATCTATGGCAATGAACGCGCCGACTGGCTTGCCAAAGAAGCGACGAAACTAGTTAATTCCATTCCTACGAGCATTCCGAAATCTTATTTAAAGAATGTCTTTAAAGATAAAGTTATATCTGAATGGAATACTTTATATCAAACATCGACTAATGCGCAGCTCACTAAGGAATTTATTCCATCCATACAGAGACGCCTAAAGGCTAACAACTACTTTGAGTCGAATTTTAAGCTTATCCAGTTTCTGACTGGGCATGAAAACTTTAAAGCATATTTAAAACGATTCAATTTGTCTCCGACTGATAGGTGTTCGTGCTACAGTGGTGCAGTCCAGGATGTCAAGCATTTGATATTTGAATGCACCAAATTTATTCCGGAAAGACGAAAACTCAAGAATTGCCTTCGAAAGAACAATATAGCTTGGCCTCCTCATTTATCTGCCTTTGTACAGTGTAAATCATCTTTCATTTCCTTTTGTACATATATCAATAGTATTTTTCCACGTATAATTTAAACTTTACTTTATTGTGTTTGCCTACATATATTTGCATATATACTTTTGTATTTGTATATTTTATTTGATCATGCTGATTCAATTGTTTTATATCATTTACTGTATGTTTCTGTTACTATGTGCGCAATTTTGTTTCATTTTGCTTTTGTTTGTGTATCTACTTGTTTTCCCCTATTTTTCTTTCTTCTATTTTTGCATTTGTACCTGCGACCTTATATTTGAAATTTACTTTACTGTCGATTGCGTACTGACTTACATCTGTAAGCCTTGTGGTATACTTGTTGGCACACAAGGAGTTTAAACGTAGAGAACAAAAAAAGAAAAAAAAAAAAAAGCAGTGATTAAAGGTGAAAAATATTTCTTTATCCTTTATAAAACACATTTTTCAATAAATATATTTAGAAAAATATAATTCAGATATATTATATTGTTATAAATTTGTAATGTTTCTTCCCAGCACTGATAGCTCAATCGTAAGGAAAACAGTTTGACAGATAGTTCTATTGGTTGTTTAATGGGTGCCGAATCAGTGACTCGGTTTTGGTGAGGATCTTGGCGACCGTTTGGCTTTCGTGGTGAATTTGGCAACAAAATAGAAGATTTTAGAATTTTCAGAAATTTTGGTGATAGGGTTATTTAGATGCTATTTAACATAATCTTTCGAGAACCCTTTCTAGCATATCTCGGGCAATATAAAAGGTTGTGAAACCGAGCTGGAGTCAGTCATTTGAGTTCAGCTCAAGTATTATTTTAGCGAGTTCTCTGTCTCTGAGTGCTTCCAGCTGCTTATCGTTGTTGCGCTATTTATTTTCTTCTGTTTATTGCCTGTTCACTTCGCGTCTATGTATTTATCATCTGTGTATTCGTGTTATAGTATTCATAAAATTTTGTTAAATGCTAATGAGGCCTCCTGACTGTATCACCATATACTTAATACAGCGAACGAATACAGCTTACGAAATATTTCCTAACAATATTATATTGTAGAGATATTTAGATGTCTGTTAAATGATTACAACTTTAATCTTCATTTCTTACAATTAAATGCTAATAAGATTGATAATCATTTTTTAATCGTTAGAATTTAATTTGTATGTATTGAAGAAGTAAGCTGTTTTCCGAAACAGGGAGACGTGTAATAAATACCCAATGTTTTTCCCCTCAATTTTAATTGTCCGAAAGACTTATTAATACATAATGCAATGTAATTCGTTAAATATCCAGATACCGTATTCCTTTAATTCAAAACACGCATAAGTTTCTAGATACTAATAACTGAAAGGAATGCGAAGGATTTGGGAACTATACTAAAACTGACTCCATAAGTCTTCCAGGAAAATAAATAAAGCATCTGCTGTGTTTCTGTTCTGAAATTTATTGCTTTCTTTCACATAAAAGCTGCATTCCCATATTTGAGAATAATAGTTTCTTCACTCAACATTCTTATCCATTCATCCCCCCCCCCCCAAAAAAAATTGTCTTCGAATTTTCGTTGTCAAACTGGAAGAAAAATAGCTACAGTATTTTTTAAGAAACGTTGACAGTCTTTTAACTTGTATACAAATTTCAGCCGTATTCTTAATAACAGTGAGAGGAAGTCAGAGAAAGATATTTCAAATTTTTCATTGCATGCATGTGTCGCACATTCTGTAATTCTTTGTATATCCATGGAAGTATTTGGAGAGATACGAAAAGAATAAAACTCATAATAAATTATGTCTTCAAGGAATGCCGTATCAAAAAAGGAATCAGTAATGAGCATCAGGAATCAAAATATCAGTAATGAGTTTCAGGAATCAAAATGCCGGCGTCCTGGCATAGGGGTCGCGCGTCTTCCCCGTGAACTGGTCGTACTGGGTTCGGGTTCCGGTTTGGGCATGGTTGTTCTTCCGTTGTTCTATCTGTGAGATGTGTGAATGTTCCCTCCTGTAAAAAGGGGTTGTGAAAGCGAATAAGTGATGCGTGAGTAGTAAAGTCGTACTCTTGGCCCTAGTTGGCGCTAATGTAAAGACAAGAGACGCTCCCCATCCGGCTTAAAATTGCTGTCTTCGTAACAGCGGGCTTGTCCATGGCAAGTGCCACAAGAAACAACTACAACAACAGGAATCAAAATATCAGTAGTAAGTATCAGGAATCAAAATGTCAGTAATTAATATCAGGAAAGAATGTCAATAATGATTACGGAAATAAAACTTTTGCTCAGAGGGAGGTTTCAGACAAGATGCAATAGATAGAATTTAATCTGGAAATAAGATAATTTCAAATGAGTAAGTTAAGGCCATCAGTTTTGAGATTCACTACAGTTACATCTGTCAGGTTTATCTGCATCATCTTATCAGTAAAGAAGACTAATTAGAACACTACGAGGAGCTTAGCTTACAATTTAATTATATTAATTTATATAATTAATATCTAATAATACTAAGTATACTAAGTATTTGTACAAGTTAATTTCTTTGTGAAACCGACTATTACTAATCGTTCGTAAAACATCTATTAAAGTATGTTTATTTATTTTAGACGCTAATAATAGTATAATTTCAAATCATCAAAGCCCCTAGCTAATTAATATATTGCATTAATAAGTAACAATACAGAAATTAGATGCGATTCAAAGTTTTCTAAAGATTTCAGGTGATTATTAATAAAAGAAAACCTTCACATTAATTTATTTACTTACTGGATAAGTTGTATGTTAATATTTGAATATATTATATAACTTATATTTCATATTTTGTAGCTGACTTCTAAAGTTCATGATGTTTATAAGTACTTTTGTTGGTTTGCAACTTGAGTTATAAGGATTTTTTTAAAATTATTTTATGCCGAGCAAAGTGAATTAAAATCTGTCTCAATTCTTTTTCTTTATATTTTCAGAATTTATTTTGTACTTTTAATAATAAAGACCTATAGATTTAACAGTTAAAAATATTTTTTTCTGTTTTATAGAATCTCGCTTCCTAAGAGAGATTTAAAAAAATCTTGTGTTTCCAAGAAACTTCATTTTTTCTTTCAAAAATAGCCAAATGGCTGCCAATTTTATTTTCCGGACCAGAAGATAGAAGCAAGAAGTGAGTTTCCCTGTTTTATTGGAAGTCCTAAGAGCAACTTTCACCACTGACTACATTGGTAACCGTTTTTGCAATTTTGTTTTAGCGATATGTCTCTATTAAAGACTGGTCAGATCAAAAAGATCTCGGAATAAAATCACCCGAGAGAGATTAATAAGGTAGGCAATTGGTTTCACATACTTCAATTAAATCCTAAATTCTTATTAGCCCTCTAGTTCTAACGCTTGTAAGAATATAACGAGTTCTAAGTGATCGTCGTTGGTTAAGCTAATTGACTACGATAAAACTCGTTATCTTCTCGTTATTAGATTTTGGAAAAAATATTTTAATTAGTTTTGTTCAATAAATGTTTGAACAAGTTTCTTTAAGAAATCATTTGAATCTTATTTCTACACTCAGTTTTAGAAAGTTACATTTCATTGTCCCTAACACACATTAATGCTATACTTATATATTTATATGTAATTTTATCAAATTTTTAAATTTTGTCAAAATCTTGTAAGAAAAAAAACCTCTCATAACTTCAAATTCAATGCATTTTTTTTTCGTTCAACTTACTTATAATGATTTCTCAATTTGTTTTGTTGCTTTTGAAGAGCAGAATAATCAGTCTGATCTTTTAAAGATATTTTTTTATTTGGACGTATTACACTGTTTTTTAATGTATAAAAGACTGGAAATATCATATTCTTGTCACAAAAAAAAAAAAAAAAAACCTCTCATAAATTCAAATTCAATAAATATTTTTTTCGTTCAACTTACTTATAATGATTTCTCAATTTGTTTTGTTGCTTTTGAAGAGCAGAATAATCAGTCTGATCTTTTAAAGATATTTTTTTATTTGGACGTATTACACTGTTTTCTAATGTGAAAAAGACTGAAAGTATGATATTCTTTTTTTTAAACACTTTCCTTTTCCAATTTTGTGAAACTGGATAGAAATATGTTCTTATCATAAGGTCAAGAAATAAATTATAAACTTTTCAAATTGTAGATTTTTAAATTTCTGAACTATAATTTTGTAATGTATGCCTCTTTATTTTATGTGTTTTATCAATACATGCTTTAGAAATATAAAAATCTTCTTAAATTGTATACAGACCACTTCTATTGTTTAAATCTATATATCTATATACTTATAATAAAGCTCAATGTGTGTGTGTGTGTGTTGGCGCTCTACAGGCCAGGTCATTTAACGTACAGCTATCAAATTTGGTATATGTATACCTTAGAGGTCGGGAATGTGCACCTGGGGTCCCTTTTTTTGAAATTTTAATTATTAATTAAAAACTAACTTTTCCGCCAAAAAAATCTTCCATTTCCCCCACCGCCAAATGAGTAAGGCCTCAGTTTTTTTTTCCTCCCAACAGTAATGAGGCTAGGGTTAACATTTTTCGGCGGATTATTTCAAACGATTCTGTTTATTTTCTTAATGTTTTATGCATTTAAAATTAAACATTGTTAATCAATTGATCTCTTCATGATGAATCTGAGAAAATTTTGTTGACAAATTCTTGAGATATTACATAAATTAAGAAAGATATTCTTTAGTGCCCATAAAGTTTAAACGCTCAGTGACTCTATTATCAGTAATCATATTATTGAAAAAATTATTTGTTTCAGTAAAAAATATCATTATATTAATTGCATATTAATCATTTACACTTTAATTTAAAGCATAAATTCTACGAGGGGTAACAGAAAATTAGAGAGATACATATCACGTTATGACTGAAGGCCTTTATAATATTATGAGTGAATTATATGACTATCAAAATTTGAAAATATTTTGCTGAAGAATCTATTAAAGGTGGAATTGCGTAAAATATTTAATGGTACGATCTGAGTTTAACCCCCTGCTTGGTGCAATTTTTAAAAATCGCCAACAACGGCCTTGCGAAACGTTCAAAAGCAAAGAAGCAGATGTTCAATTATAGTGCATAATAAAGATTGCCAGCTTTGGCGCGTTATCGCAACTTGGCGAAGAAGGGGGTTAAACTCCGGTTCAACCTATTTAATTATTAAAATTTAAACGAACAATAAGATTTGCGAACCGGATGATCGCCAAAGGCGGCTAGTTTAATAATAAGGCTTGCGACCTGAAAGATATATGAATAAAAACCAATGGGAGTGACCTAGCAAAGTTTTCTTGCACGCTTTTAAACGAAGGTGGCATCCCTCTCCCTCCCCTTTCCCCTTCTTAAAATTGTGTGCCGTAGATAAGTTCACGAATGTCTAGTATGATACTGACAAACAATATTTCGGAAATATAGATCCTTTGAGAGCATCTGGTGATTTTAATCAATATATATTATGATATTAAGCGATATTTTTGGCAATTACAACCTGGCATGCGGTTGATGTATAAATATTTGAATAAAACATCTTTGTTTTTCAAGTTTGAACCATTTGGCGATTGTAAATATACGCAAAGTCTCTTTATACACTTCATACACGAAAAAGTAAAAATACTCTGAAATAAATGTTCTGTTTTCATTTAGTTCTATTTCACTTAATTTACATCATACTGTAAAACTATAATTCGGTACTGATTTTGAACTCCCTTTTTCATGATTTAGATGTTTGCTATTTTAGTTTATATATGACATTTAAATACTATTTTAAATTTTTTTTACCAATCATTCGAATCATAAAAACGGATATTAATTGTCTACTTGCAGTACCGCCTGTTATTTTAATAGAAAATATTTATTTCAAAATTCCATCTTATTTAAAATATTTTATTATCAAATTATTAGGCATTTGATTGTTAGAGAAAAGAAACATTGTTAGAGAAAAGAAGATTGTTAGAAAGAGATTGAATTTAAAAAAACTTATCTTCGTTGAAAAATTTTTCTTGCTAACACAAGATACTGTTCGACCTTCAGATTGCCTTAAAATATGTTATTGGGCATTTTGTGTAAACAATAACGTTTCTTTTTAATTATTTTTAAAATATTAAATTTTTACGACCTTTTTCAAACGCATTACACCTTCCTTTTTTATATTTATATCAGAAGAAGCTTTCTTCTTGCCAATATACAAAATATTTCATTTTATCAATCAGATTACCAGAAAATGAAAATAAAATGTCGTCACAGAAAATAAAGACATCTAATATGCTAAGAAAAAAAATGTACTATTCTTCTATAAGAATAACCTGCCATTCAGTATTTTGAATATAATAGTTGATTCTTCAAAAGCGTATCCACCAATTCATTTCAAAGAATTTTTCTTTCAATTCTTGGCCCCAAAGCAGAAATTCCATGCAATTTTTTTGCCCCGAACAACGCAGGCTACGTTTTGACCTTAGTTGAAGCTATTCCACTATTCGTGATAGTAATAGAAAAAAAAATTCCCAAAGTTCTTTGTTCAGCTATGTTTTTCGGATTCTTTATTCTTTGTACGAATGTGTATATCTTTGGGAAATGTACAGCAAAATATAAAAAGGAGTTTTATTTTCGAAGAATGTAGTGACAATAAGAAAATAGAATTCTCATAGAAAATGAAAAAGATACATTTTTAAAGGAATTTCCCCAATAGCTATACACCGATTGAATTCTACCCGGAAATAAGAAAGTTATCAGTATGGGAAGAAATAAACTGATTCTATCTTATGTTATAAATTCATGTAGTTGGGAAAAATGCATGTACTGAAAATTGTGTTCAAATTTTAATTCCTTTCGAAATATATTTGAATCTGTTATTATCTATATAAATAAATGAATTAGAAATAACAAATTTGTTCTTTTTTATTTGATCTCCCAGATATGGAGAGTGGGATTTCAGCTCGAGTGTCGCCCTCATCGTCTGACAGCTGTTCCGAGACTGTATGGAACTAATTTCTAGAATGAAATCATTAATATATAAGACATATTTTTCAAAATAATTTTAAGAGAATTGAAAACATTAATTATACTAAAAGTTTTATTGTATACATTTCTGTCTAACACCTTGTCCCTTCTCTCATTCTCATATTACACTAAAATAATCTGCGATGCAGCAGGTATATTTCTTTAAATCATTCGATTAACATAAAGAATTTATAAATTTGTTTTGTCAATAAAAATAAATACCATACATTTTTGAAAAAAGTCCCATGTAAAATTTTTAAATTATCTAAATTTTCGGATGAAAGTATGCAAATTATTTTTTCTTAAACTTATCTTTATTTATCATTTGAGTTTCATTTCACCAGTCTTATTAGTTGCTGTATGACGTCGAACAAAATATATTTTGCTTTAATCCTAATATAATAAACCAAACCTATTTTTATAATAATCTAAAATATCAATCCTCATTTGGATGAAAAGTTCATTTATAAATCCGATGCATTATGAACTTCATTTAAAAAAATGAAAATTATGTTAAGTATAAGGATTAATATAATATTCGCGGTTTCATTCTTTTCATGCTAAAAAATGATTCATTTGATCCAATGTATTTGTTATGGCAGAAAAAAATAACTAACAAATGATAAATGCTTAGTACAAATCTTTGAGGAAAAGAATTAATACCAATGCTCGTTATTTACGTACAAAATTAGCTTTTAGCTGTAAAAAATCTTTAAATAATATAAGAAAAAAAGATATACATTTTTTTAAAAATTCATTCGTTTCTAGAAATATGTCTTATAATACTAATGTCAAAGCGGAAATATGAAATATGTTGCCGCATTTGTTGAGAAACTTAGACCATCTTTTGACTTTTATCAGATCTACTCCCTGTATTTGTGATAAGCGATGGAAAAGTTCTAACTTCTTTATTCCAGAATATTTTGCATTTCTTATTTTTTGTGACTATATGTTGGTCTTAGGAGAAAAAAAAAGCTATAAAAGAATGATTTATGTCCTCAAAGAATGCAGGATCAACATAAGAATCAAATTCTTTCAGAGAATAAAGAATACTTTTTTTAATCGAATGGGATCGAATTTCTTAGCAATGAAATTGGATATATATCTAAAGAAAAAAATTTCCAGAAAAAGCAGACTCATTTGAATGGGAATACATAATATGGAAGTTATATATGGGGAAGTTATATATTTTAAATATGGGGAGTGAGAAGATTCATTGATATATACCCAGAGGTGACAAAATTGATGCGATAGCAAATATGTAAAAATATAGATTGCAACAGTATTCCGTACAAAATGTATAAAAGAACAGTAAATGGCAGGGCTTTCATTTGTATTTAACTAATTCATGTGAAAAGGTTTCTGACATGATTATGGTAGCACGAAAGGAGATAACAGATTTTGAACACGGAATGGTAATTCGAGATAGACGCTTGAGACATACCTTTTCAGAAATAGGTAGGAAATTTAACATTCCGAAATCCACTGAAAGCCAAGAGTGTCCCAAGAATACCTATTTCCAGGGATTATTTACCATAAGGGGGAAATGCACATAATAGCCGAAATCAGCGGCGTGTTATTGTTAATACACAAACAACACTGCCTGAAATAACCGCAGGGATCAATGTGTGACGTATGACTGACGTGTCTGGAAGGACTGTGCTTTATGGACTATGGCAGCAAAAGACCACCTCGAGTGGCTTTACTAATAGCACGGCATAGCTTGCAGTGCCTCTCCTGAGGTCGTGACTATATCGATTGAACCCTAGACGACTGACAAACAGATGTGTGACTTGTTCAGATGTGTGACGATTTTAGTTGGTAATTGCTGATGATAGTATTCGAGTGTAGTGAAAAACCCTACGAAGCCATGGACTAAAGTTGCAGCAAGGCACTGTTCATGAATGGACCCAAGCAATGGTGGAATTTTTATGGATGACAACGCGGCATGTCACCGACCCACAACTGCTCGCAATTGGTTTGAAGATGTTTTCTGAGCGATTCTAGTGATTACTTTGGACACCTAGTTCGCCCTACTTGAATCCCATCTAGCATTTATGGGACATTATAAAGAGGTCAGTCCGTGTCCAAAATCCTGCAGAAGCAACATTTTTTGAATTAAAGATGTCTATAGCGGTAGAACGGCACAATATTTCTGCAGGAAACGTCCAACGAATTTTGAATCCATATCATATCGAGTTACTTCACTTTTCCGGGTAAAAGGTTTTACGATATGTTATTAAGAGGAATCGCATGACTTTTGTCAACTCAATGTACAAAAGGGAATGTCCATTTCTTTATTTTGATACACCCTTTAATTTGGCATATCTTTATCTCCTGGAAAGATTAATTGTGGTATTAAAATTTTATGTGCCCTTCGAAATGAGTGAAATGGGGGATAAGAACTTTCTGTGATTTTCTTCTCGACATTTGGAACATATCATCAGACAATAATTATTTTTACATCATCTTAAAATTAAAAATATTATAATTTCAATAACGTCAAGTTATTTGCCATGCAATATTTCACCGATGTATCTTCAGTTTAAGTTGGTTAAATAATATTTTATTTCATTTAATAAGTTTGGCAATTTCATATATTTTATAGCACAAAATTTCAAAGCCACACTATTCATCACAAGTTTCAAAGCCACACTTTTGAAAATATGTCTAGTGGCATTTACTTTTATTTTTTCTTTCGTTAAATTCATAAAATCTAAAATTCAGGCATTTTTTTCTTGCTGTTAATCATTGTTACCAAATAATCAAGCTAAAATTTAGGTACGGAGATCAACATTATTTGATTCAAAAATAGATTGATTAAAAAATAGATCAATTGATAAACTGATTAAATAAAATTGATTGACTAACAATTGATTTTACAATATATGAAACTTTAATAACAGGATTTTTGCTCTCTGTAAATTTTTAAATTGAGCATTAAATTGAGCATTAAATGATATTTTATTAGTAGAAATCTATAATAAACCGCTTAGTATTTTATTAAATTAACTAAAAAAATAAAGGATTTCTTATATGAATAATATCAAAATATAAGAATATATCAACAAATATAAGAATATATCATAAAAATATATCAAAATATATGAATATATATTAAAAAAATATGTGCTTCTATTTTTAATTTGTGTCGGAGTCATGGCTTAGGGGTAGCGCGTCTTCCCCGTGACCTGGGCGTCCTGGGTTCAAGTCCCGGTTAAAGCCCCCCTGTAAAAAGGGGTTGTCCAAGCAAATGTAATGCGTGAGTAGCTAAGACGCACTCTTGGCCCTATTTGGATCTGCTAAAACAAGAGACGCTCCTTTGCCTTAAAATCGCTGACTTCGTCAGCGAGCTTGTCCATAACAAGTGCCCTTATAAGCAACAACAATTTTTGTTTTATAACACAACACAAGCATTTCTTTAAAAGAATATGTGTTTCAACACTGAAATTTTCAACATTGACAGTTTATTGCAATGTTTTTATAATTTTGCTTTGCATTTTAATGAGTATATTTCCATTGAGTTTTTCAGTTCCATTTTTGTACAATTATCTATATTTTTATAGTCAACAACTATCATGCAGTAAAAATACTTGGATGAAATGTTTTTGATTATCTTTCGCTTATTTCAAAGTAAAAGAAGGTATATTCACACATTGTTTCCATAATTCTCTATTTCAGGTGAAAATCTTATCTTTTGCATGACCTTGATAGAATCCCACAAAAAAAAAAAAAAAAAAAAATGTCTCTTCTTTCTTTGGGTGAATGCATTTTCTTTGTAATATTCAGCCTTCTTTCAGAATATTACTCATTCTTTTTTTTATCCTTTCTCTAAAGGAATATATATGTACAAAGAATGAAAAAAAAAATGGTGTAACACAATGAAATAAAGAATACAGCTTCTTTTTCTTCCCCTGCGAAGAATACAGAATGGCCCACATTTCGTTTAGAAAAAAAAAAATTCTGCTCTGACAGGAAGAATTCTAAAACAAATTCTTTGGAATGAACGACTAGGTATGTTTCGTAAGGAATCTATTAATTTTATTGACATGAAAGAAAATGGAAATCTGTTTTTACATTCTATCTAAAATCCGATAATGTAAGTCGTATTTTCCAGGATTAGTTTCTAAAAGTGTATGCATCAATCTTATGTTTATACTGTATCAGGGTCAAGACTGCACTGTATCAGGATGTTTTGTAAATTTGATGAAACCCTACAAAGTTGTTTCGACGATGGAATTGGAAATAATTGAACATTCAACCGACGATAGAACTGATTTAAAAATGCAACTTTGTAAAACTGATTATTTTGCAGAATTGATTATAAAAAGTTATGTCTTAATTAAAACGGTTAATTAAGACATAAATTATAAAAGCGAATCATTTTATTTTAGAAAATTATATAGAATTAGAAAAAAATTGGTACATTAAATTAAAAATTGAAAAAAAAAATTGAATCAGAAAGAAAATGATGTCAAATTAAATTAAAAATTACAAAGTGTGAATCAGACAACAGATGACAAACTAAAATGTTATGAAACTGCATTCGTTAAACTGTATTATGAAAAATGTAAATGTTTTCTAAATATTTATATAAAACACTGTATATGAAATACGCCTATATTTATATAAGACACATTTTTATGCAACACAATTACTGAATATAATGTGTATGTTAATTCGCTGTAAATGCTTAAATTTGTTTAAATTCACAATAACATGGAAAAATAGATGTGATAAAATCAGCTTTTTCAAACAAACATATTTGCCATTACTTAAAACATTTTAAAAGAACCGAGTTAAAAAAAATATTTTGTTCTATTAAATCCTTATATGGTCAATTAGAAATATAATTTTATAGATTGCGATAATATCAATATGTGGTTAATTACGCTCATAATATGATAGATTAATTTTTGTCAAAAACAGAAATATAGAAAATTGATTTAACCCTTAACTGGTAAGGTGAAATTTTAGGACTTTACTGGGGAAGTGCGGCGTACGCATTTCATTTAGACTCAAATTAAATTTTCTAATAAATGTATTAGTATGAAAAACTGCCAATATATTTTGCAGATATTTTTCTTGATATATAGATATGTTTTAGAAATTTTCCAAAATATATTATCATTGGAAAAAGTAAATGCGTTGCAAGATACGTTTTCTTCTCAAATTACATGTTACAATAAATAATATTCTTGAAAAAACATATTACTTTTTACTTTTTAAATCATATTTATTTTTACAGTATATGAAGATATATAGAAGACAATATAATGTAAAAGTCAACAATTATAAAAAATTTTTTTTAAAAAATGACAATGGATAAAACTGGCCCTTTTTTTTATCGACTTGCGTGACTTTCATAGCACGGTTTTCTAGGGCATTTTAAACATACAGGTTAAGAACTAGTATAAAAATTAACCTATAAATTCTGTATATATATATATATATATATATATATATATATATATATATATATATATATATATATATATATATTAATATATTTTATAAATTTTTCAAAATACATTATCACTTGAAAAATTAATTATGTTTGAACATACATATCAGAATCAGTTGAATGCGAACTTTCTTCGAAAAACTCTTCTGTACAATTATCGTTATCATTAAAATCACTTTCTGTTTCATTTAAAAGTGTCTAGAATACTGCTTCATAATAGGATCACTAAACTGGATGATATTTCGGGGCCCAAGTTTTTGCGCCATCTGCTAAGCCTTGTTTATCACTGGGACACTAACAAAGAAGTGCGGTCTTAGAGACCGCGCTTAAAGAAACAACTGAATTATTTTAAAAGGCATCCGCTTAAATTGGCTGAAAAAGTGCATGTGTATTGAAGGTCACAAGACAGGAAGCTATAGGGTCAATCCATTCAATTAAGCTAAAAATAGAATATGGTTGACCGAAAATCCATCGCTAGCTGTCTCACAGACCGCATGTCCCCAGTAAGGTCTAATCTGTGACAGGCAACCTGGGGAAATTGGTGACAAAAATATGAATTGTTTTTAAAGATGATTTTTTTCTTTTTAAATTTAAAGTAATTGAAATCTTTCAAAATATTTATTGAATGATTTCCTCTTTCCCACACACGTTCTTTGTATAGCAGTTTTAAGTTTTTAATATCACAAACATTTAAATGAATTTAGTAAACTTGAAATGGAATAAAGTTCGGAATGGCAATGAAGAATTCAGTATTTTTTCATTTGTGTCCAGATAAAAATAAAATGTTGCTTCATCTCTTATCCTTAACCCTTGAATGGTTTGAGAGTATTCTGAGTGTGAATCGATTTACGTATTTTTATATTTTTAATTAGTAATTAAGAAATTCATAAACATTAAGATTTAATACGAAATTTATATGAAATTTATAAATAGCTCAATTATTTTATGGATTTTTATCTGAATCAAACAAGTGCGAAGATATCGAAAAAGAGAAGATATTATCTAATGAGAAGCTTATGTAATAACTGCCAAATTAAGATGTTTCGGCATACCTCTGAAATATTATTATATTATTTTTTTTTATTTTCCTTTATACACTATTTCTTTTTTAAATGAAAGCATGGAATCTTTATTGCTTGGTATTATTACTATATAGGTTTATTTGCTATACAGTTACCTTTAACGTCAAATGGAAAACATAAATTTTACATGATCTGATAATTACAATACACCAATTTAACAATAAAACATAAGTATGTGCAAACAGACGCTTAGATGTATAGAAATCTACTTCATCTGTGTATATAGTGTATTTATGGAGAGAATAATCCACATTTCTAAATATCCATAAAAATTAAAGTGTTGGTATCAACTAAACAAAAAGCATATTAAGATTTCTCCACAATATCATATCTTTAATTCCTTACATTCTTAGCCACTTAGGAAAAAAACTTATCAAATCTCATGAGTTTTAGATGATAAATTTATCAAGATTTATTTTTTCAGCTTTGTCTTCATCTGGACCAGATGATACTGTAAGTAGGGATTGCAATACCAGTATACCGGGATACCGAATACCGGTATTTTGAGCCATTTGTACAATTTTGTAATACCGGTATTCAGAAGTTTAAATACTGGTTTTTCGGTATTTACTAGAAATTTTTAAAATTGTCTCCATTAATGCAACAGCTAATGCAACAATAAATTTCATGTGGCAGTCACTGAAAGAACAGCACTCATCTGAAGAATTATATATTACATTGAAAAATCGCACAGAAGAAAGGCATACCGAAATAGAAAATGTCTTATCGTATTTACATAATTATAATTATTTTAAAAATGAAAAGTAAAAAGAAGAAAAGGAAATAACCAATTCAAATCTGATTAAGCTTAGAGTAAATTTTCTTAAAATTTTTTACCCACAAACCTATCCACATTCAGTAGAATTCGGTTCAATTATCGAAGATTATGATATCACTACTGTCGATAATGAAAAGGAATTGTCTCTTGAACAAAAATTAGAATTAGCGATGAATAAAAAAAAATTCAACGAACCAAATTACAATACAGAAATCAGCTATATCCAAAACCATCTGACGAGAAATCGGTTTATTTGAAGATGAGGGTATAGAGGTAAATACTTGGAAAAAGTATATCGCGTATTGCTAACAGTACCACCAACGCCGAAACATCGTTTTCGACAGCTGATAATTTTTACACAAAATTACTTTTCAGTCTTAATGACAGTACAATTGATGCATTATGTTTTTTAAAATCATATTTCAAAAATTTGTAAAAGTACCACAGACTGAATAGTGTTATTTGCACTTTTTTTGGGATTTAAATAAATAAGATGTTCCTTTATTTATTTATTTTTTTGATTATATACTGTTATAATTCATAAGTTACAGATTATTTTTTGTGATATTTACACTCTCTAACAAAAAGTGGTAAATAAAACAAAGAAACACCTGTGTTTTCTTTCATTTTCTAAAATTTCTAATATTGGTATTAATACCGGTATCCCGGTATTAAGATTTAAAAAATACCGAATACCGGTATTGAAATTTTGGTCCGGTATTGCAATCCCTAACTGTAAGATTAGAATAAAGGAGTTGTTTGTTAATATAAGACAAGAGCAGTGACAAAGAAAGATGCAATAATCATTGTCATATGTTCATACATGAATGGAGATAGTATCCGGTGCAAGTGCTTTTCCATCAAGTCTGCAACATCGCAGATCTTTTCAGCAATCTTCCGTTAAGTAGATTAACATGTGGTTGCTAGAGGCAATAGAAAGAAAAAAAAGAAGAAGAATTTGAAATAGGATTCATGATCTTTACACCAAAAAAAGTGTTTACGTCTTATATGATGATATGAAAATGTTCTTTTAAAAATGCGTACTAATTTGTCTTAAGTATTTCATAAAATTTATCAAAGAAAAGAAAACTTCCATATTCTTTATTTATTTTTTTAATTTGTTCGAGTATTCCCCCAAAAGGGATATTTCTTACAGGTTGAAACGGAGATCAAACTAATGAATTTTAGTCCAAATTTCAGAACGACTATCAAAATTACTAAATTAAAATGCAACAAATTGAGAATTTGTAATTTTAAGTTGACCATTACTCTCGGAGCTTAGCAAGCAATATATCTTATCGCAATTTTTCAGATTTAAAGTAAAAAAACGTAATTGTTGAATTTTTCGCAACTTGAAGCAAATATTTCTGCTTTTTTTATTTATTTGAAATTAGCGAAAATATGCTGTATTATGTGCAAACTAAATATAAAAAAATATTTATTGCTTGTAGTTGAAAATTCATTCTTTTCATCCTTTTAAAACATTTCGGAGAGAGTTGGTGTTCTTTTCTGACCAACAATACTTAAAAAAGACGCTTGTTATTTTGTGTAATATTTGCAGTGAATCAGTTTTATCAGTCAATTAATTTTAAATAAGGAACTTTCATGTAAGCTGAACAAACTACATTCCATTAAAAATTACCTTCATTGTTTTCTGTTAAAAAATTATTTCTGCTGCAGTGAAGCTATTCGATCAATAAAATTAATCTTTCTTGAAAATCATCTAGATATAATCCACTATATTTGGCAAAAAATATAACGCTTTCGTTAAATTAATTCATAAACAAAAATTATCGTCTGCATAATTGTATTCACTCTCGATTAAGAAGCAACTCATTTATTTTAAAATTTATACTATATACGCTTGTCTGGATTAACGGTCATAACTCCATAAAGCTGATTTCATTAAAATCACTGTGAATTAAACAAAAGCGCACGTTAAGCGTTTTAGTTCTATGGGCTACAACAGCTAAGGTTAATATCTGAAATAATTGTACAACATTGATTTTTTTTCTCTATGTTTTTTTTTGTTTGAATAAAAATGCCATGATTTTGATTATTACGCCTTTTACATATTTTTAAAAAGGAGACATGTATATATCATAATGCTGTAAATATGCTTAATCCACTTAAATTTGTATTCATTCATTTTGTCAGTATGTAAAGGAATGCAAGCAAAAAAAAAGAACATTAAAATTCAATCATAAAAATTCAATCAAGATTCAAGAACAAAAAAACGTAAAAAGGTTGTTTTTTTGCTTGCAATCTCTTACATACTGACAAAATGAATTAATGTAAAACTAATTGGATTAAGCATATTTACATCATTATAATTTATAGATAAAATGTGATGTTTTTTCAAAAATATAAGTCTGGCTGAATGAGGTAGAGATTTATTAGTTCCTCATTAATAATTATTTATTCCAACAAATTACATTTGCTTCGAATTTGGTAGTTATAGGTTAAATAGTCCACCCTAAAAAGTATACACAAGAACACATGTGTTCTTCTTTATTTTTAATCGATAACATTATTTCATACAAAACATCCATTGTTACCGTTACAAAGATGTGTTGGGAGGAAGAAATACCGCTGTGCACGAAATATAGTCATTAATTATGCTATCAATAGTAATGACTAATGAATTTAATATATCTAGATGAAATTGTAATAAATTAATGCAGTAATATAATTATTTTCTTACATTTGGTTTTGTAGTTTAATTACATTTGTTACAACGCTGTGATACATTTGTTACTTTCGTTGTCACAATGATATATAGAATTAAGCAGTTATTCCATTTGGCAGCAGAAAATAAAGCATGTATATCATATGAGTTTTCATTTATTTATTCTAGCATAAAAATAATCAGTGTAGATAATGTGAGATACTCAAATGCGCTATTTAATAACCGAGGTAGGGAAAGTGAATATGACATTTAAATAATTTATAAACGGAAAACGCTTTCTGGATATTTTTATTGCATTTTTAACATTAAAGATAGGTACTGTTGCACAAATAGAATGAAATAACATTCAGTAAATTCATTAATGTACTCTTAATTATAACGTATATTTGCTTACTTGCGATAACAATCATAATTTCATAATGAGAAATGCAGTGAAATGAGTATTTACTGAAATTCAGATGTTTCGGCATCTTTTATGAATTTTTGAAATAATTGCATTACATTCTGAATAATTTACGTTTTGATATGTTTTTCCCTACTACAAAAAAGGATTTAATTATCTCATAATATCATTCAGATTATTTTCAAATAACACATAGTTATATCTTGAGAAAAAAATATTGTCCGAGTTACTGCAAATGATATTTCAATAAAAATGGTGAAAAAAATTCATTCATTGAAGAGGTTAAAGCAATATGTCGCAGTTTTCCCGTCTTACATTCAGTCGCCTTCTGGTTGATTAAACTAATGAAGAATTACGTTTAAAGTCAAGAATACAGAATACATGAAAATAAAAAATGGCTTAGGTAATAAATTTTTTTATTCACTGAATATATAGACCTCTATCCGTTCCAATATTTTCACTAATAAAACCTGCGGGAGTGGTCTTCTTAAAACTTTCTCGTATACTCTATAATAAAGGTGTTATCTCAGAGGAAACCTTGCATGGCACTGGCTTAAAATAGTTGCGAAATATTAATTTTGGAATGAATTTATCATTTTTTTTATCATTTCTGAATCTCTCTTGTGATATTTGAAGATAGTTTTGACGATTAATTTCTGACATGCGGTTAACCCTTAACTGTGGACATGTGATCTGTGAGACCGCTAACGATGGATTTTTGGGCACCCCTAATTTAGTTTTAGCTCAATTGAATGGATTGACCCTGTCAGCTTCCTGTTTTGTGACCTTCAATACACGTGCACTTTTTCAACCGATTTTAGCATATGCTTTTTAAAATAATTCAGTTATTTCTTTTAGCGCGGTCTCTAAGACCTAACTTCCCTGTTTGTGTCCTAGTGATAAACAATGCTTAGCGGATGGCGCTAAAACTTGGACCCCAAAATATCATCCAATTTACTGATCCTATTCTGAAGCAGTGCTCCAGACAGTTTTAAATGAAGCAGAAAGTGATTTTAGTGATAATTAAAATGTACAGATGAGTCTTTCGATGAAAGTTCATATTTAACTGATTCTGATATGTTTGTTCAAACATAATTAATTTTTCTAGTGATAAAGTAATTTGAAAAATTTATAAAATATAAATATACTAAGATATATATATATATATACAGAATTTAAATGCTGATTTTTATACTTGTTCTTTACCTGTATTTTTAAAATGCCCTAGAAAACCGTGCTATGAAAGTCACACAAGCCGATAAAAAAATTGCCAATTTTACCCATTGCCAATTTTTTTTTCATATGATTGACGAATTTTACATTATATTGTCTTCTATATACCTTCATATACTGTAAAAGTAAATATGATTTAAAGAGAAAAAAAAGTGATATGTTTTTTTCAAAATTATTATTTATTGTAACATGTAATTTGAGAAGAAAATGTATGTTCCAACTCATTTACTTTTTTCAATGATAATATATTTTGAAAAAATTCTAAAAAATATCTATATATCAAGAAAAATATCTGCAAAATATATTGGCAATTTTTCATACTAATACATTCCTTAGAAAATTTAATTTGAGTATAAATGAAAGGCGGTCTCATAGACCCCACCTCCCCAGTTAAGTATTAAAATTTCACTTTCCAAGTTAAGGGCTAATAGTATTCGAAAATCAAATTTTTGTTTTAGTCTCGTTTTTTCCAAAGAATTATAACAAAAATTGACACAAAACAAAATGAGTAGTCACTTACCATATTTGACACATTTAAGTCATTGCGTCTCTGAGTTATCTATCCTGTTTGTAAGCTTTTGGAGGTACACATTGATAGACAGTCAATCCTTTGCTCTATTTGATTCAAAATTTAATAGGTGTTTACACAATAGACGTTAAATCTGCTTACTGAAATTTATTCATCCGGTTCTCTTTGTTTTGGAGTTATAGTGTTAACTTATAATTGAACATCTGAACAAACAGAATTCCACAGAATTGAGTTTGATGGAGAAAAATTTGATAGAAAGATTGAATTTGTAAAAATTGTATACCAAATTTCATCCGTTTAGCTCAAAGAATTTTTGAATTATCTTCGTCACAGTCAGACGATCGGACATTTTCCAGAAAATGTGTTTTCCGGGCTGAGGGAGGTCGAAATCTTAGAGACACGTCAAAATCTCGAATTCGGATTTTTCGACGCTAACCAAAATTAGAAATAAATATTAAGTTAACAGCCAAAGAATCAAAAAGAAAGATTAAATGAATCCGGCCTGAAGACTTTCTCAAGGGTCACCCTCAGGCAAGGATTCAAACCAGGGATTTTTTCTGTGAGGGGTCTGACTTTCGTCCAACAAACTGACCCCTCGTGACCAGAAAATCCCAGAAAATTGAGGTTTGAGGGGTCAGTTTGTTGGACGAAAGTCAGACCCCTCACAGAAAAAATCCCTGGTTTGAATCCTTGCCTGAGGGTGACCCTTGAGAAAGTCTTCAGGCCGGATTCATTTAATCTTTCTTTTTGATTCTTTGGCTGTTAACTTAATATTTATTTCTAATTTTGGTTAAGTTCATTCGTGTTTTAGTTGTAGCAGCATTAGCGCTCTCTAAATACAATGTATATTTTATATTTTATTATATAGATTCAGAAAAATTATATAGATGTTTTTGCACATTGTTTATTTATGGATTGATAGTTTCTTTTCGACGCTAATGCATTTTCGATACTTTGTACAGGAAGGGTACTGTACTTGGTTATCCCTTAATGATAATGGGATGTACCTCCTACGGGAGAGGTTGTTTTGTGGCTGTTGATGACTCAACCATAAAATAAACTAATCCATCTCAAGGTTCCAATTATTCAGTAATATCCGCATGCTTTCTGGCCGGGCGAAGTAGTATTTTGTGGTTCATTTATTTGATACAATACACTTTATTTGTTATTCCTCATTCATATTTCTGTTAAGAGGCTTTTAAATTCCTTATTATCATAGTAATTACATATATAGAATTACATAGCAGCTTCGGATATTCTGTTTTTTTATCTTTTAAAAACGGTCCAACGCATGCATCTGACTTGACTTTTTTGATACAATATTCAGATCTGAAATTAAATAGAGTACCTATTTCACAATACCATGCGAGACATGTGAAATACAACTCTAAATGCATACGAAAGAAAGCAACGTGCTTTAAGGTGTACGTACACACTTGAAGATTTTTTTTTTAAATTTTAACTTTAAAAATACAGTTTTTTCACAGTAGGTTATTAATATATGTTTAAACTCATTTCAGTGAGAAAAAGCCATATTACACTAATTATTAATTAATAAAATAATATTTAATAAGCTAATTAGATTTTTTTTGAAACAGGATATCTTAAATTCTAATTTGTACAGACACACAATTCTAGTTGGAAATGATGCCTAATATTAGTCTTCATGTTGTCTGCCTCAAACAAGTTATAAAAATAAATAGTTTTTTAAAACAATTTTTTCATCAACGATGAATAGGAAAAGCGAGTTTTTTTCTGTAATTTTAACATTCAAACAGTTATTAAAAATTTATTTCTATAAATATAATTTTGATGGAGGCACAAAACATCCGCTATTTCATACAGATTAGTTTGATATATAAATAACTGTATTTGGTTAATTTCTTGTTGAGTTATGATTGTTTGAATGAAGCAACATAGTGGAAAAATATCATTCTTCATAAAATAAGTTTTAAAAACACCGTAACTAGAGTTTTTAATGAAAGCACCTCAAGAAAAATAATTATATAACTCAAGAAATATTTCGAATACTGACAACATCTTGGCATCGTTTGAAAGCTAAAGGATCAAAGAACATTATTAAGCAATAAAAAAATATTCAATATTTTGAACAATTTTCGAAGTTTCAAGTGTGTATATACACCTTAATTGTTCCTGGTTTTTGGTTGATTTTTAAATTTAAATAACATATACCTTATCTATCTTTGCTTTTACAGCTTTTATTTGCAGTTTTAATTGATATAAGATATTTATTCCTATGCAGAGTTTCTTTGAATTATTTTCAAATGTAAGCGATATTCTTGGATCAGTCATTTGGATTTGGCTAACCGTTTGAACACCACGCTTTGTGGTCCCACTTATACCATCAATACAAGTCTTACCATGAGATATGGATGAAAAATGCCAGGTTGTGGATATCTCATTCAATGTCATCGAGGAAAATTATTTATTTATGTTTAGAAAGCTACGAAATTCCGTCTGACTGAAATTCTAATTGTTGCAATTTTAACTCTGGATGTTTTTCTGAAAATTCTTCTGGAATTAATTTATTAAATACAATTACTTCATACTTATTATAATTATTATAATACGAGATAACAATATATGTTTCATGAAAAACATCAATAATAGTGGCGTCGATAAAATACTATAATAGTATATTGTTTGGAAGATTTATTTTGTAAATGTGCAGCCGGAATTTCATTATGATAAATGTGAGAACAGTGTTCGTAAATATCAGCTAGAATTAAAAATTCACCACGAGACAGATTTCAATTTGTAAAGAATATAGACTATTAGATTTTACATAAACATACATGCCCATGCTGCAGGAAATACGCAAATTACTTGAATACCTCATTTGCACTCCGGGATGATGAGCTCTGAAATATGGTTCTATCGTCTCCATAATTCATCGTCAAGGTCATTAAAAGACATAAATCATTTACGAATGTTTAAATATGCACAAATTGCAGTCTTCAAAAGCAGAGAAGAAAGATTATTTGAAGTCATTTGTAACCATTGCATAGATTAGTTGTTAACAGCGTTATTATCTTCTTTGACATATACGATTTCTAATGGATATAGCTCATCATACGGTTTTTAATACTATAAAAAATTGAATTATTATGATTTATACTCTTAAATAGATGAAGAAAAGAAAATTTGGGAAGGAAGCATGGCCTGCATTATATATTGGACATTGATTTATTTGACACCGATAATGAGGAAGAGTACATTGTGAATAAGTCTAGGCGACGAAAAAGAATGAGATGGTTCATTAAATATCGGGATCAATGGATATGCAAACAGCAATATTATGAAGAAAAACATATACTATATAGAAACGTATATATAAAATACATATTGACCTATTATAAAACTCTACATATTTATAAAGCAAACCATTAACTTAATTAGTATTATCATCGCAAAAAATTAGTTTCAGTATTCTATTAATTAACTTTTAAATTTTAATTTGTATATTTGTTCACACATAATATTCAAGACCTAATAGAATCAATTTTTCCTTTCAAAATATATATTATTCAATCAATTTTCAATTCGCCTTAACGGTTAAGCATCAAATTCATAGCAGTACATAATTAATACTTATATATTGTTTTTTGAGCTCAGCAGTAAGGTAACAACATCTGTGTGGTTGTATTGTATTTCCGATTGTACAATGAATATTTTTTTTTCTCTGAAACCTATAAAATAGCTTATTACCACTAAGACCCTACTATTATTTGAACAGTAAATGTATTAAATTTTAAAATTCTAACAAAAAATACTTCATATTTTACTTTTAGTTCGTTAAATTTCTAATATCTCATTGCTTTCGGAATTTTTGCAGTGAAATTGTGTTTTTATGTTTTTTCTTATATTCGATTGTATTTTGCATTTTTCTTGTAACAATAATCATTTTTTATAATTTATTTCCTATTGTTTTTCAGTTTTTAATTGTTAATATTTATATGAATCCATTTCATATTTGTTGCCTCTTAATCATCTCCCAAAAGAGCTTACCTAGAAGATTAAGATTCAACCCCCACCCTACCCCTTTAAACCTAAATGAAGATTTTCGAAAAACCTTTTTTGTAGATACCAAAATAGGGTAATATAAATGCGATATCATAAGATTATTCAGCTGACTTAAAATTAAACCAAATAAAATAAGCACATTGCAGGCAAGAAAAAACTCACCACATATTTAGCTAAATTAATTAATTTTTTAAATGCAATGAACCTCATCCAGTTTTAGAACGACTCCTTACTTAGAAATACCCAAACGCGCATTACTTCAATTACTTAACTGAAAAACTGTAATGTCTCAATTTAATAATTCATAAACATAAATGACCTTCCATGCATTTTCACTTATTTTTAAACATTACAAAGAATGTCTATAAAAGCAGATGAATGCCTAGTGCATTATTTTATCTCAGCTGCATTATTTTTAATTAAGAGATATACGCTTACTTGCATTAAAAATTATAACGACTCAGAGGAATTTTTACGAGAAATGCATTTATTGAGGTTCCTGGACAATTAAACAAAAGCAGCCACTAACAGTTTTGCAAAAAATAATTGTCTTGAATACCTGGAAGAATCATTTCACATTTTGACTTTTTTTACGCCCTTCAATAAAAATGCTTTAATTTTCATGACATTCAATTAGATTATTTTCGAAATGTGTCGCATATTCCTTACTTTAAAAAGGAAATGAATCTAGTGTCGTTGAAAATGTCTTTTAAAGTAATACGAATAAAAAATGATTTAATTAAGAGACAAAAGCACTGCAGGGAAAAATTTGTTTAACGTATCACATTCGCTCGCATTTTGACTAATTGAACTAATAAAGACTAATGTCGTAGCATATACATTTTCCGACAAAACAAGCTCAAGATGCCTTTTTTCCATCTACGGAATTCAAAGTCTTTTGTTATCTTCAGTGCTCATAATATTTAAAACATATATTAACACATTTTATTTCAAAATTGATAATAATTGTAATAAAAATAATAAATGTATTCTATTTTTAAAATTTTATTCACATAAAAAATGAAACAATTTGATAAACACGGAATCACCTTTATATTTACAATTAGGCGCCTTTGGAGACCAGAATGGTTGTGCAAGATTAGAGGTTTTTAAAAATGTCCTCAAATAATTTGTACAATTATATTTTAATAGCTTTCTTAACAAAATATTTTTTTATACTTTTAATTTTTATGGACATATAACTCAAATTATTTCTGAAACAATACATCGTTATATCCAATTTTTTATTATTTCACTACTTTTTATTCTATACCTTTGAACATTCATTTATATAACAGGAAATAGCAGCAGATTTTAACAATGTATTCACTTTAAAGCTTTTCGCTATTTATTACTTCTGAAGGTAAGAATTAAAAGTAAATCCAAAAAGTTGAATGTTTTTTTTTTTTTTTTTAAATATGCATTACACTGAAACCTAGACAACCTCTAAACGTTACCCTGATCTTCATACACTGGCCATCTAAAAGACGCCATGGAAAAATAATATGAATATAATTATAATATTATTAGATTTAAAGTTAAATATATAAATATTAATAGATTATTTTCATTGATAAATTTGATGAAATATACTTAAAATGTATATAAAAATTAATTAAAATTTTTAACAAATTATAGGACAAAAATGGTATTATTGAAAACATTTTTATTTTGAATTTCAAGATAATCTCGGCAATAATATTTTCGAAATTGGGGTGCAAATAATTCAAAATTTTGTTTATCTTTTAAATAAAATTTCAAAAAATCATTGTTCCGAGGTTTACATGTCCATCCTCCAAATCTTATATTATACATTAAGTTTGGTACTTCTATTGTAAATTTTCTTTCCTGTAGAGCTTCAATATACACAGAGACACAAGCACTAATTGACCTTTATAATTAGTAGAGATATAACAATTCGCAAAATTTGTTCGTAATTCAGTTAAAGTTTTTAATAATATTTGGAGATTTTTTACATATATAAATATAGCTTTAAGAGTTTTGTTTTTATTGGTTTTACTTATATTTTTTAATGTTATTTTATCTTAATCAATAAATTTTAATTTTTATGCTGCAATTATAAAAGTTTACTGTCTGTTTGTTAAATTCATCGATAAAGAAAATTTTTATAATTGCTTACCGTGATATTATATAGAAGTAAACATATATTTCGCTATTTTTGAGAATTACCTATGCAAATTTCCGATAAAAGTGAATATGTGATTTTAAGTTAGAAAAAGCAATGACGAAATATCTTCATGTGTTTATATCCCGGATATTATTAAATTTTCAATGAAAAATATTTTTCATATTGGTTGTTTCTTGGACACTATCGCATTATTTTGAGGGCTTTGATCATATTTGTATTCATACGTTAATTTTCAATCTTTTATTTTTTTATTTTTTTTCATTTTTTAATCATTTGTATTCATATCATCGAGAAAATTAAGATTCACACAAACTTACTATCTTAAATCTAAATGAGTATTTTCAAAAAAGCTTCTTCAAAAGCAGATATTAAAATAGGGTAATATAAATAAAATCTCAAAAGATTATTCTGCTGACTTAAAAAAATAAATTATAATAAACATATTTCAATAGTCAATAAAAAAACTCTAATCCTCATATTTAGCTAAGTCAATTAATTATTTTAAATGCAATAAATAGCATCCACTATTTCAACGAATCCTTACTGAGAAATACACAACCGAGCAATTCATTTCAATTACTTAGATAAAAACTGTAATGTCTCAATTTAATAATTCATAATCATAAATGACTTTCCGCATTTTCATCATCTTTAAGCATTAAAGAGAATACCTATAAAAGCGAATGCACAGTAGATTCTCATGTGCATTATTTAGAATTATAATGACATAAAGGTTTTTTAGAAATGCATTTATTGAGAGTCCTAGAGAATTAAATAAAAATGGGCACTAACAGTTTTGAAAAAAGTAATTGCCTTAAATACCTGGAAAAATCATTTCACATTTTGACTTTTTTACGCCCTTCAATAAAAATGCTTTAATTATCATAACATTCAGTTAGATTATTTTCGAAATGCACCGCATATTCATTATTTTGAAAAGGAAATGAATCCAGTGTCGTTGCAAATGTCTTTTAAAGTAAGAAGATCCTAAAAATGATTTAATTAAGCGCAAAGTTGCAAAAAGCACTGTTTTCCGCATCGCATTCTTCCGCATTTTGACTAATTAAACTAATAAAGACTGATGTTGTAGCGTATACATTTTATGAGAAAACAGGTTCTTGTGCATTTTTTTTATCTGCGGAATGCTAAGACTTTTGTTCTCTCTAGAGCTCATGATATTTAAAAGATATATTAACACACATTTATTTCAAAAATGATAATAATTGCTATACAGATAATAATAATTATATCATTAAATATATTCTGTTTTCAAAAATTTATTCACAGAAAAAAAATGGAACCATTCGACAAAGACTTAATCAATCTTATATTTACAATTAGACGCTTTTGGAGAAGAGAAGAAACGGATTCTGCAAGATTAAAGGGATTTAAATATTTCTTGAAATAGTTTGTATAATTATATCTTAATAGCTTGTTTAACCAAATATTTTTAAACTTCAAATTTTGAAAGATGTATAACTTATATTATTTTTGAAGTTTTACACCGTTTGGTTACTTCATTAATTTTTTTTTCTATATATTTAACAGCAGGTTTTAAAAATTGATTCACTTTAAAGTTTTTTAACTTTTATTACTTCCAAATGTAAATACTAAAGCAAAAGTAGGAAAGTTGAATAAATTTTTAAAGCATGCATTATACTGAAACCCAGTCAGCTTCTAAACATTACCCTAATCATACACTGACCATCTAAAATACGCCATGGCAAAATATTAATAGCATCTTGTGAAATTATTAGAGTTTCAGTTCAATATTAAAAAATTAAGAGATTGTTTCTATTTATAAAATATACTTAAAATATATTAAAAAAATTTAATTAAAATTTCTAACAACTTATAGAGCAAAAATGTCATTATTGAAAAATATTTTTGCTTTAATTGCAACATAATCTGCTAAAAATTTGAGTCAAAAATTTTAAAATTTCATTTTACTTTTAAATAAAAGTTCAAAAACATTGACCATAGGTGCTCATACCTAACCTCCAAAACTTATAATATAAGTTTTGGAGGTTGTATTAATATTATGTATTAAGTTTGGTAGGTCTAGTGTAAATGTCTTGGTGTGTAGGGCTTCAACATACACAGAAACACAAAACTTATTGATCTTTATAATTAGTTGAGATATAAGAATTCAAAAAAAATTTCACTTAATTCAGTCAAAGTTTTTTCATAATATTTGGAGACTTTTCACACATATAAATAAAGCTTTAAGAGTTATGTTTTTATTGATTTTACTTATATTGTTTAATGCTATTTTCTTTTGTATATTATTAATTCAATAAATCAGCTTTATTTAAGGAAAACATGGTTTAGAATATTTTCTTTCAATTCGAGGCAAAACTGCTAATTTATAAAGCTTTAATAACAGAAATACACGTATTACAATGGTTTAAATGAAGTCAATATTTATGTAACTTGAGTCAATAAATACTCTAATAAATTACGCATGGTTAGCTTTTATCTAAATCCTCTGCTCTGTGGATCCTATTTTACAAAATAATCTTCGAAATTTAATATTTTAAATAAAAAGAGTTGCACTCCATTTAACTAAATCAATAACTGAAACTGTCTGATTTATGAAAATCTTAATATCACAATTCTATAAAAATGGGCGACCGTCTCAAAGAAAATATGCCAATCTGGGAACAGTCTTTCTCATGTCTAATAGGCCTAAAAATGTGAAAATATTGATAATTTTAAACTATTCAAAACTTTATAAGTCGATTGGATTTGCTAGAAGAAGAAAGACACGTTTATTTATTTATTAAAAAGTTGAAGTATCAAGAGTATTTCGCAGAATATAATTCCTTTGGTCCAAAAGACTGAATAAAATTTAGATTTCATAATTTTTTGAAATATATTTATAGACCGAAACAAAATAAAATATTGCTATTCAAGTCATTTAAATCCTTTTTAAAATAAAACTAAACACTAAATTTCAGGATAAATCTGAGGAATTTTTTTGAATAATTCATGAGATATTACATAATTTATGAAAATTATTCTGTAACACATATAAGATTTAAATGCCGAACCAGTCTGCTTTCAATGCTCATGTTCTTTAAAAAATGCTTGGTTTCAGTAAAAAAAGTTTTTTATATTAAAGTTTAATAATTACACTTTAATTTAAAGTAGAAATTTTAGGGAAACTGACAGAAAATTAGAGAGATACATATTACATTAGACTTAATACCTGCATAACAGTATGAGTGAATAATGTGGCTATTAAAAAATGAAGCTTAAAAATATTATAAAAAAACTATTAAAATACAAATTACATAAAACATATAATTGAAAAATTTTAAAAGCATTATGACTCGTGAACAGGGTGATCACCAAAGGAGGCTAGTAATCAATAAAGTTTAGTTTTTGTAAGTCAATTATTATATGAATTATTTTATGATAAATAAATAACTTGTTAGATTGGCAATGTAAAAAACAGTTTAAGGTATTTTTGTTAAATTCATCGATAATGAAAATTTTTATAACTTTTTGACCATTATGTTATATACAGTGGAGGCCAAAATTGTGGACACTTTTGAAAATCGTTAGTGTTTTAACTCTGTATGCTTGTAGAAAATGTTACATCTCATAAAATGCAAACTATTACATAGAATTTTAAAGAGAATTTAATGTTAATTTCAATACAAAAAGCAATATTCAAATGTTTGCGATTCAAAGAAAGTTATTCTTATTTTAGTTTGAATAGCAAACACAGTGATGAAGTGGGTTGTAATTTTTAACTTTCCCGACAAATCACTGTTCTTGTTCTGGGAATTAATCAAATGTTAATAACTGCTAGCAGAAGTTATCGTCATGTTTAAAGTTGGAACAAGTCATTATTGAGCTTTTTTTCTGTTGAAAGAAAAATGTTTTTTTTTTGTAATCAAATTGGAAGTTAGAAATTTTGTTAAACTTTTTAATATAGAGATGGAATTTTTGTAAATAATTCTAATGTTTTGTCAAGAAACAATGACATCAAAAAAAAGATTAGATTGGACACTTAGAGAGAGAACTAATATTAAGATATTACATGAGTGTTACATTGTATTTTTCCTATGCTGAATTTTCAAGACAAGTGGGTGGTTCAGTGACTACATCTGGAGTCTGAACGCTTTGTCTACGATATCAAGAAACAAATTTAATAAAAAAACAAAGCAGGAAATGGCTGAAAAAGGTGCACCATATCTGTTGATGATAGAAAATAAAAAGATTATATCTTCAAGATAGAAGAATACCACCAAAAGTCAATTGAATGATGCTGGTATTCATGTCAGTTCAAGAACAATCAGGAGGAGATTATTAGATGTTGGACTAAGAGGTAGAATTCTACGAAAAAATCCGTTTCTCAATTTACAGCAGCATATAAAAAGATTACAGTAGGCAAAGGAACGCGTTAAAGGGACAGATGATCAGTGATCACAAGTTATACGAATTGATGAAACAAAGATATTGTTATTCGGCAGTGATAAGTGAAAATGTGTAAGACATAGAATATGCTAAGAGCTACATCCTGACTGAATTCAGACAAGTATGAAGAACTCGATTAGTTTGATGATTTGGCCATGTATGTCAGTTGACGGTATTGGTCTTCTTCATGTTATCGATGGGACATTAAATGCAAGAAAATACATCAACGCTATTCCAGAGCCAAAACTTACACCTTCTATCAGCGATATCTTTCCCAACAGCACATAATTTATTTTTCATCAGGATTCAGTTCACACAGCAAAAATATCGAAAGCGTGGTTTAGTACAAAGAGAATTGAAACAAAATTATTGAGAACTTTTGGCACCGTTTGAAAACTTTTGTATATATGAAGCATTCATCAAATAAAAGAGATTTAATTGAGGCTATAATTGTTTCCTGGCATCATGCAAATAACGAAGGAAGAGCTTAAAACTCTCGTCAGCTCAATGAAATATAATTGTAAAGCTGTACTAAAAAATAAAGGCTACCCTTCTAAGTACTGATAATAATTACATTAGTCATCAGCATCTAATGTAATTATTGCCTCTCAACTTTTTTTTGTATTGTAAAATTTCAATTTTGTTTTTTTGTATTAAAATCAGCATTAAATTCTCTTTAAAATAATATATAAGAGTTTGCAGTTAAACGTTAAATTAAACGTTACTTTTTCTATGAGCATACAAAGTTAGAAAACATAAAAGTTTTCAAAAGTGTCCGCGATTTTGGTCACTACTGTAGAAGTAAAAATATATTTCGCTATTTTTCAAACTTACCTAGGCAAATTTCAGATGTAAGTGAATATGTGATTTTAAGATTAAAAAAAAGCAATGACGGAAACAATTTGACGAAATATCTTGATGTCATTATATTTCGAATATTATTAAATTTTCAATGAAAACAAATATTTTACATATTAATGGTTCCTTGGTATTTATTCACTATTTTAAAGCATTTGAATAAATTTTGGCTTCATACATTTATTTTCAATATTTTGATTTTTTTTTAATTTTTCATTTTTTAATCATATCTTTTCATATCATTTCATTTCACATTTTTTTATGATTTAATTATCTCACAAATGCCGCTTATCCAGATGATTAAGATTCAGCGCCTCCCCCCCTCTTAAGCCTGGATGAGGATCTTTGAAAAGCTTCTTTGTAGATGTTAAAGTAGGATAATGTAAAGAAATCTCAAAAGATTATTCTACTGATTTAGCTAAATGAAACAAAATAAATATATTGCAGTCAAGAAAAAAAGTTATCTAACATATTTAGTTAATTAGGCTTTTAAATGTAATGAACATCATTCATTTTTCAACGAATCCTTCCGAGAAATACCTAAATGCCAATTATTTAAATACTTAGTTAAAAAAAACTGTAATGCCTCAACTTATTAATCCATAAACATAAATGACTTTCCATGATTTTATTTTTATTTTTAAGCATTAAACAGAATGCTAATGAATGCTCAGTAAATTGTCAAGTGCATTATTTTTAATTAAGGAAAATATGCTTACTTGTATTCAAAATCATAATGACAAAGATATTTTTTGAGAAGTGTTTTTCTTGAAATTTCTGACGAATTAAGCGAAAATAGGTACTAATACAGGTTTGGGAGAAAAAAAAATATAACTGACTTAAATACCTGGAAGAGTCATTTCACATTTTGAGTTTTTTACACCTTTCAATAAAAAGACTTTAATTATCATTACATTCAGTTAGATTATTTTCAAAATGAGCCTCATATTCATTAATTTGAAAAGGAAATGAATCCAGTTTCATTGTAAATGTCATTTAAATTAGGAAAAAAAATTATTTAATTAGGAGGCAAAAGTACTAAAAGGTAAAAATTTTGTTTCCCATATCGCATTCTTTTCCATTTTGTCTAATTGAACTAATAAAGACAAATGTATTCGCGTATATATTTTGCTGCAAAACAGGTCCTGTTACATTTTTTTTTAATCTGCAAAATGCAAATGCTTTTGTTCTCTCAAAAGCTCATAATATTTAAAAGATATATTAGCACACCTTCATTTTAAAAATTATAGTATTTGTTATAAAGATTAAAATGCATTTAAACTTTATTCACTGTAATTTTTGAACTTTATTCACTGAAAAAAATGAAACATTTTGATAAAGACGTAACTAATGTTATATTTATAACTAAACGCCTTTGACGATCAGATGCTTAGGTAGGAATATCACTAACTAAAACATTCCATCAAATAATCCGTACACTTATATCTTAAAAGCTACCTTCACAAAATGAAACGAATACATTTCAATTATAACATATCCAGTTATTTTAGAATATATATTTCATTTTGACACACATTTTAAATATATATTAATTTCTTATCTAGAAAAGGGAATTGTTAATTTTCATCTCACTTTATCAAATGAACTCATTTGATTTATTCTGACAAATGAACCTTGCTACGTCCTAGACACAGACGGGTACGGAAACTCCCCAAGTTGTCGAGAAGTACGTTTAATTAGTTGTCACTTCTAGAAGTGAATGATGATGTAACGCCTTGAATTCTCATTTACAATATTCTCATCAACGAAATCCTTCGAGTGTTCGCAATCATCGTAACAAAAGGTGATCCGCGTGTCATTTTGGACCGTTCGGAGTCATTGAGCGCAACCGTTCAGAGTCATTGAGCGCAATTTATTAGAATGATAATGTGTGGCTGGTATGCTGAATTTTGAAATATTGCTCTGCCCGGTGAATATTTCGTCGTTAAGAAAGGCTTTAAAAGCCTACAAAGCTTACAGCTCAGTTGTTTAATAATGCAAGGATTGTATCGGGAGAGAAGGTTAAAGAGGGTAATTTCATTTCATTTGTAATCATTATACATATTTGTTGGTAATTATCCATGTATATAGTCTTAGTTGATAAATAATATAATCAACTCTGAATTTCTATCAGCTTTGTTTAGGATGTGACAATAGTCAATTAAGAGCTATCATAATGAGGCATTTTAGCATTAAATCTATAATATTATTATTTTGTAGAATTTGGGTGTGATAAGAGGACATTTAATTAAATTTGTATTATTATGATATTCATAAACATTTTTGAAACATTCAAAAAGAAGTTAATATTTAACTCTTTTTTTTTATTTCTACTCATAAGAAATATTTTTGCATTTCTCCTACACTCTATGCAGAAAATATAAAATAAAAACTAGTCTTTTTAACCATGAATCCGAGATGGAAATAATAATAATACGTTAAATATTTAATTTTGTATACTCTAACGTGGGATATCCTTTTACTAATTTATAATTCATTGTACTTATCTTGGTATTCGCAACGAGAGGAAGATGTTTCATTAGTGGACTTGCTTTTACAATAATTAGAAAAATTATATCTACGAAATACTTATGCATTATACATAAGTATTTCATGAAAATACATAATGATGTATATTTTATTGTCTTATTTTGGCAGCTAATGCGTATTTATGACTATTAATGTATAATTTTGCCTAATTAAATCAGTTTTATATCAAACATCGAAAATTGAACATATCCTCAAAATCACACAAATAAATAAATTTCCATAAAAACTGCGGATTTCCAAGGTGAGATGTTTTAAATAAAATGATTTTATTGAGAGTGTTTCCGTAAAATGGTCTGTAAAAGCTTGATACTTAATCTTAAATGTATAATTTTAAATTAAACTAATGATTTTATTTAAAGAAAATAAATTTTCAGCTTTATAAAGATTTATTTTTCTTATTACGCATGGAAAATTTCATAAATAAATAATTTAAAAGACGAATTTAAATAAAATTTGCAATTTCCAAATTCATTAGATAATTACATTACCAGTCTAATTTAAATTGAGAGTGATGCGTTATTATTTATATCCCGGAATTTCACTTTTTAATGGAGTCTCAATTACTCTTATTTCAGAAATTCGTTTATGAAAAATAATTTCCAAATGCTGTTGATGTACAGTAATTTGATGTAAAATTAAATATTTCAAATTTCATTTTAAATTTTCACATTCGAACTTTAATTCACATTTGCATAAATGAAAAATAAATTGCTAAAGCAAGGATTTTTCAATGCTAGAAAATTTTCTATTACATGTAACATTTACGTCGAGAATTTATTGATTATAAAATGAATACACCAATTACTGATAATTATCGTGGATAAATTTCAAAAATCTATTTTCGAATGAAGACCATACAAATGGGTTTTAGGTCAAAAAATATTTAAATTAATTTCATCGAGAAGGTAAAGAAAGCCATGTGGAAAAAAAATGAATTTGCAAAAGTTATTTTCTCAAAGAATTGTCTACTAAAGTCTGTTTGATTTTCAAAGGGCGATATCATGAATGCAAATATCGATTATATTTACAATTAAAATTATCGATATATTTTTGTACAAATACAGTTTTAAACACTTTTCAATTACTAATCTTGAGATTCTGTTAAAAATGGATTTTTTTGTGTGTTTTTCATTTATAGATAAGTATAATTTCGAAATTAAAGAATCAGTAAAACGTATATTGATTTTCATTAAATTCATTTATAACTGTTTTTTAATATTCCTAACACCACATTAGTTTTATATTATTTTGCGGAACAAATTTAAAATCCATAACTAATATACAGCCGAATCAGTTTTGTTCAAGAAAATCTTTTACTTTCACAATCTTTAACCAAATTCAAGCTTATATAATAATGGGTAACAGGAGAAGAGGATGTCAAACAAAAGAAACCACTTTCGGCGTTTTAACTGATTCTTTTAACTTCTCCTTAGAGAATAAACCACTTACCTTTTCCCTTTTGGGACATTTCTGGTTGAAATTTCCTTTCTTTTCGGAGGCAATTGGCGTACAATGTTGTACTTTGATTTCATGAAAGATTATTTCTTAATGTACAGTAAGATAAAGAAATTGATAAAATATTTTCAAAAATGATTTTATACATAGCTTTAAATATCTTTTAAGGTTTATTTTATTTTTGTCTTCACCCATTATAATCGAAAGAAAGGGAAATTTTTCAGACATCTACTAATTATTTTTGATTCGCTTAAATATAGTAAGTTGGTGAAAATAAAATCATATTGTATTTAAGTTTTTACTCATCATCAAGTTTCTGCAACATCGTCGTTATATTGTTTCCGCTTATTTTTTTTATTTTAATGTCGTAAATTTATTTTCATCAACTGTCATTTTAAGTATTTAGACTAATATAATAAATATAATGCAATATTTTTTAGCAAATTTGCAATTATTTTATTAATTAGGTTATATTTATAAACGTATTCAGAAAATTTAAACAATAAATATAAAATTTTCGAAATTTTCTGATTTTAAAATGTTTTAGGTTTTCCTAAATATTATCTTTCAGAAACAGAATGAAGTACTATTAAAAATAAACGCATGTTTTATTGTTAAAATTATTTAATACACAGTGAAATTGTCAATCTGAATTTAATCGGATCAAATCATTAATTCAATCAATTTTCAGTTGTTATTTTTTACTTAATTAACATTGGCGTTATTTGTAAACTAATCACATTTTCTACCTATAGAAACTGTCCTTTTCGTTTTCCTGAGTATCCTTAATCATTTGCATAAGGCCGTATTGCTTCCATACATAATCTCCTTTCTACGCTTTACAGTAAAATTATTTCCTGTTTATAAATTTATATTTTGTTTATTATATCTATATACCTCTCAATGTATAAATAGACATTTCAAATTTTTATATATGCGGCAATTTTTTTATTTTTTTTAAATTTAATGTTACGTTTTGATGAAAGATTCAGAGAAATAATCTACGCTTGGTGAAAACCAAATCGAGATTTGTTGAATAATTAAAATAAAATTTTATATATATTTGGAAAGACTTTTTGCTAAAATCCTAGATGGGCCCACCTCTTGGCGACTTATTTGAAATCTCGCCAAGTTGACTACTAATTGAATATTTGTTATTATTATTTTTCAATTAAAAAATGATACTTGAAGGCCATAAATAATAATAAATAAAATAAAATAAATATAAAAAAAATAAATATAATAAATAAAAGAATAATAAATATAATAAATAAAAGAGTAATAAATATAATAAATAAATGAATAAAATAAAATAAATATAATAAAAAAAATTAAAAAAATCCGTCTAGATTGCCACATTGGCGACGTTATCGCCACTCGTTTGAGAAGAATTCAAAAAGACGCCAAGAGGTGGGCTGTGCTAAGATCCACCCGACTTTTTTTATTCACCTTAAACTTTTGGTTTTCACGGATTAAAAAAATCTGATTCGACATCTTTTATTCCATTAAATGATTTTTATCAAAGCATTCAAATGTACTGAAAAATTTCAATATCAGTTATTGTAACTGCCAATAAATTTTATATGCAATATAAACAAATATACTTTTGACAAAAAAGGATAGAAAGAAAAAAAATCAATACAGCAAAGCTAAAGAATAAAAGAAACTTCATCTGAAAAATTATAGTAAATACCATATCATTAATTCATAAATGTTGTATGAACAAATATTTGTATTTACATTATTAATATTTTTAATTTTTCATTCCAACGAATAATTTTAGTCATTCTTTTTCATTTTATTATTTTCCAGGTAAAATACACATTATATATATATATATATATATATATATATATATATATATATATACAGGGTGTTGCCCAATTAAACTGACAAACTCAGAGTGGTGATAGTAGGCATCAGGAGGATAAAGAATCATCACACAACATGGACTCCCAAACGATGTTTAGTTGGTGAAAATCGCAAAGATATAGAGTCGGAGAACTGTTGGAAACTGTAAAAAATTTATAAAAAAAATAACAAATGATGTTTTAACTACGAATTCTTTTTAAGTAAAAGCACATTCTTAAACGTTTTTATTTTTTTTTTCCATACTAGTAACATGCGGATTTGATGATCTAGGGGGTCTTAAATTACTGATAAAAAAAAGCAGTTTAGAATCCATATTTGCTAAAATATTAAAATTTGAAGAGAAATAAAAGCTTGAAAATGTAAAGAATTTTATAGTCTATAATTTGATAAAAGTGTGTAGTGTGAGAACTAAGGAGTTTTAAAGATAAAGAAAAACTGAAATGAGAACCAGAAAACATCGGCACAACATCAGTGCCGATGTTCTCAGAGAGCGTTGTCAAATTCAAAAGACAAATTTAGAGCAAGGGCAATAGGCATTAAGTAGATGAAATTTTACCAGAAAGCATAGGGTTGGAGGTAGCATTTTTCAATGAAAATCACAAATCGGGTGGAGTTCGGACGCTGGATGCTTGATGTCACGCTGGAAGAAGCACACTTTTCTGCTAGAGTTTTATTCGCAGATGAAGCCTGCTTTACGAATTAAGGTGTCTTCAGTCGCACAATACGAATATTGGTATTTCGAAAATCTCCACATCACTGTCACATCGAACTCGCAACACAATTTTGATATTAACAATTGGGAGAGTCATCTATTTGTACCGTATCTTCTGCCCTAACGCCTCAGCGGCGAAAAGTATCTTGTTTTCTTCCAGCACGTTCCTTCGGATTTACTGCAAGGAACACCGAAAATTTGGTTAATGCATAATGGAGCACCAGCACATTAAAGTTATATTCGTGAATTCTGACTTATTGTTTGCGAATGAGGTAAAATGAACATGAATTCTACAATGCCCATTAATGAATCGTTGCTTTTATTTTTCTAGAAAGCATGAAAAATTTAAATACGAGAAGGCTTCTTCTCGATTACCTTGTTCCTAATCCTCGCATTCATAGGGCATTTCTCTTTGTCATTACGACGTCTGTTTTTGCCATTTTCACTGAATAAACGTTACCTGCGACACTATGTTTTCTAGCAATTTTCATCTACTTAATACCTATTGCCCTTGCTCTAAATTTGTCTTTCAAATTTGATAACGCTCTCTGAGAACATCGGCACTGATGTTGCACCAATGTTTTCTGGTTCCCATTTCAGTTTTTCTTGATTAATTTTAAAACTCCCGAGTTCTCACACTACACACTATAGACTATTACATTTTCAAGATTTTATTTTTCTACAAATTTTAATATTTTTGCAAAAATGGGTTCTAAACTATATATATATATATATAAGTGTGTGTGTGTGTGTGTGTGTATGTGTATGTGTGCGTGCGTGCGTGCGTGTGTGTGTGTGTATGTGTATGTGTGCGTGCGTGCGTGTGTGTGTGTGTGTGTGTATGTGTATGTGTGCGTGCGTGTGTGTGTGTGTGTGTTCCACTCCCCAAAGAACTCATTTCCATTCTTTCATTTCTTTCACATTAGAAATATTTCATGGAAATATTCTCGCTTGCGATTTTCCAAGAGCTTCTTTTAGTATAAAATAGCAGCATTCGTTTCATCTAATGTTAGAATGTTAGAAATATAATAATTATATATATATATACATATATATATATATATATATATATATATATATATATATATATATATATATATATATATATATATATATATATATATATATATATATATATATATATATATATATATATATATATATATATATATATATATATATATATATATATATATATATATATATATAATTTTCTTGAGTATTCTCTATTGAAACAGCCGAATCACATTTTCCGAATTACATAGCAAAAATTACATACAATTATTTCAAGCAAAAATGAAATTCAAAACCCTTGAATAATTTAAATTTTTTAAGTTTTATAGTTTGTTTTTGAATTGCGAAGCGAAATTTCTTTCTTATTGATATTATTTTTATATGGCTAACTATGCAGTGGTTAATTTGAGAATTCTAAGTAGTAACAAATAAATGAAAAACGTTTTGTAAATTTTGTAAATTTTTTATATGTTAAATAAATCTGTTTCTGACATCGAATTTAATTTCTAATCCTTTTATTTTTTAAATTGATTATTTTCCATGCTTAATTGTTTAGAGACCCCCAATTAACGTTTCCTTGATTATTTTAATTTTTGAGTGAACGTTAATGAGTTGCATTTAAATATTCACCTGAACAACAAATCGTCAATGAATAGCAGTGATAACGTAAAAGCACTCAAAGTGCAGCCAAACTGCTCTTTCAACTTTAAAAAGTCGAACGAGAATTTATATGAACTGCTCGCTTACTCACTTTAAATCTCTTCCATTATGTATTCATTTTTACAAGGCATATAACTTTATATAAGAATCTCTGGATCTAGAGTCAAATTAGAGATACCTCAGAAATTACAGCATTTTTTTGAACCTGAATTTTTGTCACATAATTCGCCAAGTTATCAGCGAAGTCAGGTTCATTGACCGGGTAAAATATATGTACATACCTCTAAAAGTATCTGTCCATACTTTTCCAGCAATCACACTCACATTGAAAGAAAGCAGTGTTAGCTATAAGAATACAAAAAAAGCCATTATCCGTAAGATTTTCTCAGAGAAATTCCTCAGTGTCAAAAATAAGTTCTTATTAAATTTTATTTCATACAGCAAAATTCCAGCAATGAAACTTGTAAGCACACCGATATTTGAAGCTAAAGCCATCTTTCTAAAACCAAAATCATCTTTAAATCGATAACGTATATGATATTTCGATATGTATGATAAGCTTTGTTTATATTTGAATTCCTCAAATAAAATTAAAAAATAATAATAGCATGAGAATTTTGATGTAATAGTCGAATTATTAGAAACATTCAATACAAACATTTTAAACCGCGAATGCTACAGTGAGCATCATAAAACAGAAACAGGTGAATTTAAGAAACATATATTCAGTTATCTTATGCATCTTACCGATGAAGTTCAATTTTTCTCAGTTTTGAGAAATTTTAACGTTTATTGGGTGCCCCAGAGCAACTGTCAATTGAACTCTCAATGCAATTTAGTCGATCGAAAAGAATATAAGGGTTCAGTTCAACTTAATAGCTAATGATAACAATGCAACGAAAGGCAGTTTTAATAAGACATATCACTGAGTCTCCGACCCGCCCGAAGGCATACGGATAAATAATACTGAAAAACCGGACCGCTGCAACAGCAACATTGGTGGGAACTGTGGTTGATTCCTAATAGCCATAATCGGCCATGGTACAACCCTTCCCGAAGGAATTACGTCACGTCATCGATGGGAGAAGCCAGATTCCCCATCTTTTTGTGTACCCACCAGGGTGGTGAGATCCAACCACCATACCGGAAGCATCTCATCCTCATTTCGATGTGCCCCCTCGGGGGTTAGGCAGTTTTAATAAAATAAACTTGTTTTAAAAATGATCTAAATTTCACCATACTTTAGTTTAAGAAATAATGTATAATAAATATTTGATTTAATTATCAGTATCGTAAAGCCTTTGCAATCTTTTAAGCATAGAAATGCTCAAAATAATTACAGACGATCATTCCTTTTAAATACGATAAAAGGATGCCTTAATAATTTAAAATGTATGTTAAATTTATTGAGTCTCAATTTTCCCTCTTTCTGGAATCGTGAGTTTATTTGGAGTGGAAGGATCGGGCCACACCATTTTAAGATGGTTCAAAATTATGGCCTCCGATGAATAATATGAACTTAAAGACAAAATGAATTAATTTTCGAATTTTTTTGGAAAGAGGGGGAATGCAACTAAATTACTAACGTAAATAATGTATCAGCTAATTTCCAGCTCATTTATTCAGACATTTCTTCTTCATCTTTTACGACTTATAAACTTACTCTCAAACAACTATTCAAATAGCTACGTAGTTGAACTATACAGCTGTTTTCACATCATGCTATTTCGAAATTCAAGTGATAATGGTAATTGTTATGGGATGGAACGCACCTAAAACTTTTACAAACATTTTTAGATTAAAAAATAACATTAATAAAAATCGCTGTTTTTATTGTTAATAAAAATGATTCGTTCCTTAAACTCTTAATTTAACAATTTCAAATTATATCTTATTCATCCATTTTAGCAAGCACAACTACATTTCTTCAAGATAACATATTTCAAAATTTCTCTCTTATAGATATAGATGAGCCCCTTATGAGAGTGAAGCCCCTACTGAAAAAATGTATTCCTTTGCAGTTATTTTACGTCGTTTTTCTAGCTAATCTGTTATTTAAAAATGTAGAAAAACCAAAAGAACTGGGAAGAAAAACTTTGATTTTTTTTTTTCCTAAGAAAATTTAAGCAATTTCTCCTATCTTCAAAATTTTTTATTTTTTTTTTACAAGAAATATTCAGTTGCACTTTTTTTACCCTATGACTATAAAATCTCCAAATATATTTCCCATTTAGCAGAATATTTTTTATCAGCATTTCTTAATTTTTGCCTTACAAAGCTTTAAAATTTGACTTAGACACTATTTTAGAGATTATGGGACATGGGTTTGAAGAGGTAAGGGACGCGTGAGGATTGAACCTGGGACCTTTTGGTTAGCAGTCCAGTAACTAACCGATTTTGCCAAAACAGCTGTTCGGGCAGAAGCGCTGTTACTGGCTTATATGCGATCCACCACAGTACTCTCCCTCCAGTGAGGCGAAGGCGAGACGAACGATATTGCGTTGAGTGGGGATGTAATGAGTAGTAGCTGTTGTCTTAATGGGCCGTACCCTTATTTGAGTAGCGCCAAGCGTTATGGCGAGAGTTTTTGTGGGTGCCGATGCGCCAATTGTGTCTGGCGTCTTTGGGTTGCTGCGTCACGTGAGTCTGACGACTTTGCTGCGCCAAGTGAGTCTGGCGACTTTGGTTGTGGGTAGATGGCGCCACAACAGCTGTATGAAGGTTGAAGGTTCGGCGTCCGAGGTCACCAATGTGCAGGTTTGAGGGACGCGTGAGGATTGAACCTGGGACCTTTTGGTTAGCAGTCCAGTAACTAACCGATTTTGCCAAAACAGCTGTTCGGGCAGAAGCGCTGTTACTGGCTTATATGCGATTCACCACAGTACGTAACATAATAAGTTGGTTTATAATGTTACCACCTCAGGTTCACCAGTTATCAGTTGATTTAAATCCAAATAGACTGAACATGAATCAGTGAATGGGGGTTATAATTTGTTTTTAATTTATATACTTGTCTATAATTGATAAAAAATTGGCATACTTATGCCAGCTTTAGCAACAAATTTCTCAATGTTATCTGGTTGATTAAATGGTGGTGAATTCTTTGCTTTTACGTCAGATGAAACTCAAATGTGAGTTAATTCTTTTGAAGAGTACCCTAGAAATGAAGCTCTCCTATGTATTCGGAAGCGAATAAAGATTTATGTACCATATGTTAACCAGAAAACAAATGTCGACAAACTTTGGACTACAAATGCTGCTACACTTTTCCTTTGTTGATAAACCTTAATCCATCATGATTAAAGTAGAAACGTTTGAGAAATTGATATTAGAACTACAATAGTGAATATGCCATGTTAATAATGCATGGTAAGTAACAATGACACATATCAGCAATTAATGATGAAATACCTCCTCTTGCCTTTCTTAGTACTTACTGTATAGAAGACCAATGAAATACAACTTTTTCCCCTTTCATTGTAAAGTTTAATTATTCGGAATGTCAATTACTGAGATTAAAATTAAATTTTAATCGAAAGCATAAATATAAAACTTAAGTGTTTGTTAAGTGTCGAAACATTCATGAATTATCACTAGCTTCCAACTTGGGTGGTCAGTGATCAAATCGACATAAGCGATAGTAATTTCTAAAGTGATAACAAGGTGAAGGAAAAAACAGGTTATTTTAATAAACCGATTGTAATTTATTGTATAAAATTATACAGGCTTCGATAGTTATTCAAAAGAAGTACAGTGAAAACTACATAAATAAGCATTATACATTATGAAGTATCATTAGATTTTATGATAATATCTTCTTTTTCAATAAGGAATATTTCCCCTCCGTTTGTGTTTTTTTTCCGCTGATTACATGGGTTTGGATAATTTCTTCACTCTTTAACAATTTTGATATGTTAATATGTTTTTCTTTATTGCCAATAAATAACAGTTCATTATGTATTAATTATTTTGACCTATTTTCAAGGATAAACTTCTTAAATTAATTTTTATTTGTGTAAATTATCACTTCTTTAATTATAATTTGAAATTCAATTAATTGATTAATTTAAGTAAAAAAATTAAAATGAAATCTACGATCGTAAATTTCAAGTTATCATATGAGAACATTATTATTTTTTAGTCATTATTTATCTTAATAAATTTAAGTCATTAACCAGTTTAAACCAGTTTGAAACAATCATGAGACTTATCTATCGGCATCTATCCCTCTCTCTTTATATACATATACAGATAATATATAATGATAATTTTATACTATATATATATATAATGATAATTTTTTAACCTTTCATTTTCTATTTTTCTAGCTGGCAAACAAAGTTTTGGGGCTAGACGGATTTTGAGATGAAATAGTTATGATGTCATAGTTCTACGTCAACCTTTTAAAAATGCATCTGCTGTCAAAGATGCATACGTAATAATAAAGCAGTACTGGTAAAAGAAGGAAAACCTTTTAAAAATGAGCCTGCTTTCAAAGAAGCATACATAATAATTATGCAATACTGGTAAAAGCAGGTAAAAATGATAAATGCGATTAAAAGATGATGATGAAAGTTGCTTACGCTATTTCGAGCTTCAAAACTCCTAACCGTAACAAATTTATGTTCTCAGATGATAAACCTTCTAATTAAAACTGGGAAATACTGATCCCATATTTGAATATAAATTAAGGTTATTTAGAAAAGAAGTTCGCAAATAATTATTTTGACGATTGATTAAAATTGAACTTATTTATTTTCGATATTCCAGACTTTCTTCTAAAGCGGATGTTATGAATGTTATCATCAGCTTTTCAAATCTAATTTTGTCCATCAGGCTACTGATTAATTAAAATCTAATTTATAAAAATTTCAATCCTTCAATATTTTCTCAAATATTTCTTATTACGTGCTTAGGCCATTAAAGAATGATTCGTCTTACAATTGTTTTTAAAAACAGCTTTCATTTAATTTAAGGATATATTGATTATGGTACAGTAATGATAATTTTTTTATTCCATCTTAAATAATCTAAAATTAAATATTTATATATTTATTTCAGGTAACATATAAAATAAAACAAAAACTCTTAAGTGACATTTTCAAACATAAGTTTTGAAAAAAAAACACCATTATAGGGGGAAAGTGTGTGACTTTTAATTATATTAGTCAATTCAAAATGCATAGCACAAATGATAAAATAAGGAAATAATCAGATAAAAATAATTTGAGTTGTATACGAAATAAAAACCTTGCTGTGTAATTACGACTCTAAACATCAGTCACAAAATAACAAAGTTTTGTTGAACTATAAGACATTGCTAAAAAACGTTATGGAGTATATAACAAAATACATTTCTATTTGCAAAAATAAATGCAAAAAAAAGTATTTTTAAATAACAATAACTTTATTCATTGCAATATTGTGCAATGAACTATAGTTCACTATAGCGCAGTAGAGTATCAGACTGTAAGGTTGCAATTATTGTAAACAATAGATGCCGTTTCATAATTCACTGGCTGCACTGTTATCAAATCATGCTTTTGTTATTTAACATGCATCATTTTGCATCTGGCAAAGTTTTTGATATTTCATTGTTCTACTATGATATCCACTCATATGATGACTTTTTGCCAACTGCAGAAAAAAAAAATAATTAATTGATATCAGGAATAAAAATGCAAAAATGAAAATAACTGTCTAAATAATCTTATAACTAAATAATCTTATAATAAACTAAATAATCTTATTCTTCCATCTATAACGCATCGTAACCTCAAGAACAACTGTTCTAACATTTAATATAACAAAAGCGCTTTAAAATTGTGTCTTATGATTTTCAAAACTAGGTCTGAAAGAGTATTTGTTCTCTGTTTTGATGTTTTACTTCACTAAGGAAAGTAATAGCTTCACAATTTATCTGAAAGTATTTTGGCACATGACTTTACGTTGACAATAACCATTTCTAATTGCCATTATAATTAACATACCAAATAGCCTAACTTCAGTAATGAGAAAACAAGTCAATATATGCACGTTCTGTTCTTTAGACTGTACTTAATCACTTTCAATTTCGGCATACGACATTATGTTGTCAATAGCAATTACTTTCTTCTTTTATATTTAACATTCAAAATGAATTACTTTAGTAATGAGGAAACAAATTGGTGTATGGACCGTCTGCTCTTTTGACTTCGCTAAAATATGTCAAATGCAGTGATTGAGATCGAAACTTTGATTAGTTTTTGACTGTACTGACTGTTTTCGACTATCGTTTTGAGTGATAATCGATATACAACTTGTCGTTGAATATCGAACCTCATTTGTTGAGTCTTGTTAAGAAGATTCTAAAGCCACAGTAGCAATGCAGAATGAAAATAACGTTGCTTTCTCTAAGCACCGAAAGCAATGTAGGCAGGTGTTATTGCTATCCGTGATTTCTTGCTGAATTTCGCATTTGTTCCATTCTAATGTCTGATTTCAGCACCTTTGAATAATAAATTTTATTGTATTGTCCTTTTCCTGAATTTTGTTCTGATTAAATTCCAAAATTTTTGAAAAATCGCTGTTTTTACACTAAATAATGATTGAGGATTAGTTACAAAATATAATAGTAGCCTTTTTGACCTATATAGATGATAAAGCGTAAGAATTTTTTCCAGAATATAAAGAAAAAGAGCTTGAAATAAATAGTTAGTATTTAAAAGATAATTTCTGTTCGAAAATTCTGATGCAAAACTAAAGACGAAATTTTATTTTACACCCCCTCTTATTAAAGTACAAAAAATGTAGCATTTTCCTTTGAGTATGCTTAAATATTATATTATTACTGCATAGATTAGGCATTAACAAAGAAACGCACTTTTGAAAACAAACTTCATAATGTCTATTGAGTATATATATTCTATAGAAATGATATTATGTACTGAAGTTTTAATTAAGAGGAATTTTATGAGTTAATTAATGAAATGAGTTGAGTTTAATGCAATCTCATAAGGTAAATGTAAATATTAATGTGCAATGCATTGTACGTATAAGAAAAAGGCAGGGGGTCAACAATTTATTTGCAATATACGCAAGAAAATCTTATTTCTTGCACGGGAGTTTTTTCATTTCATTCCAAGAAAGCTCTTTCGAAGTCTTAGGGGATTTTTAATTAAAATTCTTCTTTTTATTAATTACAATCTTATTTTAAATGATATTTTTGATGGAAAAAAAATTTCTTTTCAACATGCTATTTTCTGTAAACGCTGTGCTGACTATCATTTAATTTTTACAATCAACACTATGCCTATTTTATACTTTTCAGCTAATCTTTCAAACACTTAAAAAATGTCACATTTTGCTTTTTTTAAAATTAATTTCTTCCTAGTTTAAGTCTAGTATATGTCTTCATCCGCATTAAACTGATATAATTGCATCAATTTTAGTCGTTAAATTGTGAACTTAATTTATTTTTATAATGATACTATTTTTACCAAACCAATTTAATAAAAGGAATGAGACTGCATGAGAATTTAAATATTATATTTTTCATTAGCCTATTTATTAACTGAAGAAATATTAATAATTCCTCATTTCATTGAAAGTATATTTTTCAATTTAGAATTTTTTTTTAATTTAAAAGTTTTTTTTAAAAATTCTTTATTCATTCATTTATTTATTTTTTCAATTTCGAAGGGTATACTTACTTATAAAGTTTGCTAATTCTCTATTTATAAGCGATTATAGTTGAAGCACTGAAAAGTGTGACTGATAAATTGTTAAATAGTTAGAAATATGCGACGATTATTAAGAAACTTGAGCTTTCTAAGGGCTGTATTTTGTTAAAATATAATATTTAGCATATCGGCGAACGAATTTTCAAGGAATTTAATTTTAAAAAAAACTATCACGAAGAAAAGTTATGGAGCCATTTTAAAATAAGTTGTAGACACTCATGTATATTTAAAATTAATACGAAGACAGTTCTTGTTATTCAAAAATATCTTTAATCGGCAATTTCTAAAGTTTATTGCATTTTATAAGTGAAATTGTGTATATTGTGTATATGTGTGTATTGTGTATATAAACGGTATTTCATTCTCGCATTTTACTGATCAAAACTGAGTAGCAACAATTAAAAAAATATTAGACTTGAACTCCATATACTATACATCATAAAAACTTAGACTAAAAATGCACATCAATACATGTTCATATAGAGGTCGATAAGTAGCGATTAATCCTGAAATGACATATTTAATACACAATTTCATTTTTCAAAACTATATTCATATTTAACAGTAATTAATAATGAAAGTAATTAAACTTCTATGAGAAATTTCACTATTACTGCTTCAATGAACAACTATCCATATACACACCATTCATATTACTCCAGAAATATTATCCATCAAAACTGAAAAAAATAAACCAAATATATCATTATAGTCAAGAATAGGACTATAAGAAGAAAAGTAGGAAATTTAACTTAATTTTTTTTCCGCACGAAGGCACAACTGATAGACAGAGAAATACAGTGAAGAAATATTTCAAAGCTTTGAATCTAGAAGGCAATGAAAACCCTGTGGGAAAAAAATGAATTTCGATACGTTAGTTTCTCAATTATTGAATTTTGGCCTACAGTCGCAATGATTTTCAACATGCGATATAACAAATACAAATATGACAGATAGCTAAAATATAAATATCTCTAAACGGCTAAAGTAACTATTTTCATAATGAGATAATTTTGTACTACATTTGCAATAACAAGTACAACACTAAACTTGTTTCAGTCACTATCCATAAAATTTCAATGGAAAAGAAATTTTTAAATTTCCTGGATATTTTCCCTGTATAATTTTCATTTACACATAGATAGAATTTCGAAGATAAAAAAAATTAATAAAACATATTCAAATTCATTTAATTACTTCATAATTGCTTTTTAATAGCCATAACATTTTCTTAACATTATATCATTTTGAGGAATAAATGTAAAATTTCCAATTATTGAATAGGTGAATCATTTTTGTCAAAGAAAATCCTTTCCTTCCAAAATCTCTAACCACATTCAATCTTATATAATAATGGGTAACAGACGAAAAGGATGTCAAACAAAAGAAACCACTTTAGGCGCCTTAACTGATTCTTTTAACTTCTCCCTAGAGAATAAACCACTTATTTCCTCCCTTTTGAACCAGTTCTGAGTAGCATTTTCTTTCTTTTCGGAAGCAATTGACCTACAATATTTTATTTTACTTTCATTAAAGGATTATTCTTTTTACAATTAGAATGTGTTGCAAGATAAAGAAAAAAAAAACTGATAAAACATTTTCAAAAATATTTTTATTTATAATTTTAATTAAAAAATATTTTGATTTTCATCATAAGAATCGAAAAAAGAATGTTTATTTTAAATTTAAATTAAATAAAAAAGTTTTAAATTTGGCTTTAATTGATGAAAATCATATGTTATGTCATTTAAGCTTCCACCCATTATGTAACTTCTGATAGATTGACGGAATGCTTCCATTTTGTGCCATAATGTCATAAAATATTTTTTTTTACTTGTTTTCTCAAATATATAGACAAAATTGCAGAATTTAAAATAATCCAACATTTTTAGCTAGGCCATAACGTATTTATTAAGTGGCTTATATTTATCAAAATTATTTATTAAAATAAAACATTAAATATAAAATTCTAAAAATAGTTTGATGTTAAAAATTTTAGATTATGTTTTTAATATTATCTTTCAGAAATAGAATAAAGTACTATTCAATAGAAATAAATGTTTTATTGCTGAAAAATTCGATATAAAATGAAATTATCAAGCCAGATTCAATGGCATCAAATCGTTTATGCAATCCATTTTTCAGTTGCCATTTTTTAATTAAATTCTTTCTTGCTGGGATGGTGAGTGCATTCGGAGAAGTGTTAAGACACGTCCTCTAAGGATGATTCTTAATTATGACCTTCGGTGAAGTAATGACATATAATTTAAACTTTCTACTTTCTTTTTCAAAAAAGGGTGTTAATGTAGCTAATCAACTAATGAAAATAATGTAGTAGCTAAATTTTTGCTCATTTACTCAACATGTTCCTTCTTTATTAATTCTTTTTCGATTTATAAACTACTTCTATAACTCTTTATTTCTATAAACTGACTCTCTGACTATGACTGACTCAAACAACTATAGCATTTGCTACGTAGTTGAACTATACAGTTTTATTCAGACTACCCTATTAGGAAACTCGAGTATATGATAGCTATTATAGATATAGTAATGGCAGCTATTATACAATAAATAAAATCTCTATAAACTCCTGCTAGATTAAGAAATAATTTTAAATATACGTTTTTAAGCTTTTGTTAGTAAAAATGACAGATTTTTTTAAACTCTTTATTTAACTATTGCATATTATATCTTTGTCATCCAATTTAGAAAGCGCAACTTTGTTCCATCAATATAACATATTTTAAAATTTCTCTCTTATAGATAAAGATGTGGTTTAAAATATACTCCTTATGAGTCCCTACTGAAAAAGTTCTTCCTTTAAAAATAATTTATGTCGCTTTACAAGCCATTTTTTTTCAAAATATGGAAATACTAAAAGGACTTGAGATAAAAAGACATTGAATACGAAGTGAAAAAAAAATCTATAAACTCCTGTTAGTTTAAGAAATAATTGTAAATATACATTTTTCAACTTTTGTTGTTAATAAAAATGACAGATATTTTTTAACTCCTTATTTAACTATTGCATATTATATCTTAGTCATCCATTTTAGCAAGCGCAACTTTGTTTCCTCAAGATAACATATTTCAAAACTTCTCTCTTATAGACAAACATGCGCTTTAAAATATGCTCCTATTATACAATAATTAAAAGTACATACAGAAAAAATTCTTCCCTTAAAGATACTTTATGTCATTTTGCAAGCCAAACAGTTTTTTAAAAAATATCAAAAGGCAAAAAGGACTTGGAAAAAAAAAAAGATAATGAATACAAAGTGAAAAAAAGCTTGCATTTTTTTCCTGAAAAGAGGATTTAAAAATCTCCAACCTACAAAATCTTTGGTTTTATTTGCAATAAATATTCAATCAGATCCTTTTCTGAAGTATGTCCATAAAGCCTCACAATATCCTTTGACACATGGCGATATATTTTTTCCAGCATTTCTTATTTTTGACCTTGCCAAGATACAAATTTTGATTTAGATTATTATTTTAGAAATAATGATATGTGAGTTCATCAGACGTTAATTGGATTAAAGCTAATCAAAAGTGAAAATAAAGGTTATAATTTATTTTTGATTCGTACCCGTATGTCTCATTACTGAAGAATTGACGCACCGATGCCAGTTTTAGCAGTAAATTTTCCACTGTAATCTGGCTGAATTTCTGCTGGGGATTGTTTTGCCTTTACATCAAGTAAAATTCAATTGAGAGTTAGTTTTTTTGGAAAGTAATCTAGGAATTAAGGCCACCATTATATAAAGAAACTAATATGAGGATTTATATGTCAGGTTTACCCAAACATGCAATAAATGTTTCTACACTTTTCCTTCATTAATGGACTTTAACCCAACATGATAAAGTCAGAAAAGTTTGGCAAAGTAACAATAGAACCACAATATACAATGATAAGAGTGCATAATAAGCAACAACAAGCATAATAAGCACACATCAGCAATTAAAGATGAAATATCTTCTTTTGATTGTCTTAGTGCTATATAAAAAAAACAAAGAAATAGAACTTTTCTCCCTTTGAATTTAGAGTTTAATTCTTCGGAACATAAGCTACTAAAGTTAAAATAAAATTTTTGAATCAAATCCCCTTCTTTAGTACTTCTTTCGTTGAACTCTAAAATTTGGAATAATATCTTGTTTATTACATTAATGATTCCGTTAATATGTTTTTCTTTACTGCCAGTAAATAACATTCACTACGTTATTGACTATTTTGACATATTTACAAGGACAAATTTCTTACATAAATTTTTATTTGAATAAATTATTGCTTTTGTTATTCATTACTTAAAATGAAACTCGTAGATAATTTATTCAAATAAAAAATTCCTGATGAAATTATAGATTTTCTGATTTGAAGATAAATTAATTCGAAGTTCGAATAGAGGGAGGAGTTTGCAAATTCGAATAGTTATCTGACGATGATTTAAAATTGAACTAATTTATTTTAGATAATTCAGACCTGCTTGTAAAGCAGATGTCATGTATGTTAATTTCTACGCTTCAAACTAAACTTTGTCTAACATGCCACTCATTAGTTAAAATCTAATATATAAGAATTCAAACCGTTCGATATTTACCGAGATATTTCATATTACCAGCATACACCATAAAAAGAATTTTTCGTTTTATAATTTATTAAAAAAAACAGCTTTCATTTGATTAAAGGACTATAAATTATGGTAACGTAATAATAATTATTTTAATCTTTCTTAAAAATTTTAAAACTAAATAGATTATTTAATATAGGCAATAGATAAAATTTAAAAACTATTTAGAAATATTTCCAAACATTTATTTTGAAAGAAAATTAGTTTAGAAAAAAAAATCTGTAGCTTTATATTATATAATTCACCTTATAATTGATATTAAAAATAGGAGTTATAAATAAGAAAATAATCATATATAAATATCATTAGATATTGACTTCATTAACAAACAAAAAATTTATGTTGTATTGAAAAGAAATATCCTTCTTATATGGAAACACTCAATTTCAATCACAAAACTATGATTTTTGTTGAAGAATATGATAATGTTAAGAAATGTTACGTGGTATGGTAACAATATACGTTTCTATATGCAAATAGAAATATAAAAAAATATGTTGAATAATAATAACTTTATTCATTGCAAAGATATTTCATTAAGCAAGATATTTCCCTTTATAATTTATTGACTGTGTTATTGCCAAGCCATGCTTTTACTATTTAAGATGTAAAGATATATATTTTTACATCTGACTACTTTTTTGGCATTTTATTGTTCTATTCTGATATCCCCGTATATGAGACCCTCGGGGGGGGGGTCCTCGAAAAGAGGATGAGATGCTTCCGTTAGGGTGGTTGGATCACGCCACCCTGAAGGGTACACAAAAAGGTGGGGGATCTGGCTACTTCCATCGATGACTAGACGTACTTCCTTCGGGAAGGGTAGTACCGTGGCCGGTGACAGCAATAACTTATATAGTTATAAGTTATTTCTGTCACCGGCCATAAGTTAATAGCAATAACTAAGGGTCTATAAGTTATTGCTATTAACTTATAGACCCTTAGGACTCAACCACAGTTCCCACCATTGTTGCTGTTGCGGCTGTCCGGTCATTCAGTTTTTGTTGTCCGTGTGCCTTCGGGCGGGGCGGAGAGTCAGTGATATGACTATCTCCGCATATGATTATTTTTAACTACCTGCAGGTTAAATGAATTGAGAGATCCAGATTAAAAATTTAAAAATGTAAATAATTGCTTATAGTCTAAATGATCTTATCCTTGTATCCACATGCGTTTCGTAACAACAAAGATAAATGTTTTATCAATTAAAAGGCAAAATCTATCTAATATTTTGTCGGGAAATTCTCAAAACTATGAGTGAATAATTATGAGGAATAATTGAGGTATGAGTGAATAATTATTTCCATTTTCACGGTGCTACTTCTCTGGAAAAGAAATATATATTAATTTACCTAAAATATTTTGACACATGTCTTTACGTTGTCAATAACCATTTCTAACTTCCATAATGACTAACTTGAAAAATAAATCGCTTCAGTAATGAGAAAACAAGTCAATGTATGAACATTCTGATCTTTTCACTTTGACAATTACTCTGTATATTGAGATATGACATTATGCTGCCAATAACCATTACTTTCTTCTATTATATTTAACTTGCAAAATGATTTACTGCCGTAACGAGGAAGCGATTTATTGTTTGAGCATTTTGTTCTTTTGACTTCGCTAAAACATGTCAATTGCCGTGATTGAAGTCGAAACTGATCATTTTTCGATTATACCGACCATTTACGGTAATCCATTTGGGTTATAATCAGATACAACTTGTCTTTGAATATAGGAACCTATTTGTTGCGTTTTGTTAAAAGGATTCTAAAGACATTATGGCTATACAGAATGAAAATAGCAATGATTGTCCTAAGTTATCGAAAACAATGTTGGCAGGTGTTATTGCCATCCATGACATTTTGCTGAATTTCGAAATTGCTGCATTCTATGGTCTGATTTCAGCACTTTCGAATAATAAAGTTTTATTCTATTGTTGTTTCTTTACTCTTTTGTTTACAATGCCAAAATTCTTGGGAAATTATTTCTTTCACTCTGTGTAATGATTGATAATTAGTTGAAAATATTTTATAGCCTCTTTAATTTACGTAAATATAGCTTTCTTTCATATCATAAAGAAAAATAGCTTTAAATAAAGGGTTACTATTTAAAGGATGACTTCAGTTCGAAAATTCCTATGCAAATTTAGAGCCGGAAAATCATTTTATTATCCCTGCTATAGAAGTACTACGTTTTAAACTATTACTAAATAGAATCAGCATTAGCATGGAAATTTAGAATTAAAGAGAAATTTTATAATTTTCATTTAACTTTAGAAATGATATTATACACTGAAGGTTTGATTAAAAGAAAATTTTCGAGATGATTAGTGAAACAAAAGAACTTAATGCACTTATAAAATAAATATAATATTTGTGTACAGTATAATTTACACTCCTGTCCATAAATTAAGAATAATGCAAGTTCATGAAAAGAAAGAATTAGAAGCAAAACAAATGTGACTTATTTGTAAAGACTATCTATTATACAAAAGGTAAAGAGCAAAACAGATGCTATATGTTTGACATTATTAATAAAATTTGCGATTTTTTTTTGCTCCCTGGAGCAAATTACAAAGAAAAAAAAACCTATTTACAAAAGCCAATATTACATGGTTGGTACGATGGTTAATACACAGTATGTCTCCCAGACGATGCAATACATTCCGTATCAAGTTATGAGTATCAAGTATGAGTATCAAGTTATCGATCTCATCTTGGGAAATATTACACCATTCATCACGCAATGCTCTCCGAAGTTCCAGTAGACATGTAGGAGATGGTTGACTGGCTACAACTCGTGGCCAATCATGTCCCATACATGCTCTACTGGCTTCAAGTCCGGTGAGAATGCTGGCGAGTCCATACGGGTGGTATTCTCCGATCGAAGGCATTCGTTTACGATGTTTCCATCTTGGTTTGTTTCTTGGTGGTAACGGTTACATGACGCTCTCCATATGAAATTCCGGCGAGAATCAAACTGCAAGCTAAACTTGGACTATTCGGTAAACATCACACAAGCCCACTTTTGCGGTGTTCACAATGCATACTCTCTACTCCAGGCTAACCGCAGGCGACAGTGAGTTGCAGTAAGTGGAACACATCTGACAGGTCTAAGAGCATATAGACCAATCTGCCCTAAGCGTCTATACACTGTCTCCCTTGAAACTGTCGTACCAGTGGTTGAAGAGAGTTGACGAGACAGGTTTCGTGCTATATTTCGTCTGTTTCTTTTGGCAGTAACTGCCAAATACCGGTCCTCATTCGGCGTTGTAACTCGGGGGCGACCCGTGCTGTAGCGTCTACTCACATTACCATCATTTTAGAATCGTTGCCAAAGCCTGGAGATGACAATCTGGGCGATTCCAAGTTCCTCGGATACTTCCAGCTGGGTACACCCACATTCCAGACTGCCGATAGTCCTACCACTTAAAAAAAATCCTCCAAATGAGTTCTTTGAGTCATAACTACGCGGTTATTGCACTGAAAGGCTTATAAAGTGCTTGCGAACAATTTTACTTCTTTGCCTGTATTCCTTATATATCACTCTCTTACACTCTCGTCATTGTGACGTACTATCGGTGTCATCTGCTGGCTTCCTGCAGTTTGCATTTGATTTTTGAAGATGTGTGTAGTCATTTTACGAGTGATATATGTATTTTAAAGTTCGATTTCCGCGTGACTCTGAATTATCCTTAATTTATGGACATGCGTGTAAGATAAATTCAAAAAGACACCAATCTTCCAATATATGAAAGATGAATTTGTTTATTTTAAGAGGAAATTTTAAATAATATTTTTTGGAAAAAGAATTTTTTCTTCAATGTGTTGTTAGTTGCAAGTGTTGTTTTGTATATCATTTGATATTTAAAAATCAGCGCTATGCACATTTATATATTTATGTTAAAATTTTTAAATACTTAGAAAATGGCAATAATATGTTTCAAGTGATCCACACATTTTACTTTTTTTTGAGAACTAAATTTTTGCTGGTGAATGATGAAATAATTTTTACCAAAAAGAACTAACTTTTAATTTCATTTAAATTATTTTTTACTAAAGAAGTATAAACTAATTTATAATTTTTGAAATTTTTCACTATTATAGTTGACACACTGATTATGTGCGATTGTAGAAATTGTTAAATAATTTGAAATGCAAGACATATATTAAAGAAATTGAGTGATCTACTATATTATAACGTATATTTATTTAGCCAAACATAACAATAATTAGCATATGGGTACTCTTAGCAGTATTGATTTATTAAAGAAAATAAATTAAAACCAAAAGTCGGATAGAGAGAAATTATTGAATCATTTTTAATGTAAATTGAGGACATTTGCTCTATCATTTTTTTCTAGTTTTAAAATAATTGTGATGGCAATTATTGTTATTCTAAAATATATTCAATCGGAAATTCCTAAATATTATTGCGATTTATAAGAGAATTGTGTATTAAAAACAATATACCATTCACGCATTTAGCTAACACCAATTATTTTTAATATTTGTTCAGTAATATAAGAAAATTAGATTCGTATCGAATAAATTTCAATGATGAAATTGAAATTACATTAATCATAATATATCGATATTGTTATTAAAATCGGTAAATAACAAATATTCCTAAAATTCCGTGATTATCGTTCAATTTAATTTATCAAAATGCTAGCCATACTTAATTACAATTAATAATGAAATTTATCAAACTTCATCGATAAATTTCATAATTATTACTTCATAATATACCTATTCATATATTCACCATTCATATTATTCTAGAAATATTGTCCACCAAAATCACAAAAAAAACCCTATTAAACAAAACATATTAATTATTTCGACAGATTTTAGGTTATGAAGGTTCATTATTTATAACATGTAGGGATTGCAATACCGTACCAAAATTTCAATACCGGTATTCGGTATCTTTTAAATCTTAATACCGGGATACCGGTTTTAATACCGGTATTAGAAATTTTAGAAAAAGAAAGAAAACACAGGTTTTTCTTTGTTTTGTTTGCCAGTTTTATTATAGAGTGTAAATGTCACAAAAAATAATTTATAACTTATAAATTATAACAGTATACAATCACAAAAAAGTAAAGAAATGTCTTTAAATCACAAAAAAAGTGTAAATATCACTATTCAGTCTGTGGTACTATTACAAATTTTTGAAATGTGATCTTAAAAAACATAATGCATCAATTGTACTGTCATTCAGCCTGAAAAGTAATTTTGTGTAAAAATGACCAGCTGTCGAAAACGCTCTTTCGGCATCTACGCTAGCTGGTGGTACTGTTAGCGATGGGCGATATACTTTTTCCAAATATTTACCTCTAAATCCCTCATCTTCAAATAAAATAAATCGATTCTTTTCTTCTTTTTCATTTTTAAAATCATTATAATTATGTAAATACCATAAGACATTTTCTATTTCGGTATGCCTATCTTCTATGCAATTTTTCAATGTGATATATAATTCTTCAGATAGTGATGTGTACTGTTCTTTCAATGACTGCAACATGAAATTTATTGTTGCTTTAGCTGTTAATAAATTAGAATCTCTCAGACATAATGCCTCAATAGTCAGTTTTATTGGAAGTAGAGCTGATATAGTTCTGGATATTAAGTCGAATACACTGTCTGAAAAATTAATTTACAGGTTTAAGTCGATTATTGCTTTTGGATTGGATTTCTCAGTTTCAAAAATCGTTCCATCATTAGGAGTAAATTGTTCCAACTTGTTTTAGAATCTAATATTAACATATATTCTGTTTTATTTGCAGTTAGTATATATTTTAGTAATATATCCTTTTTATAGGGGAACGTTTAAATATCTTAACAATTTTTCGAACTTTATAAATTATAGGAAGCATTTCTTGATAGGTTAATATTTCATCCTCATTAGCAATATCTTCTTCAACAATTACATTGCCATTATCTTCATTGTCAATATCACTCTCACTCTTACTCTTTTCAAAATTGGAATCCGAAATTTCTATATCCACAGTATTTGGATTCTTCTGTTCTTTATTTTTTTGGTATAATACATCTATTACTCCTAAACTTTTTTCACAATTGTTGCCCCATCAGTCGTTATGGTTACAATATTTTCTTTCAGGGATAATCCATGATTCCCTAATTTAGATTTAAGCAATTAATTAAGCCATTAATTAGCTAATCAATTTCGCCCGTTTGGGAGACATGAAAACAAAAACGTATACTATTTTAAATATTTCGCGATTACTATGATACTATTATACTATTACTATTATACTATTTTACTATGAACATATAGTGGAGACAATTTTAAAAATTTCTAGTAAATACCAAAAAACCGGTATTTAAACTTGTGAATACCGGTATTACGAAATTGTACAAATGGCTCGAAATACCGGTATTCGGTATCCCGGTATACCGGTATTGCAATCCCTAATAACATGCATGCATATATACGTACTACATATACATACATATGTATGTATATATATATATATATACATACATATGTATGTACACATGCATGCATACATACATATGAGCAGATGAGTGGCCGATAAGAAAACAAGTAGGAAATTTAATTTATTTCTTCGCACGAGAGCATTATTAATACAAGAAATTACGGTGAAGCACGTTTGTTTGAAACAGGACATAAGAGGAAACTCTCAGACGTATTTCCCCTCAGCGAATTTACTGTGAGAGTTTTATAGGGATTTCTCTGACATATGTTAACTCAAAAAAGAGGAATTTTTGAACCCTTTGGAATGCCTTGAGCGTTAGGGAAATTTATCACTTTGTTTGCATCTTGAAAATAATAGCTTATTCATTATTTAAGAGCAAATGTTGAAAATAATTAAATAAATAAGTTAAACATTTCACATATCTTAAGATCTTAAGCAAATTATATATATATATATATATATATATATATATATATATATATTATATATATATATATATATATATATATATATATATATATATATATATATATATATATATATATATATATATATATATATATATAATATATATATATATATATATATATATATATATATATATATATATATATATTATATATATATATATATATATATATATATATATATATATATATATATATATATATATATATATATACAATTTTTATAAAAAGTTAAAATTGACATTCTTTTATGAAAAAAATCTTGTCATTTTTCAGTATTTTTTCCGAAGAATATTCTTAGAGTAATATTTCGAATCAGTTTCTTTTTCTGAATAATTTTTATTTAGGATCGAATGAGCAGAATTATTAATACTAAAATATTTAAAGTAATAAATCATTTCAAGAATTCTCGAATTCACAGCTTTGCACCAACTTAAAAGAAAAAGAGTCTGACTCTGCAATGTATTGCTTTTTTGTCTGCATGAAAAAAAAATATCGGTGCCTTTTCGAAAGAAAAACAAACCAAAAATTCCGTAATGTGGGAAATTTAATATCGGAAATTTTTTTAAGATATTGCGTAGAACATTGTGGGAAGTCAAAAATTATATTGATTGTACAGGGAATAATCTCAAATTTTTCTCTTCCTATGGGCTATGAACTTGTGAGATTAAATTTTACTGTAGAAATAATATTAATAATCTATTTTGATCAAGAACAAATTATAAAGTGTTTTATCACATTGAGAGATTATTTCTTTCCAAAAGATCAATTATAAATGTTTACCAGAAATAATGTTCACTGTGAGGTGTGTGAATGTGCCCCCCCGCCTTTAAAAAAGGGTTGTACAAGCGAATGTGACTTATGATGTAGCTCAGTTGTACTCTTGGTCCTAGATGGCGCTACTGAAAAAACAAGAGACGCTCACTCGACTTAAATCACTGACAGATAACTGTCGGTGGGTTATTGTATTAAAGTATCATAAGTCACAACAATATAATAAAACATTCATTTGACTTCATCCGACAGTTTATCATTCGTAAGTCATTTTGTATAGAATCGAAATTAAATCAATGGAAATAAAATCGCATGCACTACACGCCATAGAAAAATAATAAAAATTATGAATTACTATAAAATTAAGAATTACTTATGAAATTAAGAATAACTTAAAAATTAGAATATAGAACTTCTTTCACCAAAAGTTTTTAAAGACAAATACTGCATTTCATCGAATGCAGGAGAGATTAGACAGGTTACAAAATTTATTGTAATTGATTAGTATTTTATAAGAAAAAAATTCAATTCATTTATAAAAAAAATGATAAAAAATCTGATGTTTGATTCAAGTTTAATTCAAATAAAGCTAATTTAAGTTTTTATCAGACTCAAATAAATGACTTTAATATATTAATTTACTTTCAATATTCAAGAAATTTCATCGATTTTTATTTAATGTAAAGATTTTAAAACTGCTTTTAAAATTAGAGAATTTTTCAATGGCGTCACTTCTGATTACTATACTCATTATAATTAGGTTAATATGCATAACAGCATAGAATATTTGTTCATATAAAATAATTCAAAAATGAAGCATTCTTGAGATTAAAATTTAATATTAAAAGAGACCCCAACAATACTCAATCAATTCTAGAAGGCAACAGAGAATTAAAATAATTGTGACAGAAAACACTTGTATGATGACAAACAAAATAATTATCTATCAACTCAAGAATGAAAAAAGTGACGATTCAGATTACAATTATTCAAGAAGAAAAAATTGCAATATAAAGGATCTCAGCATTTCTCAATGAATTCAAGAATTAACAGATAAAAAGCATCAATAATTTTCCATCAATGCTCGAATGCAACAAAAAGTTATTACAGTTATGATTATGAATATCGAAAAAGACGTCCTTGTATATTAAAGACACCCAACAATCAATTTATGAAAAGAGGAAAGAGTGATTGAGTTTAGGATAATCAATGAAAATAATTTCCTTATGCGATAATTTAGTGTAATGCATACAATTGAAGAGTTTCTGAATATAAATGTGATAATGTATCAATTTATTTGGTAACATAGTCACTATTCTCATTATAGCAGTGCTGAAAACAATTTTTCTATAATACATTTTTAATAAACCGGAAATGTATTCCTTCCGACATTCACGCATAATTTTAATATTAGGAAATGATAATCATATTAAATTCGCCAAGATTTCAATCTGCCAAATGCTTTTGATTATACCAATTATCAAACAAGAAATACTTCCTCATTAAGAAACTTCTCCTTATTAGTTTTGGATACTTTTTCTGCGCATAGAAGAATGCCATGCGAATAAAAGTGTGAGAGTATTTTTCTGTTAAGTATTTTTTATGTTGATATTAATTTTCAATTTAAATAGTGCCATTTTGTTTTAACCGTTAACTGGGGAGGGGAAATTTTAGGACTTAACTGGGGAGGTGCGGTCTACGAGACCGCATTTCATTTACACTCAAATTAAATTTTCTAATAAATGTATTAGTATGAAAAATTGCCAATATATTTTGCAGATATTTTTCTTGATATATAGATATGTTTTAGAAATTTTTCAAAATATATTGCTATTGGAAAAAAGTAAATACGTTGGAGCATACATTTTCTTCTCAAATTACATGTTACAATAAATAATATTCTTGAAAAAATATTACTTTTTAAATCATACATTTTTACAGTATATGAAGGTATATAGAAGACAATTTAACGTAAAATTCAACCATTATATGAAAAATAAAAAAAAAATGACAAAGGGTAAAATTGGCCCTTTTTTTATCGACTTGCGTGACTTTCATAGCACGGTTTTATAGGGATTTAAATATACAGGTTAAGAACTAGTATAAAAATCAACCTGTAAATTCTGTATATATATATATATATATATATATATATATCTTGGTATATTAATATATTTTATATTTTTTTTTTTCAAAATGCATTATCACTAGAAAAATTATGTTTGAACATACATATCAGAATCAGTTTAATGCGAACTTTCATCGAAAAACTCTTCTGTACAATTATCCTTATCACTAAAATCACTTTCTGCTTCATTTAAAAGTGTCTGGAACACTGCTTCATAATAGGATCAGTAAACTGGATGATATTTCGGGGCCCAAATTTTAGCACCATTTGCTAAGCCTTGTTTATCACTGGGACACTAACAGGGAAGTGCGGTCCTAGAGACCGCGCTTAAAGAAATAACTGAATTATTTTAAAAGGCATCCGCTGAAATCGGTTGAAAAAGTGCACATGTATTGAAGGTCACAGAATAGGAAGCTACAGGGTCAATCCATTTAAATGAGCTAAAAATAGAATAGGGGTGACCGAAAATCCATCGCTAGCGGTCTCACAGACCGCACGTCCCCAGTTAAGGGTTAATACAAAACAATACTTCTAAAACAATTCATCTAAATATATCATAATAACAACTAAGCAGCTTCACTCCATTTTTTTATTTCAATGCTGTTTTGTAAAATCAAAGTCATTAAGCTCATGCTCAAAATTAGTATAAAATTCCTTATAGAAAATAGAATTTGTCTTTTTTTTTTTTTTTTGCCTTCCAATTTGTGATATTATCCCGTGAATTATCTGAAACGGACCAGTAGTTATTTGCATTCTATTTAAAAAGAACAATTTCCGGAAAAACGATAACGAAATTAAAATACGAAAAAAATATATTCCATGATTCCATCGAGGAAAAATAATTTAGTAAAATAGTACGAAATATTTACAACCGATTAAAAATTAATAAAAAAAATGCTATGTTAACCGAAATAACGTTTATTTCATTATCAAATGAATCAACTTTTTTTTACTACCTCTTTTCCTTTTCAAATCAGAATACATCGAGTATGTCCTTTTAGAACCTTGAAATAGAAGCCATACAATTTCACATCAAATAACATATAAAAAAATAAATCTAACAGAGGAAGAGATTGTCTCCCTCTGCTGAATACATTAATATTTTACTACAATGTCAGCTATTCTGCAAAGCTTATTATTTAATAAGAAAAGAAATGTTTATTTGTAACTGTAATTTAATTACCTCAAATTTTAAGTCATCCTAATGTGCGCTCCTTATGTAAATTAATCTCATTTGTAGTCTTATTGAAAGATAAATGTTTTGTTTCTAATACAATACTTATCAATTAGTTGAGCAGCCCATTGATAGGATTCCATTAATAAATCCATGCAATTTTTTCTTATTAAAATAGTTTCTGAATTTAAATGATGAACATTGGATTAAATTTATTATTCAGAAAATCATTTATTATTTTCAGAAAAAACGCAGAAATGATTACATGAGATTATATCCCCATTGCATTAGCGAAAAACAACTAATGGAAGAAATGGAGAAATAAATAATAATTTAAAAAATACTCAAATAATAATTGAATAATGAAAGGAAGAATATATAGAAATGAAATGATGGGGGTGTATTTAAACATATTATTGAAAATAAAAGCGGTTTCATTAAAATAAAGTTTATCAATTTAACTTAATAAAAATCAAGTTTTAACTTTTTTGCTGGATTCTGATTATTTTTCAAGAGAGCAGGAAAATTTAAATAGGATAAAAATAAACTTTGTACTACATCCACTGTAATCAGCTCATTTAGCTAAAATCTAGGAAACTAGTTGGCGGATCACAACAGCATTACCTGAAATCAAAACAATCAGCAGTAACAAACGACGACATTTATTAAACACGAAGACACGAATTCACACAGACGAGAAATATACAACCGAGACGAACGCTGGCAACACGCAGCAACGCACTACAACAAAAAGTAGACAAAAGTAGTAATTTGTAGCAATAACAATCACGATATAAAGCGGCCAGATAGAATTCAGCAGAAGGAGGGAATTCACTTAGCTTCACTCTCCAAATGTCTTCAATTCCCCACTGTCTCCTCGCTTTAGCTGTATCCAACTGCCGACTCACTACTACACAAATGGCTACTCCACACACGACACGATGATACTTCTACAATAAATACCAGGACTAGTATCACATCACAGTTCAGCAATCGCTTGAGCTCCACAGAAAGCTTGTTATTCGTTGAACTATTTGGACTATTCGGCCAATGCTTCGTTATCCTTTCGACGACTCTATAATTGACTATGACTGACTGACTGCATCTTGAGACTGCCGGCCTTTTATAATTCTCGGAAGGTGGGCAGAGAAGGTTCTGGAAAAATCAGTTTTATCTCAGTTCCTATTGGTTGAATCGCTAAAATTCTCTTAGTTTACAGTATTTCTATTTTGTATCCAAAGAAGCCAAATTCATTCCCAAATGGTCGACAAGTTAGTCGCCAGGCTCTGGGATCACTGACTCGTCACTCGATCAGCATCCAAGAGAGTTGATCGTAAAACGGTCGTCCCAGTGATTGAACTAACCGTGCTGGGAGGCAACATTACAGGTTTGTAACATTTTCAGCAAGCTCGATATTGGGTAACGAAGATTTATTTCGTAAGACTCCTTTACTCGAAACTCAAGAAGTTAAACATAACTGTATCTTTCGAAAAAATAGTATTGTTAGGGATCAATGACACGAAAAAAAGAAAAATAGTTTTAAGTGGCAAACCCTCATAAGGGCTCTTAGTGTAAAAGAACTGGATAGCTGATTCTGCGATTATCCAAGGCAAAAATTCAGTAACTTAGTTTGCTTTAGCTCACTTGCGTTTTTATATCTAAAAGGTTATATAATCTAGAAAAATCATCGGATTTCTAATCTTAGTTGAGGTATCTCCATAATTCTTCAACTTTCAACAAGCTTCATTTTCAGCAATATAGCTAAATTCCGTGACTTTTGTTCTAAACCATTTCCAAGGCCAGAAGCATTAACTTGGGATTTATTGAACATCCCTTATAATATCCGTAAATTTGTTTTCCTTATTCTAAAACTAACTGCGAAAGAAGATAATGTTACTGTTTCGAAAGCCTGTACATTCGTTATCTGTAAATGTACCAAACAATCTTTTTCATGCTGATAATAAATTAATGGCATACATTATACTAATATGAAACTACAATGAACTGGGCCATTTTTTTTTTTTCATTATCGCTTTATATCATTGCGACAAATGATCAGTGATTGAAAACTTTTGTTTGGGTAGGATTGCAGCAATTTATCATATGATCATCCACACAACTGATGCTTTCTTTCAGTTTGTTGAAAAAAAAACACGTTTAATGATAACCTGTGTCTTAAATTACATGGAAATATATACTAATATATTATGAATAACCACTTTTAAAATAAAACAGAAATAAAAAATAATAGAATATATATATATATATATATATATATATATATATATATATATATATATATATATATATATATATATATATATATATTCTTACGAAATTTCCGGGTTCGTTTGGATAGGGGGAGCTATATGGTGTGGAGAACGCTCAATCAGAAGGCGGCAGTAGAAAATAAAACAACGACGTTTATTTACACAAAGACACACAGGACAGCACAAAGACGACAACTATATACAGCACAAAAGACGATTATCTTCAGCCGAGAAGTGCAGCATACAACAAATATCTACTGTAGACAGTAGCGCACAGCTTAGTTCAGCACTAGCTGCACTCCGGCACTACTCCGCTTTGCTTTGGAAGGCCAGTTCTTTACCGTCGATCCCGACTATGACGACTCTTTCGCTTCCGACTACTCTTCGACTCCACTGGTTCGCGACTCTCTTCTCTGTCGCTTCCGACTACGACTCAATTCACCCCCGGTTCATGACTGCCCGGCAACTGCGGCTGCTTCCTTTTATAGGTCTCAGGAGGTGGGGCTAGAAGCCTCTAACCAATCAGGAACGTTCGAGGCGTAACTCGGCTCCTACTGGACGGATCGGGAAAATTCTCGATGTTTCGTGTATAGTCTATTTTGGCGCCAAAGCCGCCAAGTCGTCAAGTTTGTCGCCAAGCTCTAGGACCTATATATATATATATATATATATATATATATATATATATATATATATATATATATATATATATATATATATATATATATATATATATATAACAATTGAAATTTAATAAAATAAATTATCTTAAAATATTAAAACAAATAAGGATTCCAAGTGTCTGCATACAATTAACTTATTAAATTAAGGAAGCGCATTTATTTGCTTTTCCCCCTTTAACAAAATCGTAGTATGAAGTAATATAATGCAGATAAACAAAGTTTCAACAGAACTGAAAATCTTAACGTCTAAATAAACAGATGGCAAGTTTTAAGTTTAAATAAAAAAAATAATTTCGTAAAATCTAACTGTTAAATTGAAATATCACTTTGTAGTGTGAACATTCCAGGCAAATGGCATGCAAATATATTCCAGAACTTTATTTTAATCAATCCTTATGTTCCAGCATTATACATTCCATGCTAAATATGGCCAAAAGTTAAAATTAATGTGGCAATAAGGGGTGAAAAAATCGTTTATTGAAAGGTTTTTTTTTTAAAGTTCTTTGTCTACAATTCCAGTATTGACAGTATTTTTTCTGTTTTGTTTTTAATTATAATTCCTATATCTTCGTTACAGATATAAATCTTCTATCAATAAATCTTACCAGAAAATCATATAAATTTATATTGTTACTATTGACATGTATGGATAATTACCTGGTATGAAATCGATAGAAAAAATCAAATAGATATATAATATTTGATTTTTTTCCAGTATTTCTAATATGTGTCATAAAGTGATACATTAGTTTCTCATTTTACCTATAGAGATATTTAGCAGCTATTCACTGTTTAGCAAATATACTTTTTTTTCATACACGAAAATTTTAAAACAATTATATTATTTCACCATTAAATTAACTGTGAAACTAATACTTACTCAACCTTTATACCTTAGGAAATTCCGTGATTTATAGATGCTAAATCTGCAAACCGTTTTTTTTTTACTTATTATTTTGCTTAATTAAAAAAAAAAAATACGGACTTTTTTCCCGATCGGTATTTTTATATCTCATGAGCCGATAAACGTCAATGTTTTTGTATTGATAAACGTAGATGTTCAGATTTGAATTTATATTTTCAAACGTATGCTGTTATTCTGAGACAGCAGTGAAATCGGCACTTATTAGGTGGGATTTTATAATATATTGATATTATTGTGTGTTTCTGATGGTTATTAAATTCAATAAATTTAAGTATTTTAAAATTTCCCAATATGATGGATTCACAAAATAAAAATCATAAGAATACAAAAAGTATTTCAGAATTGTGGTATTTCAAATAAATTCCATAGTGATAAAAAACAGCATGAGATACCTTCCAGCTGGTTTTATTTTAGTTCAATTTTATAAACAAAATGTATATAAATCTTATTTTTATTTTTAAAAGTATAATTACAATTCTCTTTCTCAAAGCATTATGACACATAACAAAAATACCAATGCAAGAAACAGCACTACATGATCATACACAAGTTTAATTTACATCAAAATCTATATTATCTAGCAAAGATTTTATTTAATAACATGGGACGATAAGTCATAAGTTTTCGTTAACACGATAAGGTACCATAGGGCAAAAAAAGAAAGAAAGAAAGACAGAAAGTGTCCATCATTTATTATCACAGACGGCCCCCTCCCTTTTTCGATTCGTAACATCTTTACAAGCCAATGATAGAGGCAAGTCATCAGAGACAGGAAAATACCAAAAGCAACAAACACATTTTTTGGTGATAAAAGAAATAGGAATGGATAAAGTTGACAATTAAAATACAAAAAAAAACCTCTATTTTGAAATAGCTCTCCAGAGCCAACAATTTATCAATTCGTTTCACTACATCACGTGATTTATGAAGCTATCTCAGCAATCGATAAAATAATTTATGTTCTCTATTTTTCATTGCATTTTCTCATTTCTTGGCAACGTGCGTTTCAATGGCGAAGAAGATAGTAGCCATATAGTTGTGATGGATGACATCATTCCGGCGACTGTCATCGGCCAGTGACGGCTCATTTAGTTTCTGATCAACAAGAATTGGCGACTTATTTGTATTTTTGGTGCTGAAAATTATGTCTTGTTCCAACGTTATTTTCTGCCAACTTCTTACGAATCCTTATTTCTTTTGACAGCTCAGAAGAGGGGATTAGGTCTAGAAAACCGTCCATCAATTAGAAAAACAAGTGTGCATGAGCTGCTTATTTTCACAAGGGAGACACAAATGCTTGGAGATAGCTTTATGTTTGTTTGGTGATGAAATGGAATAAATTTAATTCTGTTGAAATGTCTTTGTTTATTTTGGAAAGCATGCATGCATTCGTCAGTTAAAAAGATTGTTATTTCATTTGAAAAATGTTGTCTATCACAGAGTCAAAATACACATGGAGTTTCTACTGACGAGATTTGTATTTGAATTTGTTTTTGAACAAAAATAGTTTCAGCTTGTGAATTGAAAAATAAATTATTATTTCGAAAAAAGACAGCTTTTTATGTGTATTTTATATAATATGTATGCTTTTGTTCAAAACAATATTACCCTGTCCTTATCTTGCAGAAACTCTAAAATGTTTTTCTCGATAATTATCGACACTTTTTATTTTTAACACCTCATTTTAGAAAGATTTCATGATCTTCTCTGAATTAAACTTATTTCATATTTTGATATATGATAATTAATTATATAAAATTCTCTTAATTTATCCTTTTCAAAATCAAGAAATGATGCGATTTATTTAAATCAACCATGTGCAGCACTGGTTTAATTGAATAATTTCTTATTCAGTTGTATAAATCAAAATCGCCATTATTCTTCACAGCATTTTTGCAAGTCTCGATTAGTAATTAGTTGCATAGTATATTAAAAATGAAAACCAATAATCGTCCTATAAATATCATTCTATGATCTGTGAATATCAATCGTTTTCACTATTTTCATAAATTTATGATGTTTAAAAGTAGGTGTCATTATTTAAACTATTCGAATATTTGTTGCTGTAACCATAACCCTGCGAGAACAGTATTTATTCATTTTTTTCATTCTCTCACATACTTTTTGAAAGTCTTTTTCTCCAAATTCTTTTTAATTTGCTATGATTACCAGATTCTTACACAACAGTAAAAATTTTATAATTTCTATATATTTATTTCAGTTTCTTACCTATACTAAAATCTTTTATGGTCATATGAATTTTATTTATTCCGTAAATTCAAAGACACTACTTTCTTCTGAAGTCTATTTTTTTCTCTTATATGAGAAGAGGTTATGTTTTAAAACTCACATTTTCCTCTTATGTGCAAAGACGTTACATTATTCTAAAATCTATGTTTCCGCCTATAATCAAAGATGCTATGTTTTTATATTTTTTTTAAATTTTTTTTGCCCATATTCAAATATATATCACTATTTTTCCCCTCTATACGTTCACATGACCTCTCGTTTCCTGGATACTTAAATATGTTTTCTTTATTATGACCTCTATTCTTCCAATATTCAAAGATGCCATGATCCCCATTTTTTTCCATGTAGAGATCTAAAACTGGATAATTTAATTCAAACCACTATATCTTAGAGTCATTTACAAAAATCGTATGTAGAAAATATCTCATTTACAGGCTGCTAGAAGCTCGATCTTTATGATCACGAATATCTGCGCACTTCTCTGAGAGACAGATTATAGCAACTCCGAGCAGTCATGCAACATCTGAAGATTCCAGACTTCGCCAAGCAACATGAATGAAAAGAAGGAAAAAATAATTTTCTCCAATTAATTCATTTAAAGAAATAACAATGGAAGCACTATTATTCAACTAAGATGAGATTCCAGATGCATATATACCCCTTTAAGGACGGGATGCCACTATCGTAGACGCACGCACGGGACAGAGCGTGCGCGAAAGGAATCATTTTACAGGATGGGCGAGGGGGTGGCATCGCTAAGTCTAACTTTGAAAAAAAAAATCATAAAAAATAAAGTTCATGTCCTAATTTCGTCATTTTTTTCTACATTTATAGATTATTAGTTCATATATGATGTGAACACATTCTTCCTCTGTCAAATTGCGTCTTTTTTTGCCATAATAAACCAACACCAGGGTTTACAGTAATAAAAAGAGAACTGCGCGAAATGTTTCCGGAAGCTACGCAAAATATAACAGAACTGAAGGCCAAACTCGAAAAGACTACAGTTATACAGCAATATAAAAAGAAGAAGAAAGAAAAAAAAAAGAAGCGTGAAAGATTCTATAAAGTGGAAAGTTACACAACCCAGCACTGTTTATTTATATTATTCTTACCCCCTCCCCCCTGCAACAGGTGATGAGTAAAATACAAAAGTGAGGTTGAATATGAGCAAACTGAAGGTCCGAATATTAAAACTATATTTATTTCAAAAGTAATGGGCACAGAGAGTCATCTAGTGGTGATTAAAACGTATTCCAGTTTAAAATGCACATATGCATCACCGTCCCATGAGTTCGAATTCCAGAAATGTCCGGGTGGTACGTCCTGCTGTGAGAAACGTTCGCTAGTGATGCATATATGGCACACCCGTTGTAAAAGGGATATAATATACACAATCTTATGGACGATTTTCTATATAGCATTTGAGGAATGATGCCTTATTTTTCTATATAGCATTAGATTCTGATCTCCATACCTTCTCTGTCCGAGTTCAGGAACAAACCAAGATTCTCCATTCCCAAAGCAGAGACATTGCAGCATCTTCCCAATTACTTTCATGTGAGGAAGTGAAAGAAGAAAGAGTGCAGAATGTATCAATAAACTTCTTTGCAACCCGTTTTTAGTAAAGAATGCATTTAAATTATCTAAGAATCTATGAAGATAAAATTTATAATTTATCAATTAGAAATTGTCGACAGACTTTTTTTGATTAGGAAGAGAAAATGAAAAATAAAATGTGTGTTAAAAATCTACTTTATGTCAGAAAATGTATGTCATTAATTAAAACACATTTGATAAAAATAAATTGTAAAGAATAGATTACATAAATTTATTAATATTTATTTACAGAAATTGACCTCATATTAACATTTTTATTACTGTTATAAAAAAATAACATTTTTAGCTTCTTAATCTTCATAATTCATTTTTATGAACATAAAGAAATAATGAAAAGTTAATCAGATTAAGAGTATCAAGTGGCACAACTGTTTGGAGAGAAATTTAAAATTTAATTTGCGATAAAATTATTTAAATTTATTATTAATTGATAAATGAGATTAGAAAGCGCCAAAATAGTACGTTTCCATCCAGAACTCACAATTGTACAAATTTGCAGAATTCTAGCGCATTGGAAAGTTAATGAAATATCATACAAAAAATCTATTTTTTCGAACATGAAACAAAACATGTTCAATAAAATTGTTTCAAAAATTCTAGAAAAACATTTTCTCTCTAATCCATTTATGAGCTATTAAATATATTTTTCTAAAAGAGACTTCAAAATTCCAGAATGAAATAAGTAAATTGTGAAAAAATATTTAAAAGTTTTTCTTGTGGGCTACATCTTGGGATGAAAAGACTTCCAATTTTCTTCCTCAAAACCAACCAGTATGTATAAAAATTTTTTAAATGAAGGCACAGCATTGGACAAATGGAGACCTTCGAATCCATAACTTTTTATTTTTTTAAATGATCAGTCTCTTCACAATTTAAATTCAATATGAAGATTTTTGAAATGAATAATCTTTTGCAGAGAGTAAAAAGATTTTTTTTTTGAAGAAGTGAACTGGGATTAAATTCAGATAATCCAATAGAAAAACGGTGGAACGTGACTTAGAAAAGCATTTTCTGATTATACTATATCATGCGATTGCTGCTTTGCACTCTCAATTTAGATAATTTTAAGTACCCCAAATATACGAGATATTTCCCCAGGAATTTATCGCATATATCCACAAAGCCATGTCTCTTTTTAATGCACGTTAGAAAATATTAATCCTCTGTCCTTTGTATTTAATCAATATTTTTTTATTCTTTATAAAGTTCTATTTAGCTTCTAGAAATACATTTACCTTTCCCCATTGTTGCTGTTGTTTTAGACAATATTGTTGTTTTCCAATGATAACTTCGAATTCCTTTTTCTTTTCAATAACTTCAAACAAAATACACAAGAACACCAATAATATCTACTCAAATATAAAAGATATTTTTAATTGCATATTTACCCTTTACATTCGGAAAAGTAATTCTGGACATAGTTGTTAAAAATACGAAAAATTAATATATACATAATTGTTATAAGTGGAATTCTCCCGTTAAATTAATTTACACCTCCTTACTACTTTTCAGGCATTTTAAAAATCAAAATCAAATATATTAATAAATAAAACGTTAAAATGACGCACCGTCTCGAATGGTGAGTATAAGTCACCATTCGATTGCAAAGAGTAAACATTTTGAATTAAAGCAGCATCATTAAATATAATAATTAGGGAGGAGACAAAAATTACAATATATATATTAACTATTCACTTACCGTAAATTTCAAACTATCACAATAAACGATATCCCTAGTAATAACGTTAACAATGAAATTGTTAATGACTTGAAGAATGAAGAAAGTCTTCTTGTAGTTGAAGAGCAGCAAACTTCCGTAAGCAAATGTTTCTCTACTTTAGGAAACAATTCAATTCCATTGATCTGATTTTTTTTTATCCTATGACATTAAGTAGTTGTTTCGGTGTTTCTTATGGCACTAGCCATGGACAAGCCCACTATCACGAAAACAGTGATATTAAGCCGGTGGGGGAGCTTCTCTTGTTGTAATAGCAGCGTCATCCAGGGCCAAGAGTACGACTTAGCTACACACACGTCACAGCCCTTTTTACAGGGTGGACTTCATTCACGCATTTCATTCACTCAACCACAGATCGTAATTTAGACCTGAATCAGAGAACGATCACCCTTGATCCAGTACCCCCAGTGGTATTATTCTCGGCATGGAGGACTTTGTGACCACGACAGATTTAACTCGTGCCAGCCATCAAGCACGCGGGGAATTTACGGCCGGCGGGGTTCAAACTCGCAACCTAAGGGACGCGAATCCTACGCTCTACCAACCAGAATATCTCGGTCTATGACATTAAGTACCATTTTTCATGACACGAAATTGAAATTTTACAAAGATAAATTTCTACAATGATTTGTTTTCTCTTTCTTTGGTATCAGTTTATTTATTTATAAATTTTTCGTTCCTACGTTTTGATCGATTGTTCATGTAGCACAATTCTTTTTGTACTAGATATACATTTTATGATATTTTATTCAATGCATTTACTTCCTTAAATGCTTCCGTATCTATGGTTTATCATACATTTTTAGTACTATCTAGGGATGTTTTAGAATTTCAGTGCTAATATCTCAATTATATATTAAGTGCTTAATGGACACATTTTTCTCTTGTGACATTAAATTGCAATATCGAAACCAATCTGCTGAAATCCACAATGCACTTTTCTTTAACTAGATATCCCAATTCATCGAACCGCTAGTGGTTCTAGATATGTACAAGAATGCAATAAGACCATAATATTTTTGGTATATTTCTTCTAAATATATTCCACTCATATTTTGTAATCTTTAGTAGGAGAAGTCTGTACTTTGAATTTTGCTAGAAATGTTCACCTTTTAGTCCATTGCCTGTGTTTTAAATTCAAATGCAGTTCAGAAATATTCAGTTTTAATGAATTGATTGAAATGAGCAAGTAATTATTTACGCATATTCTTTTACAATTCTATATTCTAAATTATTTAAATATTATTAATAGAAGAATCTTATTTCTTTAAATTGCATATCTCTAATTTTCCACCAGTAAGGCTTTTTGAATAAAAAATACTATTATCCAATTGTGACTAAATTGGTCTACACAAAAAGTACGCTGTTAGTCATTAATCACTGATGTTGTTCGAAATGATCTTTATCAATCGGAAACAATACAACAAAAGAAAATATTATTCTTCGCAAGTGATTGATGAGGTTTCAATTGAAAGTTTATTATTACTCATGACTGACTAACATGATTGAGAGGAAAGCATATGTCGTGGCTGGTTCGTGAGTGCTTTGAATAAATAGGCAAATAGAAAACTTAACAGCAAATTTATTGCAGATTCGTTCGAGTTACTCTGCTCAGTAACTTCTCCTCCAATGATATCACTCTTTTAATTACACTCGTGCTAGTTGTCTAACGCCATCTATGAACGTTTATTTCCTAACGCTTCAGAATCCAATCACTACAGCATAGTTTTAGTCACCGGTAACTGATACGATGCTTAATGTGTTAAATAATAAACATAGCAAACAGCGGTCAGCATTAAAAAAATTAAAAAAATTAAAAAATTAAAAAAAAAAACTAGATAGCATGCTTTATTTCCAACACTCCAATGAAAGAATTCCTTTATTTATGCTTTCACCATAATAGAGTTTGGGAAATTTCTAGAAGGATCTTGGATCTCGTCTTTTGATAGAGATATCGCCATAAATTTTATATTTTCTAGAACCTTCCTTTTTTTTCAATATTGAAAAAAAATATATCCTAGTTAATAAATGGCCATCAAGTTTATTGCCAAATTCAGAAATAATTAATCAAGCATCCATTCATCATTCATGAAAAAAATCTCCAAATCAATTTTTCTCATTCTGCTAGGTTAACTGTGTTTGTAACTGAATTCACCTTTATACTCATTTACGAAAGGCTTTCTATTTGATTGAAGCAATACTGGAATATATCAAATTATGAAAATTAAAGAAGGTAGATGAAAGACTTTAACATGATTATGAACAAGTGATTTGAGTAAGTACCATTAATATTCTTTTAACCCTTCAAAGGACCATTTTTTTCTAGTCATATTATGTTAAAATATTTTTAGTCTTGAAATTAGAATAAGAAAGAGGATTCATTTAGCTTATTAGATAAATTTAATTTGATTATTTAATTAATTAGGTTAATTAATAATTAAATAACACATCAAGACACATCATTTTGTTTACGATAAAGAACTGAAGCCTCTAAGTTTCTGTCTTTCTAAAAAAATTGGTCAGAACTGATGCCAATCTATATAAATTCACACAAAGATTGATAAATTTGGTAGGAAGCATACCTCCCACAGCCCTAGAAAAGGTTAATTCATTTTCGGGCATCTCTGATTTATACAAAATATCAAAAATAAAACTCACTTTTTAAATTCAAAATTTTTTTCAAATGGGAAATGAATATTACTGCTATCTTCCAACTTTGTGTTCTCCAAAGATGATTATTTTTTAAAAGTAATAAGAAACTGAATTGTGTCGATCTTCATATTTATGAATCTACCATGATAGACGTGATAACGAAATATGCCCAAATAGAAATTCTTAGAAAGTAAGATGAAAGTCAACATATGCAAATTTCATATTTATATGAATACATGTTCTTGGGCCTAAAATTAAAATACAAAAGTCCGACGAATATTCTTAAAGTTATATTTCAAAATGGTAGGATATGAATTCTTTAGCTCTCTTACAAGTTTCTGGATATCAAAGTACACTATTCGTGCTAAGGTGAAGAAACCGAATGTTTTAGAAATTTAGCATTTAGATTGAAGTAAAGGATTCAAGGAATCTTTTCAAAAATGTTTCTGATAGGAAATTCCTTTCAAACCCTAGAATATTATTAGAAGAAAATTCTGCAAATATGACGTCGCATCAAGTTAAAGATGTTCTCTGTTCTAACTGAAATATCATTTCGAATACGGCTTTATTGATCGATTTTGTGCAAAATAGAATTTCTTTAATGTAATCCTATACATAAATTTGCACAAGAGTCGTTCTTATATGCTATATATTTTACTATAGGTACTTTCACTTTTTAATTAATTTCCTTTAAATATTCCAGATTATTTATTTTTTCGAAATAGGATTAATATATTATGAAAAAGAAATTAGCAATAAATTTTAACAATTATATGTTAATATTTCCAGTACATTGGGCATGAAACTTTTGAAAGCGTTAAAGATCCAAAAGAATTTATGACTAGTGAATAATTTAATAATTACACATTAAATGGCACTTAAAAACTTTTCAATAAAAATATAAAAACACTTCCATATACAAGATGAATAGCAAATTTTCAGTTGATTTGGAATTACAAAATTCAGAAGCATTTACTTGCTTTTGGTGGCAGTACAATATTTTGAAACTATTATTTTCTTAACAAAATACTCACTTATTTTAGTTCAATATAATTGGAACCCTTAATTTATAATTTGAATAAAATTGATATTTTATATTATTTATGATAACAAAATAGAATTAAAACATTGAAATTTAGAAAAGGATATTTTTATAGGAAAATTTGCGATATAATACATTAACAAATGTAAAGTTCTTAATCAGTCTTTATAGTAAAATTATTAGAAATTTCGTTTCAAGATCATCTTTTAATCAAATGTGTTTTTGATATATGAACTTATTAAAAAAGGCGAAAAATGCTATTTTTGTTTGACTGAATTAAAGTTGGATTCTGCTGTCCAAAGCAATTTTAAAATCCTTAGTAAGAAAGAACAAAATACATGAAAGTCCATACCAATGCATATACAAAATTTTAAAAAATATATAATGAAAGGCATATGCTTGTTGCCACCCTTACATGAACATTTATAGTAAAAAGTAGTATATGTAATAACTAATAATATAGTATAGGTAATAACTTCACTATGCTCTTGTTAAAAGGTCAAGAAATATGATTTTACTTTTTTTCACATTAATCTTAATGTAAGTCATCATAATAATTGCGATCGCAAATTATAATAAAACGCTCATTAGTGTTAAAGAAGATAGAGAATTTCCTGGTACGATCACCCCTCTCAAAGAATTTTAGCTTCTTTTTTGAAAGCATTGATATTTGTAGTTTGGTTTATTGATTGGATATATATATATATATATATATATATATATATATATATAATCACTTATAAATTTCAGAATGTGCTTTAAACTAAAAAATGCCAACAATGCATTGAAAAACATTTCAATGCCTTGGCATTGAAATGATTTTCTTCATCTTTTACTGATAATAATCATATCTCCTGATACTGTCCTTACTCTTGCTACAAGGTGAAGTCGCACTAAAACACTTTTTGGCCCGCTTACTTTGAACATAAATTTTGACATTTCATTTCATAAATAATAATCCCTCCTAAATCTTTGTAAAAGAGCAAAACCTGCATAAATTCCCCGGCAACACTGAGAAGTTTCTCAGAAACTTTTCTTTCTTAAATCATTTATGGCACATCAACGTTATAATTCATTTTTAATTGCTTGTGGTCAAGTTCTTTTAAATTAAATCTTTTATCTCCTCGAAAGCCCTTAACTCATTTTTGTATCTTCTCTCTTTTTATTTTAGTGCAGCAAATTTACAATCATATTCAGATAAAGAAACCTCAAGAGGAAAAATGAAGCGGATTATCAACAATGCAAATCAACAACAAATCCAGATTGATTTAGAATCTTGTTGATTTAATCACTTTCTAGAAGTTACAAGTTAGTATGAATTGTGGAGAAATAGAAAATTTGTCAAAGGTTCAACTTCATAAGTGACTGGGAAATACTTTCTAAAGAAAGTTAACGGTGATTCATTTTGTTTTGTATATTTCTGAAGAGAAAATGGCATTTTGTGATAGGAACTACACATGTGTTTGATTTATGTGAGTTCGTGGCATTTCTTTCATAAAATGCATAAAACGAAGAATTTAAAGCAATTGTCAAAAATTTTGATGTTCTGTTTATACGAATCTTTATGATTTAGAACTTTTTGAGTGTGAAAATGTCATTTTCAGATTTATATTTATATATTTCTGTGACTGAACGAAGCAGTCTAAAAATTAAATAAACGAGTTGAGTGAAATATGACATTTGATAATTACCTTAAAATCTGATGATATTTGTCAACAAAAATTAAGTCTGTCTGCTGAATTGTTTTTTTAAAAATATGGCAATTAAAATCCTAATGAAATATACGGAATGTAGTTTTTACCCAACAGACTGTAAATGTGTATCCAATTTTAGACCAAATTCACCTGTAGACTGATTGTCTGTAGATGATGTTTAAATGTTTACATGTGAAAAAATATTCATGTCTGTAATAGTAGAGAGAGTTTTATATGTGCGTATTGGGGCTCTACAGGAAAGATTGTTTGACTTAGTTCTGTTAAATTTGGCATCATTACAATATATAAGGCAGGCGTAGGCATCTTGGATCGATTATTTTTAATTTTAATTCATCAAAACTATAGGTCGATTTTTCTCCTTTGATTCATAAAATTACTATTGCCCAAAACTAATTTTTAATTCATTTTTAAATTTAAATCACGTTATTATAATATCAGTTCAATTACTTCTCTTATTTTTCCTATACTTTGAATTGTTTAAACATAATTTTATATATTTCAACAATGGCTTTCATTGTTGGAATAATAATCAAAGATGCTCATAGAAAAATGTACCAACAAGGCGTAATATTTAGTTTCATTTTGCTTCCAATACTCTCAAAAGCAGCATGCTGACTTCATTGGAAACATATTTTTATGATTTTTAGTCATGATCAGAAAAAGAATAAAAACGATTTTTACTGACAGATGGAAACATCGGAATGCTTTGAAGCAAAAAATTGGTTTGAACTGCCATTTGTAAAATAAATATAACTGCTTTCATTAAGAAAACCTCTCTAGCTGCTCTGGTTTAGAAATATAATCTCAGCTTTCTGACCATTGAGGACCCGATTTTACGGAACATTCATCATATTTGCTCACATCATGCATGGGAAATTTGATAATGACTAGTAAATATTTTCTCTTTGGTATTTCGTGAGAAATTTGAATAAGATCTATAGGCTTATGTCACGTCCCTGTCATCTAACTACAGTACTAAAAACAAATAACCACGGTACATTGAAAGCACAAAATAATTTAAATCAAGACTTTAATGTAGACGAAGCACTTCCATGCAGTTGAATCTTATGATCAAAATAAGATTGACTAAATAAAAATTATAGTTTGTTTTATGCAACTACTTTTAATTTAATTTATTTCATCACCTATTGCTTCATAGCTATAGTACACGGATTCAGTTACTTATTCATCAATCATTCAGAAGAATTTCCCATAATTCACTTGACACACTCCACATGGAAGGTTATCATATTCAATACCTGCTCAGCTCAATATTTAAATTGTGTCTTTATTTTATCGAAGGACATATCAGATCTAAAGTAAATTTTTATCTTATTATTCTCCTATAAGGAGGTTGCCTTCTTTTATTTCCTTTTGAAACTAAAGAAATTGTTTAGTTTAGTTTAGTTATATTAACGTCCAGTTGAAAAGCAGCATTAGGGCTATTTTGGGACAGACCTCGTAATTTTGAACCACGGTCAGGTGACAAAGACGTCACCTGAGCTGCTGGCACTCCCCTCTCCACACGACACCCACCAACGGGAGAACGTTTGGCCCTGATGGATTTAACGTGCAACAGACCCCCTTACACGACGGTTCTTCGGTGGAATCGGGTCTCGAACCTGAAACCCTACGGCTCACGAGCCGAGACCTTATCACCTACCTTAAAGTAAAAACAAACGAAACCTAAAAAAGTATCACCTACTCTCTCGTAACGTAAAATTTTCATCAACTTTATAAAAATCAAAATTTTATCAGAAAAGCAAGCCGGGACAAAAAATTTATATACATTCTCTACGAAAGACGTATTTCAAAATGTTCCAAAGAATTCTAACAATTTGAAATAATTCAAGCAGAAATCTTTCTCGATTAAATCATTCCATGTAGAAAATTCTACTTTCTTCGTGGTTATAATACCGCAACATCTAGGACAATAAGTTCCCTTTTTCTTTCAGTATTAGAAAGTCTTCATCACAAGAAGAATTATGAACGAAATGTGAAAACGAAGCAACTTTCTTCATTTATTAGGGAACACTTTTTATAGCAAAAGTTTTCCGCAGTTGACATTATTAATGCTTTAAGTTAATGATTTCTTAAGGAATAAATATGTTACGCATATGTTTAAAAAAGAAAAAAAAATCAGGTTTCTGCATATAAAACATGAATACCTTAAATGTCTGTTTTCTGAATCATCTTCGCTGCTTTTTGTACCTTAATTATTGAAATTAATGGTCGTTTAGAATGAATGGTTGAATTTTTCTCACCGGGGGAAATGTAGAATTTATACGGAAGAAGACACTTAAATAAGAATGCCTTATTTTCCCTTGTACTTGGTTTTCCGAGAAATGTCCGAGAAAAGAAATATATGTATGTCTTGGGACTTCAACACATTTATAGCAGCTGTTTTCGTTGCAAAGTAATAACATTTTGGCATTCTTTTTGGGTATCTACCCAAGCTCAAGTAAATATTTCTTGCTTTCAGTTGATAAAGAAAATAAAAAATATTTTTTTTTTTTTTTTTTACAAAAATTATTTCATTTTTTTTTATGAAATATTTTTTTTAAATACATGGTTGAACGAAATTCTATGCCTGAAAAAGTAGGGGGAAAAAACAAACATTTTCCTTTTATACTGATGTATTTATACCAATATATGAATATCTATAATTTTAGGATTTTTTTGTTACTAATTTTAATTTTGATAATTTATTTTATTCGATATAAATCTTAAAATTTTACTATCTTTCTGGAATTAAAACACTTTATCGATGTGGTTACTTACTTATGAAACAATATTTTGATGTGTAACAATTTCACTCAGTTGGAAACTCGTATCAGTGCACTTATATCCTGAATCAATCGAAACATACTTCAGATTATTTGACAAGAATTATATTAACCCTTAACTGGAGACGTGCGGTCAGTGAGACCGCTAGCGATGGATTTTCAGTCACCCCTATTCTATTTTTAGCTCAATTGAATGGATTGACCCTGTAGCTTCCTGTTTTTCTTTTACCTTCAATACACGTGCACTCTTTCAACCGATTTCCGCGGATGCTTTTTAAAATAACTGAATTATTTCTTTGGGTGCAGTCTCTAAGACCGCACCTCCCTGTTAGTGTCCCAATGATAAACAAAGCTTAGCAAATGGCGCTAAAACTAGGGCCCCGAAATATCGTCCAATTTACTGATCCTATTATGAAGCGGTGCTCCAGACACTTTTCAATGAAGCAGAAAGTTATTTTAGTGATAAGGATAATTGTACAAAAGAGTTTTGAGATGAAAGTTCGCATTCAACTGATTCTGATATGTATGTTCAAACATAATTAATTTTTCTAGTGATAATGCATTTTGCAAAATTTATAAAACCTATTTATGTACTGAGATATATATATATACAGAATTTATAGGTTGATTTTTATACTAGTCCTTAACCTGTATGTTTAAAATGCCCTAGAAAACCGTGCTATGAAATTCACACAAGCCAATAAAAAAAGGCAATTTTACCCAGTGTCATTTTTTAAATTTTTCATATAATTGTTGAATTTTACATTATATTGTCTGCTATATACCTTCATATACTGTAAAAATAAATATGATTTAAAAAGTAAAAAGTAATAAGCTTTTCCAAGAATATTATTTGTTGTAAAATGTAGTTTGAGAAGAAAATGTATGTTCCAACGCATTTACTTTTTTCAATGATAATATATTTTGAAAAATTTCTAAAACATATCTATATATCAAAAAAAAATATCTGCAAAATATATTGGCCGTTTTTCATACTAATAAAGTCATTAAAAAATTTAATTTGAGTGTAAATGAAACGTGGTCTCGTAGATCGCACCTCCCCAGTAAAGTCCTTATATTACACCTCCCCAGTTAAGGTTCAGCATATAACGTATACAAATGTGTATCAAAAAGCTGAAATTCCAAATTTGAATATACTCTCATTCGAAACTTGAATATATTGTGTCTTTAGAATATGTACTAGCTTTTAATTAGATAACTAATTTTGAATCATCCTTTATTAAACAATCACTTAATCATTGAACTTCAAAATGTGAATTTTGTAAGATAGAAAAAAATATCAATATTGTCTATAATTGTAAAATAAATCATTTTGAAACTCTATTATTGTTTTCTAATTTAGTTCATTAATAATAAATTGCCTAGTAATAGAACAAAATGAAATAACTTCTAAGATAAAATAATTGAATATTTTATTATATTGTATTTTAAATAAGGTTAAAAAACACAATCTTTCGCTCAATACTTTGATAATAGAGTTATTTTAATTAGGTAGAATAAGGAAATAATTGCCCATAATCCAAATAAATAAATTTCCATATTGCCATAATATTATATTTCTATAATATCATTAACGCATTTTGATTTTTTTTAAATTAAAAGTTATAGAAAATCCTTTTCTCCTGTCCTGCTTTTTTTCCTACACTCCCAAAACTTCCCTGCTATTTTTCTCCTTTTATTCAATAACTAGCCGCCTTTGGCGACCAGCCGGTTCGCCAATCTTAATGTTCGTTAAAATTTTAATAATTAAATATTTTATGCAATTCCAACTTTAATAGATTCTTCAGCAAAATATTTTAAAACTTCAAATTTTGATAGTCATATAATTCACTCATAATATTATAAAGGCCTTCAGTCATAACGTGATATGTATCTCTCTAATTTTCTGTTAGCACCAGTAGAATTTATGTTTTAAATTAAAGTGTAAAGGATTCATCTGCAATTAATATAATAATATTTTTTACTGAAACAAAGCATTTTTTTTAATAATACTATTACTGATAATAGAGTCACTGAGCGTTTAAACTTTATGGGCACTACAGAATATCTTTCTTAATTTATATAATATCTCAAGAATTTGTCAACAAAATTTTCTCAGATTCATCATGAACGGATCGATTCATTAACAATGTTTAATTTTAAATGCATCAAACACTAAGAAAATAAAATGAATCATTTAAAATAATCGGTCTAAAACAGGTTTAAAAAAACTACTTAAAAAACGATGTACTTAAAACTATAAGCATATATCAAAAAATATATAACTAACATAAATACAATTTAATTACAAAAGCATGCAATTAGCCTAAAAATAATTTAAATCATTGAAAACAGGTTAAAAAAAACTACTTAAAAAACGATGTACTTAAAACTATAAGCATATACAAAAAAATATATAACTAACATAAATACAATTTACTTACAAAAGCATACAACTAACCTAAAAGTAATTTAAATCGTCCGTTGTTAATGGTTGTCATGGCAACAATCAGAATGCGCATGCGTGAATTTTCTTCGCCAGCTCCGGTAACGCAAATGCGTGAATTTTTCTACGCCAGTTGGGGTAACGCTATGCAGATTATACATTATTAATTTCCTTTATTCTGTGTTATTTTAATTCAAAAGTACTTCAGAATGAATCTGAAACATGGATTAATTAACAATGTTTAATTTTAAATGCATAAAACATTAAGAAAATAAACAGAATCGTTTGAAATAATCCGCCGAAAAATCTTAACCCTAGCCTCATTACTGTTGGGAGAAAAAAAGAACTAAAGCCTAAATCATTTGGCGTTGGGGAAAATGGAAGATTTTTTTGGCGGGAAAGTTAGTTTTTAATTAATAATTAAAATTCTAATTAAAATTTCAAAAAAAAGGGACCCTAGGTGCACATTCCCGACCTCTAAGGTATACATGTACCAAATTTGGTAGCTGCATGTCAAATGACCTGGCCTGTAGAGCGCAAACACACACACACATACACTGAGCTTTATTATAAGTATAGATGAAACTTCTACTTTGAGAGATTGCCTTGCGTATTTTCACCAAATAACTTAAATTTCCTTTCAGCCTCTTTATCTCATTTTCAGCTTTTCTGTGCCATTCATTATTTAAAGACCAGTTCAGTGGGAAACACTTCTTTTAATGAATAGCTATAAAATATTTCTTTTGCTCTAACAACAAAATAAAATAGAAACCAACCCTTTTGAACACATGAAAAAAAAGGGCGAAAAAATCCATTTGATGAATACCTCTCCAAACATATCGTCTTAAGAAATATGGATATTGGTTGTGAAAAAGCCACGAATTTCAGAAATAGTATAAGCATCCGACGGTGTTTAAGAACACAGAAGAAAGAACACAGGCGCCCGAAAACAGCCCGCTTGGAAGTCAAGTTAAAATTCTCAAAGCGCCTCAATTAAAGTGAGAGTGATAATTCTAGCCATCGATTTTCTAAGCTTTCTAGATTAAATTCAACACCCTTCCCCTCTCTAAAAAATGTTTGAAAACACATTTCCTCCAAAGAACACAGGCGCCCGAAACCAGCCCTCTTGGATGTTAAGTAAAAATTTTCAAAGCGCCTCAATTAAAGTGAGAGTTATAATTCTAGCCATCGATCTTTCTAAGCTATTTCGATTAAATGTAACACCCTTCCCCTCCCTAAAAAATGTTTTAAAACACATCCCCTCCAAAGAATACAGGCGCCCGAAACCAGCCTTCTTGGATGTTAAGTTAAAATTCTCAAAGCGCCTCAATTAAAGTGAGAGTGATAATTCTAGCCATCGATTTTCTAAGCTTTCTAGATTAAATTCAACACCCTTCCCCTCTCTAAAAAATGTTTGAAAACACATTTCCTCCAAAGAACACAGGCGCCCGAAACCAGCCCTCTTGGATGTTAAGTAAAAATTTTCAAAGCGCCTCAATGAAAGCTAGAAGGATAACTCTATCCAAAGATTTTTTTTAATCTTTTTTGAATGAATGCCCCCCTCCGCTCATAAAAAAAGGTTTTAAAACACTTTTCGATCACTTCACTTTTAACATTTATTTTCACCATTTCAGTTAAAAAATATAATTTTTCATGACTCATTCTTTGTAAAAGAACAAATATACATAAGAAATACTCAGACATTTCTCAGAAACAATTATCTATTAAATAATTTGTAGCATAATAATATTATAATTCAATTTTAATTGTTTTCAGTCAAGTATTTTTAAATTAAATCTGCTAACTTTTTGAAAGCCTTTAACTCATTTTAATTGCTTCTCTTTCTTTTCTTTTCTTTTTTTTTGTATGTGTGTGTATGTGCAGCATAACTATTCCAGGAAATTTATGCTCACAATTAGATAACGAAACCTAAAGAGGTAAAAGAATGGCATTATCAAAAATAAAAAAATAAAAAATAAATCCAGAATGTTTCAGAATTTTGTTAGTTTCATTTCTCTCTAGTCTTAAAAATTATTCTTAGTTGCGATGAAATAGAAAATTAGTCTGAGGAATAGTTAAAACGGCAGAAATGACTTCCAATGATTCAGTTTGTTTCACCCTTTTTTTTAAGAGAAAGAAGCATTTATAAATGGAATTGCAGGGGTTGGTTTCATGCTTCTTTATGGCATTTCTAGCATAAAGCATACGGAACGGAGAATTTATGGTAATTGTGAATACTTTTGACTCACTATTTATATGTCTTCATGTTTTAGTACTTTCTGAGTATGAAAATTCCCCTTTCAGATTTGCTTTTCAGTCACTGCGGCAGAGCGAGGTAGTCTAAAAAAGAAATAAGCTACAGGTGGTTATCAAAATAATGGAAGCACTCGTGTATAAAAGTTGTATTTTTGAATGTTCTTCGTAAGCATTAAAATATAATAATAGCCACCAGTTTTTTTTATAAATAGCAATGTATATATTCTGGTAGTATGTGTTAGCTTTATTGAAGTTCTGTAATTTTTTTTCAAAAGCGTAACATGTCGGGCCTCTCAGATTTTTAAAGAGGCCAAATTTTTAGAGCCCGTCTAGCTGGAGCAAATGCGACCGAGACATTCCAACTTTTAGGCATTTCTAAGAGGTACGGTGTCTAAAGGCATGACAGCATATACACAGCGCGGCAAGACAAGCTCGGCAAAGCAAAATAGTCGGCGGAAAGAGAAGCTCAGTAAAAGAGACCGACGGGTATTGAAGTGGATTGTAATGTCTACAAAATTAACAACTGCAGCAAAACTGACCGCAGAGCTAAATACCCCTCTGAATTTTCCAGTGAATCTGATTACAGTAAAAGGAACCTTCATAAACAGAACATTTATTGCAGAACAGCAATTTCCAAGCCACTTGTCAGAGATGTTAATGGTAAACTTTGTCTACAGTGGTGCCACACTCACAAAACTTGGTCGATTTATAAGTGGAAAAAAGTAATATGGTCCGACGAATCGTGCTTAACACTTTTCCCTGATGGTTGCACGGTTGAAGGACACCTGCACAAACGTATGATCGTGATTGTTTCATTCCAACTGTCAAGCATAGAAGTGGACTGTGATGATATTGGCAGCCATGTCGTGAATTTCTGTTGGACCAATCGCAAATCTGAAAAGGAGGATTACTAAGAAGAAGTATAGATAAATTTTAGCTGACCAGGTCCATCCTATGACGCAACTTTGTTTCCTGCAAGATAAGGAACTTTCCTGGATGATAATGTGCATATTCATGCAGCGACACTTGTCCAATCATGGTTTGATGAATATGAGGAAGAAGTTAAACATCTGCCTTTGGTTGCAAAATAACCCGACCCTTAATTAACAAAAATGAACCCTTATGGTCTATTTTAGAGCTTTAAATACGGAATTGATATCCTCCACCGGCATCTCTCCCAGAACTTTCACAATATCTCCAGTAAGAATGGTACAATATTCCTGTAATATCTTTTCAACACTTGTATGAATCGATTCCTAGGCGAATTCCAAGCTGTAGCACATGTCAAAGGCCGCCCTACACAATATTATTAAAGAATTCTTTATAAATCTAAGGTGTTTCATTATTTTGATAACCACCTGTAGTTGATTGAAATGAATGACATTTGGTAATTACCTAAAAAACTGTTGATTTTCGTCAGTTATTGGATAATATTCATCAATAAAAATTATGTCCTTTAAAATGCAATAACTAAAATACTAAAAATATATTCGGTATATAGTTTTATCAATAGGATTGTAAATGTGTGCCCAATTTTAGACTAAATTAATCTGCAAGCAGATTGTATGAAAGGTTGTTTCATTGTTAGCATGTGAAAGAATTATTTATATTTCTAACAGCAGAGGAAATTATGAATGCGCGTGTTGTCACTCTATAGGAAGAACTTTTTGACCTAGACCTATTAAAATTGGCATAGTTACACTATTTAAAGCAGGAACGATTTTAATTTAATTTTTTTTTAAATCAACATATTTTGTAGACTTTACAGTTTTCTACTTTAACTTATAAAAACAGTATTGCACAAAACTAATTTATGATACATTTTAAAACTGAAAACATTTCATAATGATATCAGTTCAATTATTCTTCATTATTTTCAATATAATATTCAACAACACTTTTAGGCCAAAACTCATTACATTTGACATAGTTTTACTATATAAGGTAAGCATAGGCATCTCGGACAATTTTTAATTAATCAAATCTTTAGATAAATAATATAATTTCATAATTTTCCACAATACTTTTTCATACTCTCAGAAGCAACATGAGAACCATATTTGAAACATATTTTTATAATTTTTGGTCTCAGTCAGAGAAATAAGGAACGAGTTCTACCTGCAGATTTATACATCGCAAATTTTTTATTTCCATTGGCAAAATGATTTTATCTGTTTTCATTGAGAAAATATTTCGGGTTGCTGTGTTCTTGATATATAATCTAAGCTTTATGACCTATAAAGACCCGAATTTATTGATAATTTTTCATATATGCGGACATGATACATACTACTTATGATACTGACTGTCAAATAGTTTCTCTTTCGTATATTGCTGAAATGTAGAGACGATATGTAGTCTCAAGTACCGTCCTTTTTTTCTGACCACAGGTCAAAAGCTCGGGAGGTTTCAAAACAGGATTTTAATGTAACTAAATTTAATAATGCAGATGAAGTTTTCCATGCAATTGAATCTAGTGATTAAAATAGAAATTATAGCTTGTTTTGCAAAAATAATTTGTATTTAATTTATTTCATCCCTTTATGTTTCATGGATATCGTATAAAAACATGGAGTTAGTTAATAATTCATCAGTCATTGAGTAGAATTTCCCATAATCCGCTTGAGACACTCCGTTCTGAAGCTTTTTAACCATATGCAAGATTTATTCAGTTCAATATTATAGCACTATCTTCATTTTATCGTATGAGATATCAAGCATAAAATTAATTTTTATCTTTCTTTTCTGCTATAAGCCGATATATTTATTTCACTTTTACAACTAAAAAAAAAAGAGATTTTAATCAAAAAGTATCACCCTCTCTCTTGTAACGTAGAATATTTATCGTCTTTGTAAGAATCAAAATTTAATAAGAAGAACATAACCTCCCTATAAAAGAAGTGTTCCAAAGTATTATAACAAGAATATTTCTTAGAAATAATTGAAGCGGAAATCATTCCAGATAGAATATGGTTCTTTCTTCTTGGTTATGATACTGCAACACCCAAGATTATAAGTACCGTTTTCCTTTCAGTACTAAAATTATTCAATTTAACAGAATTCATCACATGCAACGTAAAAATGAAATCACTTTCTTCATTTATGAGGGACTACTTATTATAACTAAAGGCTTTTCGCGGTTGACGTTATTAACGCTTAAAGATTATGATTTTTTTTGAGGAATAAATATACTCCTCATATTTTTACAAAACTAAGTCAAGTAGAATCCATTCAAGGTGCTGAGTATAAACAAGAACACCTTAAATGTCTGTTTCCTGAAATCGTCTTTACTGTTTTCTGAACTTTTATTATTGAAATTAATGGTCTTTTAGGATTAATAGTTGAATTTATCTTGCCTGCGGAAATGTAGAAATGTTTTGCAAAAGAAGACATTTAAGCTAAAATGATTTTTTCCCATGTACTTTGTTTTCTGAGAAAATACACACATATGTCTTGAGACATCTACACATTTATAGCAGCTGTTTTCATTACAAAGTAATAATATTTTGGTATTTCTTAGACTATCTACTCCTGTCCAAGTAAATATGCTTTCATGCTTTTAGTTCATAAAAAAAAGTAAAAATATTTTTCATCACAATTCCTTTCCTTTCTTATGAAATAATTTTTCTGAAATATGTGGGAATGCCTTGAGAAGTAAAAATTAGTTCCCCTTTGCAATGATGTATTTATATCAATGTATGAATTTTTAAATTATGATGATTTTTTTTTATTTAACTTAAGTTCCTCTCTTTCCAGAATAGAGATCAATTCATCGATGTGATAATGTTGTTACAAATGTGTAATGTTGCTTTCCAGCACAGTTCCATCACAGTAAATACAGTTTTACGATCAGCTTTATTAGATTCGGATCGGATGTTGATCTATTAATCCCATGAAACTTTGGTGACTGACTAAATGTTACTGGAATCTTCAGGAATCGTGGTTATAGGACCAAATGGAGTCGAATGATGTTGATTATCCGAGAGCCTTTTGTGCCCTGATATGGAAGTTATAAAAGGCCGGCAGTTTATTCCAAAATCAATCGTATAGTTTGTCGGCAAAGAATTAGTTGGGACAGTTCGAGAAATGAAAGCCTTGAATAGAGCTCAAGCGGTTAGTGGATTGAGAATTGCGCCATGTTCCGAGTCTTGGAGACAAGTATTGGAGCAACATCTAGTCAACTCCTTGGTAGTCTTGGAGACAAGTATTGGAGCAGCCTCTAGTCAACTCCTTGGTAGTCTTCGAGACAAGTATTGGAGCAGCATCTAGTTAACTCCTTGGTAGTCTTGGATACAAGTATTGGAGCAACATCTAGTCATGTGTTGAGCAGATAGTCGTATAATAGTGAGTCAGCAGTAATTAAACTAACAACTAAAGTGAGGAGACAGTAGAGAAATCAGGCGTTTGAAAAAAGCTTTAGTGAACAGCTACGTAGATTCTCTTTTCTTGCTGAGTTCTGTCTGGCCTTTTACTATATATTAACACTACTTGTTGGCTGCTTTTTGTTGTAATTGCTGTTGTGTGTTGCTTGTGTACGCTTTGGTTGAGTATCTGTCGTGTATGTATTCGCATCTACATATTAATAAATCTTCATTATTTGTCGTTGAGGCCTTTTGACTATTATACCGTACACCCAGTACAAGTAAACCTGTTCGTTTTACGAATTTTTTTCATAACAATATGCTAATGAAACAATATTTCGATGTTTCACAATTTCAATGAGCCGAAAGCTCGTAGCATAGCTCTTATTACCGGTATCGATAAAGACACACTTCAGAATATTTAGCAAAGATTGCATTATTGGTCTGAAGCCTGCAAATGCATATCAAAAATCTTAAATTGAAAACTTGAATATTATGTTTATTTAAAATATATATTATCTTTCAAATGAATAAAACATTTTGAAACGCCCTTTATTAAGCACTCACTAAATCATTGAACTCTTTTGAAAATATGATTCTTGGGATAATCCTATGTAGCAAGAAAATCAATATTAACTTCAGTTTTAATAAATAATTTTGAAACTATAATATTGGTTTCTATTTTTGTGCATTAATAATACATTTTATAACAATAGAATCAAAATGAAATAATATATAAGATAAAATAATTGAAATTTTTATCATGTTTATTTTAAATGTTTCAAAACCACATTCTTTCGTCCAATATTTCGATAGCATAATTACATTAATTAGATAGAATAAAGTAATAGTTACATATAATTAAAATAAGTAAATATCCAAATTACCAAAATATTTTCCTATTATACTCCTTAATATTTTTTCCCCCAATTTCTATATTATCATCAATCCTTTTTGTTTAAAATTAACGAAAGGAGAAGAAAATTCTGTTTTTATTCGGATTAACTTCTATTTATTCCACATTATACTTCTTACACATTTACACTTCTTTTTATTCCACAAACTTCTATTCTTTTTTTCCTTTTATTTAATTATTAAAAGTGTCTTTTTAAATTTGTTTAAGTATCCCTTTGTTACAGCATATTATCATATATAAGCATGTTATCGTATACAGCATATTATCTTATCTTATATAAAGGACTGTCAATTCGTGCTTCTAAATCTTAACTAAGCACATTTCATCTTCAGAATTATTGTTAATTATTTTTTACTTTTAATTGAATAAAAATGCATAAAAATGCTAAATAGTTGACACTTATATACTGTAATTTTTCTAAGTGCTATTTGAAATTTCATGGATGATATAAAATCTTCTGGTACAGAATTATCTCCACCATTTACAAGATCACCGAAAAACATGAAAAGCTTTGAAACAAGAATAGCTTTTACAATAAATACAATAAAACCAGCAAAGCAAAACTCTACATATTTTTTGAATAATATTGCCATAATATTGTTTTTCATATCTTTATATTTCTATCAGCTAATTACTCCCATTTCTAAAATATCATTATAAGCCGCACATAATGAAAACTCGTTTTCACCACAATTTAATGTCAGTTTTTAAGAAAATAATTCCCTTGCAAGTTGTTAGTTTTCCTTAAATATTTATTAATCTTAATTTAAGAATCATTATTTATATATTTTATAATGTAAGAAAGGGTAATTAGAAAGGATGACTACAATACCCACTGGTGTAGCCTTAATGAGTAAGAGTATATGTAGCTTTTTAAGATATTTTTCCGCTTTTCTTGTATTCTTTTCGAACATTTATTTTCTTTAGTGGCAAATGGAGACAAAAAATCGAAATTACATAACTTCAAAATTTTTATTCGTTCCTTACATAGGTTATCTGAAGGAAATGTTGTTTATATATTTCTTGGATTTGTAGAATATTGCTGTAACAAGAAGTTTGAAATTTTTATTTTTGGTATTCCATCTCAGAAACAGGATGGTTTGCTAAATTTTCCTTGTAAATTTTAATCATGGAAAGACTTTTATTATAAAAAAAAATCTGTTTAGAACCTGAAATTCAGAAAAGTGTTATCGTAGGAAAATTATAACTACTTTACGGCTATTTTGTTTTACATTTATTGTTAAACAAATATCTTTTAGGATAAATTAATGCATTTTTAAACCAAAGAAAAAGCTCTAATATGTAATATTTAAAGTCACGAGAAATTTTTTGACTCTTAATTGAAAATAAGCAATTGTAATTCTTTACAACTAACTCCACAACTGAAATACTGAGTTTTTTTGTTATTGCTGTTGCTAATCTATCTCCTCATTATATATGGAGGTTTTTCCCATTTGCATTTGTAAATAGTATTATTGGCTCATATAAATATTGATCAATGAAAATAATACATATATTTTACTGAACGAACATTATCTAAAATAAATGGTTTTGTGTTTCTTTCCTGAATGTTTTTCCAAAGAAAAAAAAAAGAAAAGGGAAAACTTTTAAAGAATACATTTAATATAAATTGAGATATCATAGCGAATAATATAATTATTTAGTCTTTATAACTTCATTGTACCTTCTGAAAAATAAATAGTTTTACAGAAGAGATATTCTTTTCAAGAAAGAAACATTCAGCAATCATTTTATAAACAGGCTCTTTAAAAGAATAATTAAATATTTTATATCGTCATTCATTTAATTCTGAGAATTTTAATTCATTCGAAGAATAGTTAATTAAAAACAATCAAAACGGTTTAATTATATCACATTCTTTGTAGAAACATGTAATCTTATACTGAATTTTATGTTTGTTTTGCATGCTTGTTTGTAGAAAATTTAAGATATTCTCACATTGCAATAAACTTTTACGAACTCCTTACAAAACAAATCTTTAGTTCTGTGATTCAACGGTTTTAGCTTCTCTTGGGATACATTTTTAATACAAATCATTATACATCAAACTAAAATACATATAAATAATCCGAAATAAACTATAACTGATGCTAGTTAATATTTCCAAAATTCCTTCTCATTAAATAATAGACAATGCTTATGCTATATGCTTTTCCAAAGTCAAATAAATTTATGATTTTTTCCAGTAGTGATGTAAAATTATTTGGACAGTTATAAAACAGCCCTCGGACAACTTGAGAATTGGGGTATATTGGGTAATTCAGCTAAAGTTAATCTTTCTGAATTTCCTGAGCATATTATTCTGCTCATTTTCTTTTAGAATCAAAATAAACTTCCATCTCATATCTTCAACAAAGCAATTCATATCAAATAACTTCGTGAATGATCTCTTAATATGGCATTTTCAAAAATGCATAACCAAAGTTAAGCTGGTAAATGAACACAAAAGAAATAAACTCGAATGTTTCTATGATATAAAGAATTCATAATTTTCAAAAGAAAGCACTTGCCATGAAGTTGTTTATACGTAATTGAAGAGGCTTAAAGCATTAATAATGTCACCTGAAGTGGAAATTCTATAACCTATTTTGGTTATCTATGTTTAAATTCTATTTATCAGCAGTCTTTCTTCTTTTGGTAAAATTTTTCCAGACTTTATTACAAGCCGCAGGAACAAAATTCTTCATCATATTCAAGGTTTCATTTTTTTTCTGAAATGCTTCGCCCTGTAAAAGTTGATTGGGTTTTATATTTAGCGAAAGACTTAAGTTTATTTTTTATTGCTTTAAGTTTAATTAAGTATAATCCGCTTTAATGAAATCTGCATGAAATTGTTCTTTAAGCATGTGTAATTGAGCTATTGACGAGTATTAGGCTAGGTATAATTTTATCATGTCTGTCTGTATTTAATTATTAAAATACAGACAGACAGGATTTCAGGACTGCAAATATATTGAAAGATCCCTTGTAAACATTTTTTCCTCTTAATTTCGTTATTCCAAGTGTCCCAATGAAAGTGTGATAATATCTACATTAGCTTGCAAAACTTTTTTGCAATTAAAAATTTTATTTTGAGTTATTATTTGCTCTTATTCAACTTATATTCAATTATTATATTTTAATAACGGATGATGAATACTTATATTTTAATATTGTAGAATGCTATCTGAGAAAGCAAAAGCATGTCTTTATAAAAAAGAAATTATACGAAATTTTAAATGTATAAAGTGAATTTGTTTGATTATTCTATTTTCCATAGTCAATTTATTATAAGTGTATAAATATAAAAATAAATCAAATTATAATTTGCTTTAATGATACTCCTTTATTTGAATAATAAATTCTGTTTAGCTTGATCATGCAATATTTTTTTTTTAATTTTGTATACAGTTTTTGAATTAAAATGACATTTTCAGAATTAAACTGTGTTATATTTGATTACTTCTTTCGCATTAAAATTCATTATATATCAAAAAGTGAAAGTTTTCATTTATTTTTTATATGAGCAATTCGGAAAGTTCGGATATTTTCTTAAACTTTAGTTAAGTGCAGGTAAATTCTTATCTGCCTAGTATTTTGCGTGCGTTCCATTACTGCAGTCACTGTATGTAAACATCATTTTTTTAAAGCTTTTATTCATTGATATGAATGTACAATTATATGAAAGATTACAAAATACAAATACAATTATGTACAATTATATGAACAAAGTACAATTATCTACATTGATTGCGAGACTGAATGCCATATTAAATCAATGAATTATCTTTTCCTTGAGTATATTTTGTTCAGTTCTGTAAATTTATATAAATGCAATTATTTTTGTTTTAATTCTTTATAATCGAATTAGTTGTTTAAATTTAGATACAATTTGTAACAGTATTTCAAAACTGTATTTTAATAATTTATTAAGTGTTTCAGCACCAAGAAATGTTATCTGCGCGATACACTTTCAAAATACTAGCTGGCATTGTGGCACTGTGCTTAAATTTTATCTGCACGCAGTATGTCAAATGATAACGTTGTATTAATACGTGAAGTTTTTTATGTTTCCTGTTTACGTAAGCGAAGTTGGTTCACTTTCGTATTTGAAAGGCATCTTCAGTGTTTTAAATAGTAGAAATCTATTGAAAAAATATCGAACAAAACATAAAGAGGGTACGGGAAAGAGAACGTATACTGATTGACAGAAAAGTAATAAAAATCTATTGTCAGTAACTAGAAACAATGCAACCACAGTGTAAAACATCCTTAACTTCTTAAAAATCTAGTGTTCATCTAGTAAATGGAACTTTGGAGTCATACTCCCCGATAATCGCTAGGCCAAGGTGATTGAACCGTTATGAAATATGGAGTGGATAGTGAAAAATATGACAATACCATCATTTAAAAAATAGTGTAATTGTGGAAGGCAAATTTCTCTTGTATAACTCTAAACCTGACTTCATTATATTTTTCTGTCATAAAAAATATTAAAGTCTTATTCCCCCCCCCCCTTCCTGTTAGTAATTTAATTAAGTATATAGGCAAATCAGAGGCAAAATCATGAACAGAATTATATTCAAAATTAAATAAATGAACATTATAACAAATAAATGATTGACTCGCTTGGTTCGAATCTGAGTATTTATTTAGGGCTTCGATTCATTGGATTTCAGTTATGGAATAGTTATTGTTTAAAAATTTAAAATAAAAAGAATAGCTTTCGGGCATACAAAATACAATAATATATTTTGAGCATCAAAACAATGCAACTGATTACATTAAGAAAACCCAAAAATACTAAACTCTTTAAAGTGGAAGGAAAAAAAATCCTTTCTATATAAAGTCTCTAAAGGGAGGGGGGGGGGGGGAAGTTCAGCGTTCGGTTCTTTCAATATCTATTGATTCTTTCATATCTATTGACGTTCATACAAATCTGCACCAGTTATTTCAGTACAAATTCATGTGCAATAATATATTGCCATTGAACATTCCATTGAACATAATATTATATTTGTATGGTTGCAGATTACTACCGCTTATTGGAACAAAATATTTTACGATATTTCTATGATGTCACATATTTTGAATAACTTAGAGTATCGTGAATATTGGTGATTATTTAGCTTTATGTAGCCTGCATAATCACAGCATTTTTTTTTTTTCTTGCTGTATAAAGCAGCCACCATTTTTTTTTAAACTAGGCATTTCGTAAAAAGGACAAATAAGTTTAATTAATGAAAATAAAAAAAGACCAATGATAAATAAAATAGTCAATGCAATAGAAATTCGGTGCAATGTAGTAAAGAGATCAAATTATTGAATGTCGCATTATATTTTAATGTAACACTTAAAATTGGTAATACACAACAATAAAATATACTTTTTATGAAGAAGAAAAAAAAAATATATTAATGTAATACAAAGATCGATAGCAAAAGGATTGTATTTATAAAAATCATTTACACATAAAAACGAAACAAATCTTTCATTCAATTTGCCTTTAAATCGTCGGAGCAAAAATTTATCCTTTCCGATAAGCAGAAATCTAAAATTTAAATAAGAAAATAAATGTATGTTCATTTAGAGTAACAAAGATAGCTTTTGGAAATAATGTAGTTTATTACCCTTTATTATTCTTCATTTATTAAAACATCTCAATTCCTTTTATGCTAATTTACAAATATTTAAAAATATTAAAGAGTAAATAAAATGAATATTTACTAACTAATATGAATGAAATATATTTAATAAAGTTGAGCGAAATTTGAAATAAAACTCCATACTTTCATTTGAACGATTCAATGAGAAATAGGTGCAATTAATATTTTTAATAAATAATCTGTAGTTGTTAAAACACGATGAAGTTTGTCTTAAGAAATTCATGTTTAGTTATCTCAATTTTCTAATTAAATAGTGAAAGGATTTAGAAATATTTATATAAACAATGTGGGAATTTTTAAGAATAAAATGTTAATTAGAATTAATAGTTTTTTTTTATTTTACATCAAATATTTATTTTCCTTTCATTTAAATAATTAGTTCAATTACTTTATAATTGTTGATAATATTCAGACAACATTAAATTCCAAAGATTTGATTATGCTGACATAATCATTCATTTAAAAAAAAAAAATTACGTTCTTTGATGAAAATAATTATTTAATAAAGAATATTTTCGTTACATAAAGAGAAATAATCTCTCATTCATTTAAATAAATATTGAAATCGAAGATAGTCTTTTATTTAATAAATAGATTTAAAATTTTCAATGATCTTTTATGAAATTACTTGTATGAAAAATAAAACGAAATAAAATTTTCATTTAAGGAATTCGTGAAAATCAACGTCACGATATCCATACAATCCGTAAAATGATCATGTAATTGCAAAAAATGGAAATAGATAAATTATAAATTGAAAATTAGAGAACTTTTAATTTTTACATTGAATTTTTTTTTCTCTCTGAATATTGTCTAAGCATATATTTTTGAGGTAATAAAATTTCAAAATGGAATCTTTTTGATATTCTTATTGTCTTAGGTATACTATATAATTTATAATATATTATGATGCTTTATGCCTTTTTATCTGTAACGAAGTATGGAAAAAAATCTCAAAATCATATGGGTCAGAATATTTGATGGGCATTAGAAAATTGTTCATGATTCCATTTAATCCAGAAAATTAAATTAAATAGTTATATAACAATATTAAAATGTTGAAATAAAATTAACTTTTTGAATGTGAAAGGAACAATTTTGTTTTTGCTCTACCTGTGATAAAACTGGTGAAATGACGACGAGAAAATGAATCACGCAGGAGCTGATCGCTTTCTTCATGAGTATATGCTAATTTTAAAAAAAACCCATAAATGTTTAAAGGGAAAATTTTTTATTGTAGTATTTTAGTATTGAATCATTTAGAACTTTGGAAAAAAAACACTAGTTATACTTCCTAATTACTAACATTCAAGCTGTTTATACAGTTATTAAAAGCAAAGTGCAGCTACTACAGCTAAAACAACAAGCGTTTTTTTTAATTTAAATATTTGTAACGTTAATCATGGTAAATAATCGCTAAAAAAATTTAACTTCATTGAATGCAAAGAAAGCCGTTCTGTTCCTCACCAAATTTAACGATATCTTAGAAATTAGAACATTCTTACCAAGGACTCTCATAATTGAAACGTTGTGAAAGTATAAAAAAAGAAGGAATATTATATTTTTCATTAAGCAGTAAAAATTCACTCATTGCGATGTTTAAAGGATTCCACTTATTTTCCTATTTTGGCAATTTTAGTTCTTTTGAAAATGATCTATGACAGAATTAATATTCAAAGTTTCTTTTTCTCTATCAACTATATACATATATAATAAGATTTATGGTAAGATAAGGAAGTAAGAAATTAACTTAAATTATAACTTTTATTATGCTTTTTTCATATCTGAACAAAATCAAGAAAGAGCACAGCAGTGCGCAAATCAGAAAAATAAGATCAAAGATAGGAAATCAGCGTCCTTATTTTTCATTCTACCAGGTAATTTGTTACATACATCGAATGTACAAAGATGATGCCTGTTTTATATATAATTAACACAATACCTAACATAATTTTGTTCCTGTTAAAAATGATAAGAAATGTGTTGAAGCGTTAGGAATAAAAACAGACTTTCATCATGTCTAGAACGGATTAAAAGAAACCACATGCCATTAGACGAAAAATACCATAACAGGCTGCCAGCTTGATCACACTGGAGCTCTACAGAGTTTCAATAAGTGGTTTTTAATAAAAGAGAATATTCGGATAATAATCAGAATAAATACCCTCTTCCACCTAAAATAGAAATGCGTAAAAGCTTGCAATTATTTTCAAAATCTTTAGAAACTAAAAATATAAGACTTAACAAAATGATGAATTGTGAAATAACGAACTAGTAAAAGGATTTCAACACTGTTATAGTAAGTAACCGAACTTTTTAACAATTAGATATTTTTTGGTGAACAGTTCTATCAGAAGATTTCTTGTATAAATCAAACAATGAGGGTAATTGAGTAAATGGGAAGTGATATGCTTCACAGAACCAGTTAAAATGGACGAATCTAACTTTTGGATGTAAAAGAACGTATTAGTGAAACCGAATTCATATTCGAACGATGCATATGAATATGAGATTAATCATATCAGAAACTAAAACATGTTGGTGAGGGGATTTTTACCCTAATCACCAGGTGTGATTAGCCAATTAATAATACTCTGGCTGTATTGATATGTCTGTGATTCATTCTGTAATTTTTGAATCTGATTGACATTTAAAAAGAAGCAGAAATAGAAGAATAGAACTAAAAAAAAAGCATATTTTACGATTTTTTATTTCATAAAACTTTACAAAAGAATTGTCTTAAGTAATCTCTGTTTTAAACTGGATTAGTAGCAAAAATGGTTTATAAAACGGTCAGAATTTTGTTCCTAAGTCTATTTTTTTTAAGTGTTACACTGGTTTTTATATAAGCATTTACATATGTTGAAATGCGATTTTGCATCTTATGTGCTCTTTTCTCACATTCTAATTTTTGAAAGAATTTTCTGACGAAATACCCCATAAATTAAATTCTAATATAAATTATTTGTTCAAATTCGATACAATAATTTCTGAATATATTCTGTAGTTTCTGAACGAGATAATAAGCAATCCATTCATTTAGCAATATTTTATGCTTGTTTTAATGTTACACAATGTGAAAAAAATGAAAATTTTGTGTTAATTTTCAATCGTATCCCAATGTTTTAAGAATGGATATAAATATAGTTTATTTTTAGAGCAGAAATCAGATAATATATTTCTTAAGCTGTCTATAACATTTTAAGCAAATTATTTGATAGATTAAACCAGAAGAATTTTGATTTATACTTCTTTTGAGCTAAAAAAAGGGGAGGGGGTCCTAATTTTTAAAAGAAACATTTGTCACTTTATTGGTATCTTTTGTATGCAAATATTCGAAAATATAACTAGTTTCGAATGTGTTTCCAAAAATTCATCCCAAATGTAGTCACATACCATAAAATACATTATTTTACCAACCTACTAGACAAAACAATTTTAGTATCATTTCTTAATGTTTTTTTTAAATGTATATTCTAAAAATTAATAACTAAGCTAAATAATAACTATTAGCAGCTAAACTAAAAATGGTTAAAGTAGATTTTCAAAAGCAGATCTTTGTAAAAAAAGAATTTTGTTTCCAGAAAATAAAAATCAATCTCTGAACATACCTCAAAACCTACTTGATGTTTTTGTTTAAAATTGAGAAATTTATGAAGCTAAAATCATTTTTAATGACAATAAAAATAAATATTCTCTAAATTTTTTTCTTTTTTTTCATAATTTTAGACACTTAGAACTGTTTCTTTCCGAACAGATATTAATGTTAGTTACATTAGGAATTGCTTTCTAAATTAAAACTTGTTCCCACAGAATCTTTTTATCCGATATGAAACATGCAGATTCAGAAAAAAATGATGTCAAAAATGTATGGTAATGCATACATTGATGTCAAAAATGTATGGTAATGGATACATTGATGTCAAATATGTATGGCAAATACATCATTTTATCTTTTGAACCAGATGAATTTGTTTTAAATCTAATAACAACTATTCCTCGTTCTTTAATATTCTTCCTAGAAATACTCACCAACAGGATTCACCGAGTCCTTCATCCGTATTCCGCTGTTCTTCGATGTTCTCCGATAAGTGGATGAGATGCCTGTACTTGGGGGCGCATTTCTCCTCGGATAGGGACACATTTTTTTAACAAGGAGAGAGTACCTCAGGTAAGCTTTCAAAATAGGAAAGAGGATATTAATTACAGAAATAGATGCAGCAAAGTCATTTATCAAAACAAACCATTTTGGGGAAGAGAGGAAAATGAGGTGGTTATTCAGCAATAAACATTAATGGAATCTCTCTCATTAAACACTCAAACTTTTCAGATAATTCCTTTAAAAATAAAATATTACCTGCTTGCAAATTATAAAAACACAAGATGTATATCCGCCTGTTTCTCCACTTCTAAGAGAAGTGGAAAAATCGTCATTAGTCATCATTTATCATAAATACTTACATCAAAGAAAAATGCAACTAAAATAAAATCAAGCGTCTCTTGAAATTATGCAAAAAAACTCACAAGCTGATTATCCCTTCCCATGAAATTGTCGAAATGAGTAGTGACATATGGCTAAGATCCCATTCCCAAAAATGGGTTAACATCGGTATATGTGATCTTAATAATAAAAGCTGAAAAATGCTTCAGCCACAAAACTTGATTCTCTTAATTTCATTTGAATGCATTTTTAAATGTTCATATTCTATTTTTAAATTTTTGCTTGGTAAAAACTCGTCAGTTTTTCTCATTTCAGATTTGCTAATGTATGTATCGTTTTTTGCTTCAAAAAATATTTCCAAATTGATTTATTATAGATGAACATTAACCAAGATGGTTTAATTTTTCGATGAGTATGCTATATTTGAGAAAATAAAAAATTTATAATTTTAAAATTTAAATATTATTATAGATTATTATAAATGATTTATATTATGAATTGATTATGGTTTTTCATATAGATTCATATAGATTAATAGTTTTTAGGTTTGAAAGTTACATTTCCTAAAGGAAATACTTTCAATTGAATTCCTTTATTAGATTTTTTTTTTAATTTTCGGATAAATAAGCCGTTTGGAAACAATGAATATTTTTTTCATTAGAATTTAATATATGAATCGATTCAATTGCTTTTCTTAATTCCATTTGATGATTTAAAGTATTTTTTTCACACCAAAAATTTCATTTTTCCCCCACCATATATTTCATATTGATTAATACTAGACTTTGAAAGCTATATATTCTATATGCTGACTTATTTTTAAAATATAATAAAGGAAAAACATAATATATTTTATAGGCATAATATTATTTCTAATAGAATTTCGTTATTTATATCAAGCTCTTATTTTATCGTGGAAAAAGATCATAAAAGGAAAATAATCTTGTGGTATGTTCTCTGAGTCATTCAAATTTCTACTCATAAAAATATGAAAAATGGATTTTCATATTGACTTTAATCTAATTAATTGTAATATTTAATTGTCTATTTTATCAAATTAGCAAGTTAAATTAAGAAAAAAAAATCCCTATTTGTTACTATAACAGATTATGAAATTTTGATTTATTTTTAAATTTGAGGCCACTCAGCTGTAATTTTAAGCAAATTTCACTAGTTAATCAGTGAGTTATTTCCATGCTGGTGGTTGAAAAGGTTAAACTCCTTTACATTTATGTATTCAAAATTTTACAACTTGTTTCAATTTAATCCTAAAACTGATTTTGTTTAAAATATCTGAATACCAAGAACAGTTTATTAAATGTAGTTAATATTCCAAGGTATTTGGTAAACATGGTAATTTCCAGACCAGTAAATCTTTGGCTCAAGCAATATAAGATATAATTCTTTATGTCATTTAGAGCAGTTAACCAGTAAATTGTTTCCAAAAATAAGTGGTTGTGCCACAATTAAAATAGACATCCATTTTATTCAACTTTGAAATCAAATAATTGATGAACTGTAAAATGAGATAGTTATCAAGTAATGTTTATCCACAGTGATTTGGTATGATTTGATAAGCTAGGATTAATTAATTTCACCAGTCTTTTAAATATAATTTTAATTGTAGATTTAAAACGATGATTTACCAAGAAACAACAAAGAATTTTTAATCATATATAACATATTTATAAACTTTCAAATTTCAAAAGTTTCGCATTGACACATGTTGTGAATATATTTTAACTACCTATCTAGAAACGACGATTGTTAATTTTCATTTCATTTTATCAGATGAACTCATTTGATTCATTCCAACTATCAGCTCTCCTCAACTTACAGACTCAAATGGAAATGGGAAGTCTTCAAATGGCTCAGAAGTACACTTAATTAGTTGTCACATCTTGAAATGAACAATGATTACATATAAGCCTTGAATTCTCCTCTACATATTTTGCATCAGTGATATATGCAAGTGTGCGCAATCATCGCAACAAATGTGACCCGAGTGCCATTTTGAAGGATGAGCGCAATGGTTCGCTGTCAATGAGCGCAATTTATTACAATGATTATTTGTATCTGGTATTATGAATATTGAAATATGGTTTTATCTAGTGTGCATTTCATTGTTAAGAAATGACTTAAAAGACTCATAAGTCACAACTTAGCTATTTAATAATACAAGGATTGCTTCTTCAGAAAGGGTTAAAGAGGGTAATTTCATTTCATTTATAATTATTATGTAGGTCTGTCTACCATTGTCAGTGTTCTTAGCTTTGGTTGATAAATTGTCTAATCAACTCGAATATTCTACCGGCTTTCCTTAATGGTGGTAGAATAATCACCTCTAGAACTATCATTATGTTATATATCGGCGCTGAAACAATCGTAATATTGTATACAGTCTGGAATTAGTTTGAAGACATTTAATTAAATTTGCCATGTTAATGCCATATCGAAGATATATTTTTAATATTTGCTAGTAACTTAATTTTAACTCACATGAATCAATACTATCATTAATTTTGTAATTGCATTAGTAAATTAAAATATTTTATTTGCAATACTTTATGAATAACTTTTTACATGTAAACATGATTTTACAGATTCCTCCAAGTAGCAAGTAATTTTTTTCCGTATTCAAGTAGTTTCGTATTAAAATGCGCAATTTCATGCCTCATGTAATAAAATACTATAATTGCTTATTTTAAATATTTTTTTTCAACTTTAAATTATTTTTGAATCTAGTAATCATTAAGTTTGTATTATCCTTCAAGTAGAAATAATTAAAAATTAAATACATAATAGCATAAACATAAATGAAATAGCATTGCATTCGTTAAATATTGTCTTAATTCTCTAAACAAACTGTCTTATAGAAAAGAAAAATGTGTTTTTTTTATTTGGATGACAAGATGTATTTATTTTATGCAAAAGCACATATAATTGAATGTTTATAAGAACTCATTTTGAAAATCTTAATATTGATTGATTAATTGGGGGTTTTTTTGTGACTCTTGGGTCAATACTGGCCAGGCTGTGTTATATTCGAGTTAACGTAAAATACAAAAAATATGCATTAAAAAGCATAAAGAGATACATAGTCAAAAGGACAAAGTGAGAATGGAAATTAAATATTACGCATGAAATCGATGTCATATATAAATGAAAACATAATTGAGAATCATACATTAACATGGTATGATTCGCCAATTATGAAAATTATAAGAAGTAATGTTTTAAAATTATGTTTCAACATGATTAATCACATTGATAGAGATGAATTGATTGAAATGTTTATGAATTTGCGATATTAGATAAGCTTGTGAGCAGCTGATTCGCCGAGAAGAATGATTATTATATTGAATGAAAATATTATTCGTAGCTTGTTGCTCACTATCCGTCAACATAGTAACTTTAACTCTTTATTTACTGGCGGTACTTAAAAGTACCATTTAAATCTGGCTTATATCTTCGTAATATGGCAATTTTTGCTGATGGTATTCTAAAGAACACGGAGAATGTAACCCAAATAGCAAAAAGTTAATATAAGCTAAAAGTAGGAATTAAAAATATTTAATCAATAATTAAATTAATTAAGATATTTCTATTAATTAAAGTATTTTTCTTGAGTTTCCTGGGATTTTTCTGCAAGAAAACTTAACTACTAGTACAAAAATGAAGTTGAAAAATTGATGGCAATATAATTCGGTAAATAAAGGGTTAAGCATCACATAGTGACCGACAATAAAGTAGTGTTATTTTATTAGTCCCTCGCCTTTTATGTTACTGCATTTATTATCTTAAAGAAATCAATTCCCATGACCTCATAGTACATTCAAAGCTTAAGCATCTGGATAATCCATTTCAAATAGCACATTGTATTTTGCAACAATGTAATCACGGAAAATGCAAATATTGAAGGTAGATTTTATTTTATTTAAATTTTTATCCAAATTTTAAAAAAATGATGCATTATCTATGCCAAATTTAGTTGCTCAAGGTAAAAGGAAAATATCCACTGAAGCTCTAATACACACATTATTCTATAAAATGACTGGTATGATGATAACCGCATATTGAGAATATTGTATTGAAAGTTAGATGATAAACAATAGAAATAATAATTAAATATATACATATATTTAAGTATGTTAAAGACTTAAAAAGATTTAGGACATATTAAACAAAGGCATACAATAGTATGTAACTTTGCTTTATCTGTTAAAATATTTTATTTAACTTTAAAAATTAGTACTGTGCATAGTTTTAAAAATTTATTTGTTCCAGAATCAGTTTGTTTCTGAATTTGATTGATCTTCAATTCATTCCTGAGTGCTTCAGTTTTTTATAAACGCTTTACAAGAAGATTTTCAAATATTGTTTTTAACATAAGCGATGCGTTTCTCTTTAAGTGTTAACACTATATAATTGTGTTTGGGCGCTACCTATTTATATTATTTCAATTAAAAATTAAACAAAACATCATAAATAAGATTTTAACTAAGCTAATAATTTAAATTACAAATTATGTTTATACTTTTCACCTTTGGAAATTACCATTCATAATTTAATTTTCTTCTCTCATTAAAACGCATGTTGCCATACATTTTGGTGAAAATATGTATTTTATGCCGGATAAAAATAGAATAAATAATCGCAGCAACATTTAAAATAAGTATCAAGAAATTAAAAAAAAATTCTAGGTTTAAACTAAAATTAATTATTTGTGAGTTATATATTTGCATAAAAATGACTTTTTGTTATATGATTTTTCTCAAATTTGTTCCCATTAAAATATATCATTATAGTATAATTAATAGGAAACATGCTTCAGTAATTGTATGACTTCTTTTCCTTTATTCTTCGTTTTGAGATCTACAGAAATGCTGGCAGATTTAGCAAAATTGTTCCAAACGACTCTCTGGAGTCCTCTAGAATCTTATTTGTAATTATATGAGTAATTTTAGAATAGATAACAACAGGTTTATATGAGAAAAGATTATACGAAGGATGTTTAGAGAATAATGCCTTGATTTCTAATGGCTTATGAGAAATGTTCAAAACTCCATTGATAAATCGTATATAAATTATATATGTATATTATGCTTCAATCCGATATTCAAAATTTGATGCAATTTAGATTTTTCCAAGTTCTTATTGCATTTTTCCTGAATCTAAGAATATTTATGCAGAAAAGTGACGAAAAAAATGAACTTATTTAGCCATTCATCAAAAATGGAAATTATAATAATACATGACATATTTAATTTTGTTTTCTCTAACATGGGATATGATTTCACTAATTCAAAATTCATCGTTTTCTTTAATATTCATAATTAAAGACGGATATTCTTGTTTCATTAAACAAGAATATCTTGTCGCAGATATTTTTGTTTCGCTTTTACTAAATCTAGAAGAATAATTCGAGTAAAATACTCACATTGAAGTGCGCTTTTAATTTTTTTTAATGTATTCTTGTTTTTTTCATCGACATTTTTTTTATTTCCGAATTTATTAATAAATTAATTTTTTGTCTGTCAAATTAATATCAGAAGAACAATTTTTGAACGTCCATTTCAATCATCTCAAAATTTATAAGTAAAATATTTCTATTTTGAAACATTATAATCAATTTCTCTATATACGGTTCTATTGCTGTTACAAAGCGATACGTTTTATTTTTGTAAACTTTATCAGCGAAGAGATATTAAAAGGTTCAATTTTAAAATGTTATGTTTTGTAATGTTCAGTTTTAGAAATCTAATCTTAAATTAAATTCCTTTTTTAAAGGAAACTTTAGCTTGATTAGATATCTTTTTCATCATTATATAAAGAAAATTTTATAGATAATTAATTTAAATAACGAATCTAAAATAATTTTTTTATTAAAAACTTGTAGGCTAATTACAATAGCAATCTGATTTAAAATAGTATGATACGCTGCTAGTTACAGATTTATCTTTATTGTTCAATTAGCTGTCAATTTGCTGTTGCTTCAGAAATTTGTTTAATGAAAAGGGAAACCTTTAATATTTGGTGATAGTTAATACTTTCATGCTTTTTTTTCTTTGTAAAGTTTAACATAGACAATATAATTGATCAATGTATAGATTAAATGAAGAATCTTTTCAGTTGTTGATATTATTTTCTATTATTTGTACCATTTGCACTAAAAATTGATTACAAAAATATATCACCTGTCGAAATATAGTAGATAAATTTATATATATATATATATATATATATATATATATATATATATATATATATATATATATATATATATATATATATATATATATATATATATATATCTTTTTTGTATTACATTTTCAGTGAAAAATACAACATCAAAAATTTTTCGATCACTATCTTTGAGATTTTATTAAGAATTTTTTTTAGATTTCTCTAAGTTTGGTGTTATTTTCAATTATAGGAAAGCATCATTTAGTAATTAAAAATTATTAAAACTTATATTACTACTCATTTAATTTATTCCAGTTATTTTTTTTTATATTCCTAAGTCACTTGCAACACTTTATTTTTCTGTGTTAATACAAAATATATAATTATTGCAAAGCCGATTCCCTTTCGTTTTAGCGAATCCTTTTCTTTCAATAGATTTCATCGCATTGAAGCTTGCAAAATAAAGAGAAACAGACGAAGAGGTTACTAAATGAAAGAAACAACTTTTACCGCCTTAACTCATTCATTTAACTTCCCTCTAGAGAATATAACATTTAGCTTTTCCCCTTTTAAGCCATTTATGGTCGACATTTTTCTTTCTATTCTGAAGCAAATGTGTTACAATGTTATATTTAGCTTTCATGAAAGGGTTACTCTTTTGCAATTAGAATTTACCGTAAGATAAAGAAATCGATAAAACGTTCCCAAAAATGTTTCTAGTGATTACTTTAGATTACTTTTTAGGTTTCTTTTATTGTCATTTTCTATCATTAAGATAGGAAAAAGGATTTTTCTTTTATTTCGCTTAAATATAGCTAATTGATGGAAATAAAATGATTTAATATTCAAAGTTGTATCCATTTTCTATTTTCTGAAAAACTGACGCATTACTGTTTCTCTTTACATTTTCTATATTATTGTCATAAAATAATATTTGCCAATTGCTGTTTCAAGTATTTAGACAGTGCAAGGAGAAAAAGACAGAATTAAATATATTAAAGTATTCCAATCCTTTTTAGAATGTTCTCAATCGAGTGATATTTATCAAATGTATTCAGTATATTGAAACATCATATATAAAATAACCAAATGTTAAAATACTTCATATATGTGTATTATTATATTTCAGACATAGAATAAAATTCTGTTAAAATATACATTATAATAAAACGATTTATTGATAATTCATTTCACATTCATTGAAGTAATCTATCTAGTTTAATAGAATCAAATCTCTATTTAAAATGTTTTTAAATTGTTATTTATTTTCGAGAAAACAGGATTTGCGGTTTTATTTATTAGTAACATTTTCACTGTCAACTTCAGAAAATTGTGTATTCGTGTTCCTGGACATCCATGAAAATTATAAACATCCTTATTGAATTAATAAATAAAAATCTCGTTTTTATATTTTTTTAGTAAATAGATTCCTATTTATTTTATATATATATATATATATATATATATATATATATATATATATATATATATATATATATATATATATATATCTTACTTTTTTGCACCATTCAAGAATTTTTAAAGGTAACAATTTTGAGATATACTGAAAAATCTTTCATAACAATTAATTAATGTGACAGTATTTTTTTGTATGCAAAATTAAAAGAATATATTTTTAAAAACTATGTATTTAGAAACGAAAACATTGTAACAAAACGAAACTATAAAAGCGACCGTATCTGAGAAGTAATAGCAAACATTAAATAGTTCATTCATAAATTTGGTATAAAAAATATTTAAAAACAAAAATAGAAAAAAAAAATGTGTGTGTGTGTGTGTGTGTTTTAATTCAAACGAACAATTTCAGTTATTAGTTTTTCATTACATTAAAATCAAGGTTTGAAATATTTAAGATATTAATTTTGTTGAAAAGAAATATTCCTAATCATCCCCCCTAACCTTTTTCATTCTGTATTAGAAGAATCTGATAAAACAATTCTCATGTAATATTTTCCAAGCTTGACATCTAGTAAAAAACTGTTCATTTTTCATTTAACATAAGAAATAAGATATAGTTTTTCTTCTAAAAGTTCTGGAACATTCTCGAATGTAAGAAAGAATGATTTTTTCGAATCCCTATACTTTAAAAAATGGAGGTCTTTCTATCATGCATGCATTTTAATGTGAAAATTATTCGAAAAAACTTGGATATTAATATTTTTTGAAACATGCTTATCATACAGAATTTAATTTGTGAAATTAAAGTAATAATAAACACATGAGAAAATTTCTGTATATTTTGAAAAAAATTTATATGTTTAAGTAAATCGTTTGTAATTTAATATTTTGGCATTCTTTTTAATTTGATTATTTTTTTACGTAAAAACTGTACTCAACTACTGCAAATAAGCGGATTTTTATTATTAGCTCTGTCTTTAAAATAAATGTTGAATGCGCATAATACAAGACTTACACATAAATAACTGTTTTTAAAATGTATAATGGTTATTTGGTAACTTTAAATCATTATTAATACTTTTTTTGTGCATTTTTTATTTATGTTTAAAAAAATTAAAGAAAAGAAAACGACAACTGTTTCTTAAACTTCAAATACAAATTTAACTTTTCCATGTTATATCGTGTTCATGCATTTTAATATGTTCAAATAACAATACATTCCAATGGTTTATATAACTTACAAGGATAAACATCTTTAAAATATGCTTTATATAAAAGAAACGTTCCTACTAAAAATGTTCTTCATTACATATATTTTATGCAATTTTTTTAACACATGAAAAACAAAATGAACTGAAAAAGAAATCTTCCATAAAAAATGGCAAAGTCTTATAAAGCATATACATCAATTTTTACAAATTACAAAATCCTTCGGCTTTTACAAGAAATATAGATACACATTTTTGTCTGTCCTATGGTTTAGAACCTCCCAACTTTAATGACTGGTTGCAAAGTATTTTTAAGCATGTTTCTTATTTATAGCTATGAAACATATTGAGCTTTGCCTGACATGTGATTTTTGAGACAGCACCCTATTGGTCCATTATTGGCTTGCTAGTATAAAACCAGTGAAAGTTGAAGAATGGGAATTGGGGAATGAAGGTTATAATTTTTTTGTTCTGTTATCCAATAGTATTCAAAAATTGACATAGCCATGCGAATTTTAGGATTTAAAAAGATTATTTTTTTTAGGGAAAAAGAATAAATGGATTAAATTAATGTAAAAAAAAATAAATGAAAGATTTTTGATCTGAAAAAAGTAACTGAAGGAATTTTGATTGAATTTTAAATTTCTGATGGAATAAAGTATAGTTTTTCCAATTATTACGGGAAATTACATTAATCAATTAAAAAAATCCAGTTTAAATCATGAAAATTTAAATTTCGAATTTAGAAGATTAATTAAAATTATTTTAGAAAGAATTTTGCATTTTGGAATGATGATCTTTCGCATTTAGAAGATGAATTAAATTTATTTTGGAAGGAATCTCACATTTTGGAATGATCAACTAATGATGTGTTAAATTTTAACACCTTTACAGAGGGGAATCTCCGAAATACATCCTGTATTTTATTTAGCATCTTAACATTAACATAACTTTTAAAGCAATCATTGTTTTTTAGTATTTTCTGATGGGATAGGTACAGCGCCATCTATCGGGCAGCTATGAACTTTTTTTGCTTTTAAAAATCAAATTCGCATTGCTTCGCATGTACTCAAATAAAATATCAGAACATTCTGGACAATGGTTCTTTTTTTACAGCCTTTTGAAAGTGCATCTGTTATTACAATCACTTTGTATTTTGGTATATGATATTATGTTACCAATAACCATTATCTTCTTTTATTATAATTTACTTGCAAAATGATTTACTTCAATAATTTAATGCATGATCTTTCTGTTCTTTTCACATCTCTGAATCATATCAAATATAGTGACTGAAATCGGAAATCTGGTCGTTTTTTAGCTGTACTGACTATTTTTGATAATTGATTTCGGTAATAACCAGAGACAACTTGTCGGTGGAATATCGAATTTCTTGTTACATCTTGATGAAAAGGTTCTAAAACAGTATTCTGATTTTCAGATTGAGAATATCATTTTTTTCACTAAATTGTCGAAAACCTTATTAGCAGCTGTTATTTTCATTTGTAATTTCCTGCAGCATTTCGCAAATGCAGCATTCTGTGACTTTACTTTTAGTACGTTCCAATTCTAAATTTATTTTGCAGTCAATTCCTTGAATTTTTATCTTTATTTTTTACCTAAATGAATAACAAAATGTTTGAAAAACTATTCTTTAATATTGCATAATGATCGACGAATAGTGGAAAAAATTTCATTCAGTGCTTTCATCTATGTATATGACATAACATTCAGGAAATTCATTTGACTTAATATTAATTCTTAAAGGATAGTTTCTGTTTAAAACACCTATTCAAAACAAGAGAAAAAAAATTTGTTTTAAGATCCTTGTTATATTTTTCTTTTAATTAAATGAAATTTCCTTTATATATGTTTGCGTTTCAACTAATGCCTGATTGAATCAGCAGGAGTATTTAGTATTGAATAGAAACTTTATGACTTTAATTGAAGTTTTGAAATGTTACTATGCACCAAAAATTTGATTAAGAAGAAATTTAGAAATTAATTATTGAAATAAATAGAGCTTAATATAATCATATAAAATAAATTTAAATATTAGTGTGTTATATAATGAAAATAAAAGAGATAGGCAGACAGTTTCTTGCTGTACACAAGAAAATTTTGCTTCTTGCATGTGTTTTTGTGTTTTATTCAAAAAAAAAAAAAATCTTTCGAACAAGTATTACGTTCAAGTGATTTCTTTATTAAAATTCTTCTTTTTATTAAATATAATCGTAATTTAAATGATATTTGATTGTGTGGATTGGATTGGATTGGATTGTCGGTTTTAATGGCACAAGAGCCTAAAAAGACCATGCTGTGCCAAATATCTGGTTATTTTATTCTGTGATGAAATAAGGTATTTCATTTCAACACATTTCTTACTATAATAACTGTGTTGGTTATCATTTATTTTTTGTCATTATACGTATTGTATTATATGTAAACAATTATATTGTATTTGTATTTTCTATGCCTAATTTATGCTTTTGGTTTAACTTTTTAAACATTTAATAAATGGCGATAATATTTTTTTCAAACTTGATTAGGTATACGTTTATTTATAATCCTCATTCACATTTTAGAGATAATACTGGGATTTAGACTTAACATTCTGAGCTTATGATGAGATTCCTTTATTATTTTTTTTTTCATTATTAAAAAGAACTAATGATAGGTTTGAGGCTGCATGAAAAATTAAACAAATTATTTCTTCAGCCGAACATCTATGAACTTGAATAATGCAAAGCACAATTCTTTATTTCATTTAAAGTCTTTTCATATGTATTTAATTATGCAGATTGTTCGTGAATTAGAAACAATTCTTATTAAATTAGAAGAAGAAGAATTAAAAGTGTAATCTAATTTTTGTGGGCAGGGAATCAGTGCTATATTCAGGATTATAAAAGAAACACTGATTATGAATGATTAAGAAATTCTTAACTAGTTAGATAAGCATGATGTTTATTAAAGATAAAGTTTGTTTATAAAGGTTTATTACATGAGGATTTTTAATCGCTCTAATGAACTTTCGTTTGGAAATGTAAATGTAACAATACGAGCACGTCGGCACATAGATATTTGATTTATTAATAGAAATAAATTAAAACCAAAATTCTTAAAGAGGAAGATTATGGAACAATTTGCAAGATAAATTCATGGCATTTACGTAACCGGTTTCCTTGTAGAGATAAAATAATTGGAAATATAAACAGTCTTTGTTATATTCAAATTATTCAAAATTGTGAAAAATTTAGGGAAAAATAGGGGAAATTTTATCGAAAAATAGGAGAAATGTTGGGGAAAATGGGGATAAATGTTCAGAAACATAGAGGAAGTTATTCAGCATTACTTTATTTTATAAGTGAAATTCAATATATTTACAAAAAAGTATCATTCTCGCGTTTAATTAAGCCATACAAGAAGTTTCAGTGTCAGTAATTAAAAAAAATAAATCCAATAATATATTTATTTTAAAAAAAGGCTCTCTCTATGTTCAAAACATTGAAATATTTATTACAACGTTAGTATCCCACAATGTGCATTACTTAATAGGAAAATCACTTATCCGTAATTGCAAATTATTTATCATTAATTCATAAGCTCTCTTAATGTGCGTTCCTTATTTAAATGAGTCTCATTTGTATTCTTTTTGTAAGAAAAATGGCTTTTTCTAGTTAATATATTTATTAATTAATAAATAAATTTGATGTAATTGCTGGTAATTAAAGCTTTTATAAAAATTGAAATGATAAAAATGTGACTAGTTTTTGTTAACTTTTAAAATAAATGCACAAGGGATTACACCTTCATTACATAAGCGATGTAATTAATAAAAAAAATTAAGAAATTTTTTAAAAAATGACTCACATTTTAGCATACTGTAGAAAAAGAATATGGGAATAAAACTACGGGAAACAATTAATTATAGCTCCATAAATAAAAACATTTTAATTAAAATAACATTTGACTATATAAATGAAACAAAAATTAAGCCTATTTTCTCTACATTTCAATATTTGAGACTGAGTTTTCAATTTCAGTTTTAACTTTGAGGAATCGTTGAATTTTGATAATTTTTCAAAAGAGCAAGGGAATTTTAACAGGATCAAAATAAGTTTTGATTTGCATTAGGTCACTGTATTCAATCAATAAAACTAAAATATGGGAAACTTGCAGACACATATCAAGGACAATATCTGAAATAAAACAAGGTGTCAAAAACATGCGTTATGTTAGCTAAAATCCCTGAAATATGCACATAAGATGTGAATCATTTTTTTTTTTAATTATTAGAGGATGCCTATCTAAACAACATGACTGAATATTACTGCAAGGGACTTTAAACGATTACTTGAATCTATGCTGCGTGGAATTGCTTCACTACACTGAACAAAGAGGTGCGATGTATTTTCAGTAAGGATCCCAAAGCTTTTGTCACCTCATTGCATATGAAAATGTTAATACAAAAGCAAAATAATACAATGGAGTTAAGAAAGACAGAAAAAATATGCATTCGATTGACTTCCTAGAAACGATATCTTTAAAATTAAAAACAATGTATATTATTGTCATTCTAATACATATGTAACAACTAAAATCTCAGAAAGGAAAAATGCCCAAACTAATGAAATCATACATCTGACCTCCGACCCGCCACGAAGGCACACGGAAAAATTACTAAACGACCGGACCGCCGCAACAGCAATACTGATGGGAACTGTAGCTGAATCCTAAGGGCCATCACCGGCCACGGTACAACCTTCCTCGAAGGAAGTACATCCCGTCATCGATGGGAGGAGTCAGATCCCCCACCTATTTGTGTACTCTCCAGGGTGGCGAGATCCAACCACCATGCCGGAAGCATCTATCCTCATTTTGAGGTGTCCCCCCTGGGGTTGCAAAAACAAAACAAAAATATGTAATGTTCTTTTTTCCAAGTAGAAAACTCATAACGATTATACCAAAACATTAGAAACCTGAAGAAAATGCTGTCAATTTCACTTATTCAGATTAAATTTTAATTAGAAGTTTAAATTATGTGGTTTATGCTTGATCAACTGGGCTACTGACATTGCTGCCGTGGCGATCCTGCCATTCAGATTTATTCATAAGCCAAGTCGGAGTAGCCAATTTGTGATTACCTTTAATTCACAATTTTCCATCTGCTATCTAATTATTTGCATCTACATTCTAATTAGATTACTCTTTCTTTATCGCAGTTAAATGATAACAAAACAGGGGTAATCAATTTAAGAGAATATCTGAATCACATGTGTAAACCATGGCAGAATCAGTCAAACGATATTCATAAGTTATTTAATCGAAATAGCCCTCGCTGCCTAATTTGAACATTTGCATATTTTGTGAGTTACCAATTTGAAGCGAAATAGATAGAAATCTAAAGAGTTATACTCAATAATTAAATACATTAAAATATATTAGCGCCAACAAATCTGACGAAATCCGTCATTTAATGTATCCGAACATGTTAAAAAGGTCGATTTTCGAGAAAAATGACATTTTTTCAAAATTTCTTTTATTGGTTAAACCAGTCTTAGAGCTATCCAAAACAGGTTTACTTTTGTCTCTATGTTAATTAGAGGCAGATATATTAATATTTTCGTAATGATCGGTAAACCGGAAGTGGGCATTTAAATAACCGGAAGTACCGATTTAAAGGGCCGAAAAACATGTTAAAAATGTGTATAAACACAAATTTACTTTTAAATACGAAACATATTTTGCACGGCAAAATGCAAAATGCCATTGAGAGTTTCAACGGCGTTTTATGGAAATTTATACCTAAAGACGTCTTTGTTGAGATCCGAACCCTCAGATTAGATGCAGTTAGATCTGCAATACATTTTAATGAAAATTTTATAGGAATACTGATTATCCTTAAAGTTATTGAAGTGTGTCCTAGTGGAAATGCAATAGAGCATTTGCTGATCTCGACAAAGATAAAATAAATGAATCTAGGCGGCATTCACTGCCTAATGCAAAAATTGTCAGAAAAAAAAATGAAATATTTAAAAAAAGAAAAGTATTAAAAGCTGAGGTGAAAGAAGGTATAACCTATAAATGTGGTGAATTTTTAGTATGTACACATATAATTTATTATTAAAACATGTTAGTGTATATTAAATACATTTTTCTCAAAATTGATTTTTACTTGTTTTTTGCTCACTTCAAATCAAATAATTCAAAATATAATTATCATATTACTATGAAATTAGGTGGACTTTGTAATTATACTTTTTTCCAGGGAATGAACTAAAAGAATTTAGATTTGGTAAATATTATTTTTTTAAAATTTACTGCCTATTGTTTGAATAATAACGTCATAAATTTACTAAAAGAATTCATGATAAATCTTCGACTGGTTCTAAAATTTTTAATTTTTATTATCACCAAACGATTGTAGTTCATTCCCTAGAGAAAACTATGTAGTTTATTTTGGTATAAGTTTTATTCGGATGAGAGCAATAGTTTTTGGTGTAACCCATTTGAAGTTTCAAAAGAATTTGCTTAAATTTATTGTATTAAATGCCAATTTTCAGAAAGGTTTTAAGGTTTATTTCAAATATTGACATCCTGTTACTAATTTTGAATAGTCTTAAATCCAGAAATATAGTTAAAGTATGTCTACACCATGTTCGTATTTTGCTGTTTAAGTGTAATTCTATTAATGGTTTACACACTTTGCTCTTCTATCGTAAAATTGTATAATTTTATATTGTTACATTTTTCTTCCAATTCACACTATTCACATATGAAAGATTGTTCTTTAATACGAAATCAAAGGCAATATTAAATAGATTTCCATTTAGTTTTTTAATAAGGGTCACGATGGGATTCATTATTTTACCATTACACTTTTAGAGAACCTCCGAGGATTAAAACAAAATAGGAAACATATACTATATATAGAGAAATTATAATAGTCAAAAAATTCGACTTCCAGATTTTGAGGAATATCCACGTTTCAAGGTCTGGTGAGGAAGTTTCGGGGAGACCCCCTACCTATCGCTGGTTTTCTTTAAGTAGATACAACATTTCGAACGTTAGGTACATTACTTCACAAATATATGTGAAATTAATGCATCTTCAGCCTTTATGGCATGAGTTCAATTATATTAAGATCACAATTTAAAGCAGTATCAGAGTTATTTTGAAACGGCCCTAGTATTTGTTGCCCAAGGTCAGACGCCGAGAGCGCCCCCACAGCTGGCACCCCCTCTCGAAGCCCTAATTTCACACCAGGAGGATGCTTGGCCTTGACGGACTTAGCATGCACCAGATCCACTTAAACGACGGTTCTTGGTGGAAACAAGTCTCGAACCTGAAATTCTGCTGGTCCAATGCCGAGACTTTACCACCAGGCCACCATTGCCTTACAGTATGAGGACTAAACACTTTTACAATTAATGATATTATTCTGTTATAAATTAGTATGTAGAGTTCTGATATATATTATTCTCTGAAGCTTAAGTACACCAGGACCTTTATTATTATTTTACTATTGTAGTTATCTACAAACAATTTTCACAAAATTCCTATTAGAATTAATTCTGGAAAAAAACGATTTAGTTAAAAATCAATAAAAATAAATTGATTTAATTAAAATAATTCATTAAGCTGAAATATGCAAAATTGAATCATTTCTTCCAAATAAATTGCTTAAATTTTAGCATTTAAATTTTAATGAATCTTTGCTTTTTTATATCTAATGATTGAGAAAGCAAAATTGTGTATTCATTTCTTAATAAAACTCTTTTATTTCTTAATTTTCATCTTAAATATTTCTTTTTTTATTACATTTCAATCACACATTTCTTACTGGAATTACTTTTTCAGCCTATCTAACAAAGTGGATTAATGGGTGATGGAGCAGCAACGAAAAGTGTTTTTTTATTACTTATATACTCACATTAAATCGTTAGATTAATAATTTATCAATACACTTAATATTATTTCATTTGAAAATTTTAGCGAAACCATTTTAATTTTAAAGTCAATAGTCGCAATAAAAAAGAAATGCAGAATTTCTGAATAATTTGAATAACGAATGCGAGGCCTCTGCTTGAATCTTTCTGCTGTTTTGAACTTTGTTCCTAGAAATTGCATTAAATGCGTCTGTATACATTATTATGAAGTATTAAGCTCATTCTGAGTATTTTTTCTTTAAAAGTAATACTGTTATGCATATATGTGTATTAATACGCATATTTTGATTATTTATAAGAGACATTTTGATGGGATAAATAGAGGCATGCTGAACAGGCTATGTAATCTTATTATATACAAATGATCTTTATTATCTCTCCTCTTTGTATTTTTTCATTAATAACATGTTTGATCAATTTATGATTCTCAACAAAGATTGAGGTAGGAAAGAGAATTGGTTATACACCCTCATTCCGAAGCTTACACTTCACTTTTCATAAATCTCTTGCATATATTTTAACTTGCAGAGGCTAAGTTTTCGATTTAAATTTATACTTTTAACATTATCCTTGTAATTTAGATATTTGCAGCTTACTGGGCACTGAATATAATATATTTTACAGTATTTTATTGATGTTGCATGTGCTGTCAGTTATAAAATTCAAAGCATTTGAGTACTTTACAAGTTTTACAATATGGCGGCTTTACAAGATAATTAAATGTGTGAATACAAAGCGTGTATTAGAATGATAGAAAATCGAATAAATTCCATTCTGAGGCACAACAGCATGCGATATATCTGAATTAGTTTTAATTTAGTTTATTTACAATTGCATAATTCTTTATTTCTATCTCAAAAAGATAATTAAAAACAAATTTTCCCCAAGCAGTATCATGCAGAAAAAGAAGGAGCAACTAGACAGTGCTAACTAATGATGAATAACCTTAATCTGCACCCAGTCAACATTGTCTTGCGAAGGAGTCTATTTAATAACAGAATAGGACAGCAAGTCATAAATTTTCTTTAACGAGATAAAGTACGGCTCGACCAAAAAGAAAGACTCCATGATTTATTTTCATAGGTGGTTCCTTCCTTTATTTTGATCCGTAACATCTTTACAAGCAAATAATGGAGACAAGTGATCGAAGAGGGAAAAAATTGCCAAAAGCATGAAAAAAATATTGTTTTTGTGACAAAAGAAATACGACGGGAAAGGGATGATAACGAAACTCAAAAACGCCATCCTCCGCTTTGTAATAACCCTCCAGGGCCAACAATCCATCAATTCGTTTCGCTACCTCCTATCATCACGTGATTTATGAGACAATCTCAACAATCGATAGAAAGGATGTGTTCCCTATTTTTCATTTTATTTTCTCATTTCGTGGCAACGTGTATTTCAACGGCGAAGAAGACAGCAGCCGTGTGGCTATGATGGATGGCATCATTCCGGCCACTGTCATCGGCCAATGACGGCTCGTTTACCTTCTGATCAACGGGAATTGGCGACTTCTTTGTATTTTTGGTGCTGCTTGAAAATTACGTCTTGTTCCTTGGCTATTCTCTGCCAACTTCTATAGAAACCTTATTTCTTTTGACAGTTTAGAAGAGGGGATTAAGTCAGGAAAACCGTCCATCAATTGGAGCTAAAAGTGTGAGCCAGCATGTTTCCGTGTGTATAGTTTGTTGTTTGTTCTGTGATGTCATGGAATAAATTGAATTCAGAAAAGTGCTTCTCTTTATTTATTTTCGAGAACATCATCTGTCAGTCAAAAAATATTATTATAAGATATCTATCGTATTTGAAAATATTGTGCATATTTCAAAAGTCCTAAAACATGTGAAATTTCTAATATGATATTCATATTTGAATACGTATTAATAAATTAAATAATTCAGTTTATGAATTCAAAAGTAAATAATTATTTTAAAATCCATTTGTTCATGATTTTATTTAGCGCATTAGAATTTTACAAATATGTTATACAAAAGTTAAAATATTTTCAACAATAGATATTGAAATTTTCTTTTATTTTTTAAAGCTTCACATTAGAAAGAATTCACTGTCTTTCTTGTAATTTAATTCATTTTATATTTTAATTTATAATGCAATAATGTATAAAATACTATGCCCAATATAAAATAAAATATTACTATGCAATAAAATATTTTTGATTTATTCCGTTAAAATTAAAAATTCATGTTACTTATTTCAGCCAATCATCATCAGCACTGACATAATTGGGTAATTTGTCATTCAGCAGTAATAAATTATAAGCACCTATATATTTCAGTTAACATTAGTATATGCTTCCAGAATATATCTGATATAGGAATTAGTTCCACAGTATAGAAAAGAAACTCCAATTTTCCTTACTAAAAATATTGGAATGATATTTATAGTATTACGAAATCATGTTATATGGCAGTTCTAATGCATTAACAATGCATAAATATTGAATTTTTCTAGTATTTGTTACTGTTTTGCATGCAATCGACATTTTTACAGCGAATTCATTCTGTAATAATTTGCAAACAATGCACAAATTTCTCATAGTATTAGATTCCGACCTGATAACCTACCTATTCCAATCTTGGAATAATTCAACTGAGACCTCGACAGTATTTTCGAAATGTCTTTCATTGTTGAAGCGAAAGAATGTGGAATGAATCAACAAGCGGTATTTTTGAAGAATGAATTTAAAATTATTTGGTAAACTAAGAGGAGAAAATGTGATTTTTATTTTGTCTAGAAAGTTATTGAAAAAAATTATTTTTATTTGAAAGAGGAAATAAAAAAATAAATGTGCATATGGGCAAATAGACTAATTATATTTTTTAATAGAAAGTAAATATTTTTAATTAGAAAAAAATTGATAAAAACCGATTTTAAATCAAAGTTGCAGTAATTAATACTAATTCGCAGAAATTATCCTCAGATTATCTATTTTATTACTGTGATATAAAAAATATTAGTTTCCACTTTCCATCCTTAAATTTATCATTAATTACTATAAACCATAAATAACCACGATATATTATTTAAATCTACTATAAATGGAATTCTTTAATTAAATTTAAAATGAAATTTCATTTTATCGATAGATTAATTTAGTGAATTATTAAACATTGTGAAATCTTCCAGAACCCATATAAGTGTTCAAAATTTCTGAATTATAGCGCATTTGAAGGTGAATGAAATATCTACTGAAAATTTGATTTCTGTATGTATAAAAAAATCAAGTTGAATAACATTGTTTCAAACAATTTGAAACATTTTTCATCCATATCCCATCGTGTGTTATTGAATAATTTTTTCTGATAGTGACTTCCACTCTCTAGAAGGAATTAGTAAATACTAGACATATAAGAAAAACATTTGAAATTTTGCATCATTTACTTGACTGAACAGATTTCCAATTCTTTTTCTGCCAAAATCTTCCAAAGTGTATAACCCTCTCGATTCCAGCGGGGCGGTTTGGGGCGGTTTGAGAATTTACCCTATAACATCCACGTGGGGCGGTTTGGGGCGGCTGCTAGCCGTTTTAGGGGAGATGGGTATTAAAAGAGGCTACTCTACTGAACACTCCAGGAGGTCGTCGTTATCTTCGACAATCGCGGCTTTTTCACAGTAGTTTCCCCTGTGCCTTAGGGCGGTAGGGGTTGAGGAGGAATTCACTAAATAGGTTGTTGGCGTATATTTTGTATTTTGAAAGGGTTTTAGTTTCTATTTTCACGTGTTGTTAGCTCAAAATTGGAAAGATTTTATGGCCATTTATTAAAGAAATTTTCCACTGAAGTTCTCTGGTAACGATAAGGATACCGACACGTTGTTTATTTTTCGGACAAACATCAGAAGCCCTTTTCAGTAGTAAGACTATTGTAATGATATAAAGACAAACCATTGCATTGTCAATGCGGCCTATTCACATCGCAGTTTTCTCACAAAATGGGTAGCGACACTTGTTACTATGGAAGGAAGTCGTTTTACACTCCAAGCATCTTATTCTTTCATCAAAGGACTGTCGGAAATTCTGAGGCCGTGTACAAACTACCGCTTTTAAAATAGAATTAAAAGACAAAAAAATAAAAAAAAGATTGGGAGTATTCTTTATCGCCTTCTTCAAAGAGTGAGATAAATTATATAAATACTGAGTTCCTTTATAGAATGCCATTCTGAAAATTTCTCTTCAGTTGTGAATTTCTACTCTTTATTTTATGTACTGTGAATCGGGTGTTTGGATTATCTAAATAATTTTTCTATTGAAACGCTTATTATTTCTTCATTATGAGTAAAAGAAATCGTGAACACACTGAAGAAGAAATTAAAGCAATTTTACTTGATTCTGATGAAAGTGACAGTGATCTATCAGCGAAGATGATGGTTGGCTAAAAAATGATACTTTCGCTGATCTCTCATTTATTCTAAGCAAAGAAGCAGGAGATGAACGAGAGAGATAGAGATGAGAAGTCAAAAAATGTTATATAATGTACATATTATCAAAAATTTGCAAATGATTCCCTCGTGTAGAAATTTAATATGAAGCTTTCGTTCAAAAATTTATCTTGTCTTAACAATACTATGGAAAACTTCACATAACATTTTAAAATCAGAAATTCAGCTTGAAAAATTCAACATGACAGTTCATACTAAAAAAGTAATATTTATTATTAATGTAATTTTAAATGTGTTAAATCTTCATATTTAGTTTATGAAGAATGTAATGTTTTAGAAAAATGTTCAGGCTGAAAACTGAAGGAATGTATTTTCGAAATATATTTCGCTGAGTAATTTTTCCCCCGAATTTTATTTCATAAATTTTTGCATTTCATTATTAAATGAAGTTTTAAAAATATGTTATCTCATCTATCGAAACAATTCGATAGATGAGATATATAACGTTTGACGTAATATATTCCCTTGGTAAGAAAAAAATTTTAATAGTTATATTTTAAAAGATTAGTAAAAATGAGTGGCAATATAAAGATATTTTTGGAATTTATATTTACCCTACATTCTTTTTCGATTATTTAATGTAAAAGCAAGAATGCGTAAGGTTTTGGGGGAAAAAAATGTGAAAACTTCTTTAAAAATTTAATTAAAGTTCTAAAATTTTTCTCTTAGTATCACTATCGAAAATAGAAAATAATATTTTATATTTAAAAATTCAATAAAGATAATCGTTTATACTCAAAAAAAAATGCTAAAGACAATAAAAAAAAAAATCTAGGCTGAGTGTTGAAAGAACATATTATTTTCGAAACATCTTTCAAAAAGAGCAATAACATTTTTTTTATCCAACGATTGTTTTTATTTCGGTATTAAATTAAGATTTAAAACATTATCTTGTTTAACACTGAAAAGCATAGACATCTATACTATGTAAAAAAATGTACTAATTGCATTGATATATGTATAATGCATGTTTTACATTACTATGTAAAAATTTTTTACATGGTAATATGACATATTATTTAATTTTGGCAACAAAAAAATGTAAAAGCGTATTGAGAATTAAATGAAACATAAAGATGTTTTTGAAATTGCTAGTAAAGCAAGTTTTTATTTAAATGGTTTGGAAGCCTAACATAAAACTTACAAAAAAAAAAAAAAAAACCAAAAAAAACCCTATTTTCTAAATTATAGAATAAATTTCAAATTTTTTGTAAAAAAAAAAAAATACCCTACAAAGATGATGAGCGAAACACTTCACACTAAAAAATATAAATACATTAGAATAAAACTCTTAAGCCGATGGAAAATCGCAAGGCAATCTCGTTGTCGAAAACCGCAAGGCAATTATTCAAGGTAGAGCGTCGACAGTTTTATTACTTCAGAGTGCGGGGGGTAACTGTCCCTCAGCTAGGAAGAGTCCATGTCTTTCAGAGACAGGCTGAAAAAGTCTGGATGTTAAAGGGAGTGCCACTTGAAAAGTGCTTGGATGTTAAAGAGATAAAGATGTGAATTGAACATCAAATGAATATAATTGCTTGAATCAAAACCTTCACACGCATAGTGTTTATTTTAACTGTCATTCCGTACACATTTTAATATCAATCTATGCAAGTTTTATAAGTAAACAATTTTCCACAAAAACAAAATGGAAAGAAGAGATTTCTTTAAACGAATTTGAACCGCAGCAGAGAAAAAAAAAAACCCCGATGGAACGTGACTTTGAAAAATATTTTCTATTTATTCTTTCTGTGATTGCAGCTTTGCACACTCCAGGAGATTTAGGGACTCTTCAGTATTGCAGCTGGGTAATATCGATAGATTCTTCCTCCAAGTTATCGTATATTTCCATGAAAACATGCATGTATCTTTATGATAAGGGGTAAGGAAAACCATACCCTGAGTTTTGTAACTAGTCGCTTTTTGATTCTTTATGAGTCTTCACTAGGAATCTAGAATACCTTTACAGCTGCGATTCCTGAAATTGCTTTTGGATTTCCTAATTGTGTTATTTTATAATGAATGCTTCGAAAATCTTTTCTGGAAAATGGGATCTTCAAAAAATAAATAAGCATATCAATAATATTACACAAATATGCAATTTTTTTCTCCAGTTTTCATATTCTAAATCCTGAATTAGAATAACAATGCGAATATTGATAATCAGAACATACAAAAACATTCTACACAATATCTCTGTTCTTACTATAATAACCCATTAAAATCCAACACAGTGTAGAGTTAAAATTATATCCGCCTTGCCTCTTATCATTATCGAATACTCAAATCCTGAAATCTCATTTGGCGGCAAATAACACAGACATTTGGCGGCAAATAACACAGACATTTGGCGACTATTTGGCTGTAATTTAAATTTACTTACATATTATGGTAAAAAATTCCAATTTCGATGTTCAAAATCATAAACATAAACAGAAAATAAAAATATTAAAAAGTAATGAAAAAATATTTTTTTAACATAAGAATTTAGCCTTTTTCTTTAGCATTATAGCCTAGCATTTTATCTGCATATTTTCTTGCATAAAGGCCGAAGTACAAATTCATGATTAAGAAATTAATCAAAAATTTTTTAGAGTAGATTATTGTACCAAGTTGTTGCTCCTTATTATTAACGTCATATAATAAATTCCTTCAAGATGTTAATTAGAGTTTTAATAAAAGTTTAATCAAAATTTTGAAGTTTAAAATTTTGTTCAGTGTTTAATTGAATGTTTCAATAAAAGTATTAAATTAATAAACTTGTTAATGTAATAATTTAACAAGTTTATTAATTCATTGTTAGTAAATAAACTTGCATTAGTGAATAAAGGAACTTGCTTGTTAATTAACAAACTTGTAAGCGAAAACATTGCATTATTACTAATTAACATAACAAATCAATGTTTCACTTCGCTAAAAGGCATATTTACAGTGGGTAAAAAAAGTTTTTCCGTACGGAAAACTAAAATAAAAATAGACTAGCATAATTTCCAATCTTTGCTTTTTATCTTTATAAACTACTTATATATTGTTAATATGAGTCTTTAAAAGGGAGTTTCATAATAAATTTCTCTTTTTTACAAAACTCAGCAAGTCAGTTTGCAATTTTTAAGTTAAATAACGAAGTATCATGCAAAAAAGGTTTCCGTACACAATATGCAAATTCCTCCTAACATGCTCTACAACTAATCCACAGTAAATATTCGAAGTTTGATGGTTTGTCAGAGAGAAGAATACGACATAACAAAAGTTGTTTAATTCCAATGTTTCGCTGATCATTTTAAAATGGAAATTCAGAAATCCATTCGTGAATTAGTGATTCGTTTGAGAAAAAATGGATTATTTATGAAAAAAAATCAGTGAAATGACTTACAAACCAAAGTTTACAGTGCAGTATATTATTGAAAGATACCGTGATGTGTAAACATTTGAGGATAAAGATCGATCCGGAAGAACTCCGAAGTTAAATCTCTGCATAAAGGAATTATCATGTGTATGATGCAATATAATCCCTCGGATTAGTGCACCTCAAATTGCAACTGATTTAATGGCTAATTACAACATTGAATTCGCATCTTAAATTGTGAGAAATGTCATTTAAAAAAAGTTTATAATGGATGTGGGGCCCGTAAGAAGCCTGTTATAAATCTCCGCTACAGAAAAAGCGTCTCGAGTTTAGAAAGAAGCATATCAGCAAGCCTCTATCTTTTGGGGAATCGGTCCTTTTTAGTGATGAATCAAAATTTACTATCCGTGGGTCAGATGGTCGAGTTATGATCTGGAGGGAATCCAAACAGCTTATGTTACTTAAGAATTTATGTGAAACTGTGAAGCACGGTGATGGTTGGAATATGGTATGGGGGTGTATAAGTGCTGCTGGAGTCAGATATTTATGTTTTATAAGTGGAAATATAGATAGGTACATACATTTTGACATTCTAAAACAAAATGTTTTAATCAATGCAGATAAACTGTCCCTTGGAATGGACTTTACTTTTCAACAGGACAACGATCCTAAGTACACCTCCAAGATTTGTCAAGAGTAATGTCTCTATAATGTTAAAAAACAGCTTCATAGCCCTCCCCAGTTTCCCGATTTAATCCTTATAGGACATTTATTGGAAAAAATCGGTCTTGAACTAAAAAAATATGATAAAAAGAACAAGGTTGAACTCAAAAGGGTCATTCAAGACATTTGGAGTAGTAATTCTCCAGAAACAACAACAAAAAACTGATGGGGGTTATGCCAAAATATTTGAGAGAAGTGATAAAGGCCAAATGAAGGCTTTCCAATCATTAAATGCAAGTTGGTCAGCATGAAAAAGGTTTTTCATGTACTATATAAATACTGTACGGAAACTTTTTTGTTCCTTATTAGTGACATTTTTTTATTCTCTCAACTTAAGTATTAAATTTTCTTCATAGTTTTTCCTTTATAATATTCATAAATAATAAATGAAATTGTGTTAAACTAATTTCATTTTCATAACAAACTATTTTGTGCCAAAAATTAAACTTTTTTTAACAGTCATAGCTGCGTACGGAAACTTTTTTTATCCACTGTACATCACTTACGGAATTAAGCATTTTAATGATAAAAATATACACATAATTTTTTTAATTCAATAAATTTGAAAACATATTATAAATTATATTACAAAAACACCTTTCATTTCTTTAGTTTAATGATTTTCACTCACACACATCAAAATGATGTTTAACAACGATTTTTTTTGTGTGTTCTATAGTTATTATGTCACTAAGTACAATTTTTTAAACTAATAAAAACTGCCAGATGCTTGTCAATTGAATTTCTTTTAAATTGATCATATCTGTAGCTTCAGAATTTAGTGAAAATCTGGGATTTTTAAGAAAATTCCTGCTCTGTTTCGACGAGCATTAATTACTTTCACTCAAGTTTTATTTAAACTAATGTAAGGAACATAATGTAAAATCATGCTTGCCTAATTATTTGCATTTTTGACTTCTATTAACAAATACAAAAACAGACATGTTTTTATTCCGGAAATTCTATTTGGTGGATTCAATGTGAACAAAATGTCAAAATTCATTCAAATCTTAAGACCAATATTTTGAAAATTTTTAAATTTAAATTTCGTCTATTCATGCTTCCTCAATAAGGAAAAAAATTCTTATAATAGCTTAAATAAATAAAACAGAATCGTGCTAACAAAATAAAATTACTTATTTAAAAAACTAAATACTAAAATTAATAATGTGCATGAATCAAATGACATAAAATTACAGTTTGTCATAAGAATTTAAGAAATTTTCCGATTTTTTTACAGTGATATCGGTTTAGAAGATTGAAGTAAGTTATTAAATTTTATGTATACAGAGCCATTTACAGATTAAAGAATACAAATAGTTTTGGCAATGCAAAATGGAGTATTTTTAAATTCATTTCAAACCCAGAGTACATTTATCATTGCCATTATTTTCAATTCTTTATATATTTGGCCTAAAACAGATGAGAAAAAGATAAGAAAAATACTTCAAAATTCAATAAAATGGATACTTTATATTTACTAGAATAAATGTTAACTTAACATATAAACTTTATATTTGTTTTAAGATGCGATCTGGCAAATATCCAAACAAAAATTGGAACCCATTCACTATCAAATCATACTCCCATCTCGAAAATAAGCACGCTTTATTTATTTTTTCATAGATCATTGCTAGACTTATTTCTTTAAAGTATTGAACGCTATACTTATGTAAACTTCAAGTACACAAGCAACAGAAATTTTTAGATAAAAATGAGTTATTTTATTTAGTAGTAATCGTTTTTAGAATTCTTTTCAGTAAGACAACAACAAGAGTTATACAAAATGAATAAATAGCAACTATTAATGCTCCATCTTTTTTACATTTTTTCGAAATATAATTAATAACGACGTAAAAGGCTGCTTTTAAAAGCGAATTAATTAGTTCATATCGCTTTAAAAAACAACAACGTTACACTGATTTTTAGCCTTGTTTATATTAATTTTACAGCTTTTAATGTACATATTAAAAAATAAATCTTACATTATTTTTGTAAAATAATCATTGTTTAAATGTGAAGGCCTTCTTTCTTCATACCTGCCTTGTTCTATTTCAAATATAATATGGATAAAAATTAGATTTACGTTGAAACCTAATTTTCCTGGTTTGGGAATAGTAATTAAGATTATTTTTTTTAAATTATGTTATTTATTTTATTTAAATATGTGCTTGATTGTAAATTTTTATTTTATTATTTAATAATTATTTTGTACTATATTTTATTGGATAAAGAGAAAATAAATTCGCTGTGTATGAAGATTTATTATATAACAATTACAAAATACTGCGATGAAAAATATACAAGGGAACTGATCATTGTGTTTTATGTATTTTTTGGTGCTGAAATAAAAAAAAAAATGATGAAAAATTCCTATCCCGTCATGCTTTTTTGAGAAATTCATCTTTAGTTGAATTTTTATGAACATTTATTTCGTTCTATTTTACTATTTAATAATTATTATTTATATTCCCGGATTGGTGAGCAAATTTAATATCACCTATGATAAATATTAACGGTGGCTGTTTATAGATTCATCGAAAAGGAGCCTTAAAGCTATCCTAATTCATCAAGGAAGACAGTATGCCTCTGTACCACTTGGACACTTGGCACATTTAAAAAAAACGCTATGAAAACTTGACTCTCGTCCTCAACAAAATAAAATATTCCGGGCAGTTAGACCATTTCCGGGGATTTGAAAGTTATCACCATGCTTCTTTGTCAACAAACGGATATACAAAGTTTCCATGTTTTATTTGTGAGTAGGAAAGCCGTGATAAGACTCAACATGAGATTAAAAAAATAATAGCCAGAATAAGGTGTGATGAAGCAGTTTATCAAGGTTGTTCCAAAAGATGGCGATTGTTTCAAATACCTGTGCAGAAAGTTTCAAGGTTTATCCGAAGGCGATTTTGAATGCTCCAGAGAATTCAAAGTGCGGAAAAAAATTAAAGAAAATAATTTTGAAATTAATAAAAATAAAGAGATCTACTTGCAAAAAAAAAAAATATTGGCGAGTTTTTAAAAAAAATTGGGATAGAAACATAAATCTTCAAAACTGTCACTTTTGGAAAGGTAATGAGGAGGAAAAGCAGATTTCTGAATGGTGACCGATATACATTCAGTAAGATTTAATTTGATTTTTAATTCAACTAAGGAATGAATTGTCTTTTTCTGCAGATGTTCATAAATTTTTCATCGGCGAATTCGAAATAACTGCTTTTAGCCATCAATGATGAGCTCGATCTCACGTGTGAGAATTCAGATTTGTGCAGGTGCGGAAGATGTTCATAATGAACAAGTTCTTAATCACTTCAATAATTTCATCTTCTGATTATCCTTTAAAATGAATTAAAATTAATAACTGCATTAATGTTTTCTAATTTTGCTTCCTTAATAAACTTACGTTTCATACATATCAGTGCTGACACCTACAACGAAAATCTCACTCAAAAATTGAACGGTCGTATGAGCAAAGGATGCAAGTCAATACATTGGCCTTTTAATATCTCGGCAGATATTTCGGATAGTATCATAAAAATGTGTCTCCTTATAGAGGAATTGAGGAAAAATGTTTTAATCATTGACCCTTTTCCTAAGGGCGCTGTCTAAAAATTCAATTTTTTGGAATTTCTCCTTTTTTTCTCTATAACAGATAGACATTTTAAATAATTTGAGTAGATTGATGAAACTTCGCAACTTAAAGTGTGTATATAACGACAATTGTTAAGGAAAATAGATTCTTGTTTAAATTTTTTGAGACTCCGTGCATGCAGCAAAATGGAAAAATGTTGTTTTCAAATATAACATGTGCTGAAGTGGAGTTGTAAAAAGCAATCCAATGTAAAAACTGGATGCGAGTGAAATATAAATTGCTATATTTAAATTTACAAAATAAATCATTCTTTTCCAATTAAACACTAAATTCCACTTTCATTTGCATCCCACTTTTCTTCGATGCCAAATTCTTGTACGTTAGTATGTCCATCTGAAAATTCGGGAAAAGGGTTTCATTTCCTGCTCATATAAAGGGAAATATAAACTTTATTTTCATTTTTTTAATCTCATTTGGGATAAATTGGATTAATTTTAAATACCCATGGAGACTAATCATACGTAAAATAAACATTTATATTTATAACAACATAATTCCTTTTGGTAATAACTTTTATTTTTTGCCCCCATTAAAATTCCTGTGCGTCATTATTGACATTTATTCGATTGTTAAGGTGGTAATAACTATCATAATATTTCAATTGTCATCGAACAAAAAATATTTCAACAGTCACATCTGTCATTATTGACAACAAATGTAACTGTTTAAATACTCAACAAAATTATAAGATGCCAACAATGTAGCAGACGGAACAATGAAAGCATACACTGTTGCTTTCTACTAAAATTCATTTACTATTTTGCAACCGATCGTTGAGTGTTTTTTTCTTGTTCTGAGCAATGCTTAGTGCGTTTCTTGACTGTTTCACTGTGGCTACGGCCGTAGGTGGACTCATCGTTTTTGTGACTATTTTGGAATTGATAAGATATTCCCTGTTTCCCCGTTTACCATCTCCTGGGGATTTTGTTTCTGATCCTGATTTGGATTCAAATGCGGTAGTACCATCTCAACCGCCTACACCACGAGTTGCCGTGGTGCGCTCGTATGCCGTGTTTCGATTTTGCCAGGCATTGGACATTCCAGCTGAACTGGCTAATACTCAAGTCCAGAAAGCTGATGTGCCGGTAGTGAAATCATACATGATTTATAAAATGTGTTGTGGTTTAAACTTGCCGGCACGACTCGCTTCCATTGGTGTTCCAGTTGTGGAGTCATATGCCATCTATCAAGTTTGCTTGGCTCTGGATTTGCCGGTGGAATACCGTCAGCGCTAGGAAGCAGTTTTCCGAATACTGTTTTTGGCTGATGCAAAAGTTCAAAGGCTTCTCTGTCGCCAAAAGTTCAAAGGCTGCTCCGGATGCTGGTTCAAAAACTGTCACGTGCTTCTGGAAGCTATTTAATGTTATTTTCAACATCAAAAATGTGGTCGGCTGTCATAAAATGTTATGAAACAAGTATGTTGTCAACATCAAAAATAAAAACATCATCATCATCAACAACAACAACAACAAAAACTTTTCTCGGCTGCAGCATTGAAGGAAGGGTTGGCGGGTGGGGAACGAGAGTAGCCCACCTCCACGTGGTGTTCCCCGGGCAACGGTGCAGTTCACTGGAACTGCAACGGCCAAGAGGCTACTCAAGCGAGAAATATAAATAAAACTTTTATTTCGTCTGTTAAAACTGCTAAGATATAATTTTTTTAAAATTTTTTTCTTCATTAGTTTGAATTTGTTGATAGGAAAACAATAATTAATACTTGAACATTAGTTTCTGCATTTTTAATATGTTAATGTTAATGCATACTTTCTACATATTATTCGAGAAATATGTATCCATAAACATTATTCAAAACATCACTATAGGTCGAATATTTCATCTCAAGCTGGCAAATTCAGAAAAAGTCACTGTTAGGGCTATGGGCTTACATGTACCAGATGACTCGAAATGCCAGGCAACATAAATCCAGAGGCAGTGATCTCTAATAAAACTGATATTCCTCTCACCCTGCATAACTATGTGCACCTTGGGTAGGTCCACACATAACTTGCATGTCATTGGCGAATTTTAATTAGGAAATGTATATCATTGGTATAAATCTAATATTTTTACTGAATATAATGCGGGAATAAATATTTTCAACGCCTATTTTTGACCCATTGTAGCTACAATTTGCTCAAAACTATAACTGTATTCGCGAGATCACTATACTGAATTCCATTGAATTCATGAATTATAGCGTTCACGTGCAAATAAAAGTACATAGAGGTAGACAGTCAACCCTTTGAAAGATTTGATTCTAATTCTGATTAGAAGACACATTTTAGATGCTAAATATGTGTACCAAATTTTATATATCTAGCTATTTATGCTTTTTAGTTGTTATCGCGCTCGTTTGCACTCGGGGGTGCTGGAATGGCAGATTCCCTCTGAATGGATTACCTTCGAAATTTTATAAACATCTACAGATGTAGTGTTAGTTACACATACTAAATTCCATCATTTTTCTGAGACAGATTAACAGAACGATAGGGAGGCATATTTCCAAAAAACGTTTTTCGTGGAGATCTGTCAAAATCTCGAGTTTGAAATTCTGGACCATTATAATATTTTCTACTTGGATGACATCGCATTCAAGAAAATAAAAATATAATACTTTTTTCAATCTATGATCTGAAGAATTTAAAATGTTATAGTTTTCTACAGATCTTCGGTTTTTTGCAGTCCTAATTAGTAAAAGGACTTTGAGACTCTATGATTTTAAATAAAATGAAAAGTCCATTCTATTTCAAATTAAAAAATGGGTGAGTTATGAAAATTTTACTATGTCTAACTTATAAAATTGCGAGATCTTAGACTAACTCCTTCAACATCCTTAAGATGGTAAGTAAATCCATGCCCGGACTTTCTCCAAGACTGACTGCCGTAAAATTATGAACTTTCAATGTTCTAAAGTAACTGATATTCAAAATTTCATAAATCTGATACATTTATTCGCCGAAGAAAGAAAAGATTATTACTTTTAGTTTCTATTTAAATTTTGCAATGTCAAAAACATTTCATTTCTTAATTCCTTAAGATTAAAGATTTAAGAAAGATAAAACCTAGACTTCATCACTTTTTCAGAAGTATATTTATTGAATGAAACGGACTAAAATATTTTCATTTATGTTTCTGAAATCCTTTTGAACTTAAAAAATACAAATAAGATTACAAAATTGAATGAATTTATTTTATATTCTCATCTTTTTTTTTTTTTTTTTTTAAGTTTAGTTTCAGCAAAAAATGATGAAAAACACCGAAATTCAGCCAAAAAAGTTCTAATTAAAATTTTTAAAACATCGGTCCGAGTTGCACATTTTTACTTTACTCACAACACTCTCAAACACACAGACATACACGCATTTATCTTCATTATTAGTATAGATGAATAACACTTAATTAAACCTAAAACTTATTCATAAAACATACCATGGTTGACAACCCAGTTCTAAAAGGGGGACACGGGAGACAAACACTCTCTTTGAATTCTTTATAAATGTAGAAACTTTTATTTAGACATACGCAACTGGTGATACCGGTTTTTATAACGATCGTCGCAGTTTGAAATGCACTTGTTATTTTAAAATATTATAATTGGAACAGAAAAGGGTCTTCATATAAAAATATTGTTTACTCACGATATATTGATATGCGTGATTTCACTTTGTTACAGAGATAGCATTTTAAAACAGAGATAGCATTTTAAATACATTAATTGATTTTTCTTTCTTTCACGTTCAGGAGTTCAGCGACCTTAGACATTAAAATAATTTAGAGTACAGATTTTCTGTTTTTCCCTGAAAATAACAAATTTCAGAAAAACTTTGAAATAACGTAGCAAGATCTGGCAAGATGCCGCAGATGATTCTATTGAAATTTGTACTTGTTCTTTTAGCTTAGTTTTTTAGTCGAAACACTTTTACATTTCTTTGCGCTATTTAATTTATATTATATATTAGTTATTTGGGTAAAAATTGAGTATAAAGTTTTCTTTTTCTTTGGCGACAGCCTTTCCTGGGGTAGAAAAATGAAATAGCTTGGCTTATTGCAAACCTTTTTTCATTCGTGCATTTCATTCACAGGTCGTATTTTAGACCTCAATCAGAGAACGATCACTCCTGATTCAGCAGGGCCAGTGTTATTACTCTAAAGGATTACATGGAGGACTTTGCGTTCAACACAGGTTTATACGCGCGCCACATACGCGGAGAGTTCAAGGCCGGCGGGGTTCGAACTCGCAACCCAAGGGACGCGAATCCTAAACCCAACCAACCAGGCTATCCCGGCCTGTGGTTTGTATGTTATATTCGCTTAGAAAGGTTTTTTTATTCAACTCGATGTCTTACAGTGCAGTTCAATAATATTCATTAAATTTGCTTGATTGACAAAAAATATTTAAACTCACTTATTTACTATTCCCCTATTACTGAAATTTTATCAATCAAAGAATTTAATTTATTAAAACTCCATACTGCTAATCATCATTGAGGCTCTTTAAATATAAAGAGCATTGCTATATATGAGTAATTACCGTGACATAAATAAAAGTACTCCGTTAATCACCGATGATTCACATGCTTCAAAAGGTCAATATAAAGATAGTCGCCATTGATTTATATTCATTAAATAAAAAGTACACTCTAAATTATAGCGATTACAAACCGAATAGAAAGTATAGTGGTGTTCACCGATAATTAACAAGGTACATAATTTGTTAAATAAAAAAATTGCAATACAGCCAAAACTTTAAGGCGCGCCAACTTAAATACACAACGGGCGAGCTGATAACACACCAGCGTTATAGCTGGTGAGTTGATATTACAAGAACATTGTAATGTCAGCTCGCCAGTGTGGTTCCTTTGTTGATACAGCCTGATGACAGTGTTTGAAGTTTTCTTGTAGGATCTCGGTTCATAATAGATATTTTACCAAAAATCTTGTAATTTGTAGAATCTTCATTTTTGATTCCAGAATTCCCAAATTTCGTTGAGAATGATTGATTTTGTCTTCAAAGTTGGAAGTCCCTGATATGGCATTCAATCGGTTTTCATTAAAAATATTTGTAGACTTCTCTTCTTTATTATATTAGGATAACAGCTCAGAAAACAATATCACAGATTTGATATATTTATTTGTGATATTAATATGGTTTAATAAAACAGGTTCGGTATTAAACTTTTTACAAATTCACAAATTCGTCACTCAATTTTATAAAGAAAATAGCGAAGTATGTCAAGCTCCGAATATTAATAAATTGGATGAAAGATATTTACATGATTATGTACAAGCCATCTCTGTAATTATGAGGAATACTCCCTTAAATGTATGCTCGCTCATCTCTGAATCATATGCAAGTACCATAAATAAAAGTTAATTTTGAAATCCAGTTTCCTTTTTTCCATAGACACGAAATCAATACCATTGCTTTCTCCCGAATTTCTAGATATGAAACGGATTATTTTTGCAAATATTAAGGAAAAAAAACAACAAATTTCTGTAACTGAAAATAAATATAATTTTCTTCCTCGGGCATAAAGTGAATATTACTTGCCTTCTTTCAGCATACAGTAACATATTTCGTAATTTTTGAAAATAGGAAGAAATTGAGCTTTATCATTCTTTGTACTTAATAAAATATGCCAAATTAGTAATTTTTAACAGGTCAGATGAATGTTTTTAACAAAATTGTCAATTGAATAGGTAACATTCATATTTATATCAACGCATGTTCCTGAATTTAAAATGAAAACATAAAAATAGTACGAATAATCCCAGTTTCCAAAAGGAAGGAACTGAAAAATGTATGCTTTTTCCAAACTTTCTTGATATCAAAATAGACTATTCGTGCATAGGTGAAGAAACTGAAAGTTTTAGAAATTTAGCATTTAGATTGAAGCGAAGCACGTTGCAAATATTTCTGATATGGAATTCCATTGAAATCTCTGAATATTCTCAAAGGAAAAGTCTGCAAATATTATGCCCTATCAAGTTCAAGGAAATCTCTGTTCTAACTGAAGTATCATTTCGAAACCGAATTAATTTTTATTGATCGATTTTTGGGGAAATAAAACTTCCTTAATGTAATCCGACTCAGGAACTTTTACTATTGACATTCTTATGCATTATATATTTTATTATCGGGTTGTTTTGCCTTTTTAATTAACAAATTCAAATTCATTTTTAGAATAGTAGTTGAGAGGAAGATAGTTCTTTGTTTTCTAGTAATAGTAACAAATTGTGCAAAATGAATTTGCATTAAATTTTTATAACAATAAGAACCCTTAAAATGATCTACAGAATTTTTAAAGTATTAGATGATATTAAAGAAAATGTTTTCTTCGGAAAATAGCTGATATCTTATTGAAATATTACACAGTAGTTGGTGCTCAAAGGCTTTTCAAAGAAAAATGAAATTTTTATCCATATTATCATGATAAACACCTACCATAGATTTGGAATTTTAAAATGTTGGAGCATTTATATGCTTTTAATAAAAGAACGGTAATTCTATAGAGTACAGTAGGTAGCACACAGAGTTTTGCACATAATAATTAAAAATAAAATGATAAGCAATATATATATATATATATATATATATATATATATATATATATATATATATATGTATATATATATTACCATTGTTTTTTAATTTTCGATATAATTGCAAATTATATTGAGAGATTGCAGCTTTATAAACGGTCTCATTGAATGATGCCGGGCCGTGTGGGATCCTTTTCAAATCACTAATCAGCGATGAACGACTTGATGTGCTAAAAGTATGAAAATCTGAAGTGGCCAAGTGCGGACTGTTTGGTGAGTGCTTCATTAATGCAGAATCAGTTTTACACAAATCGTTGCAGAAATTGCAATGTTTTGGGACATCCACCATTCCGACGGGATTTGACACCCTCATATTTTCATCTGTTTGAACCTATGAAGAGGTTCCTAGACAATCAGAAGTTTGATTTTGATGATGCCATCATAAATCTAACAGAATTTTATGGAAAGAGGATTTTCAAACTGATCAAACACTAAAACAAATATCTCAACTTGAATGATACTAACGAGAAAAATTAATAAAGTGTTAATACTTTCATTTCCGTTTCATATAATCATTCACGGCATTTTTTTTATTATTGTTTTTTAAAATTATGTGTATTATTTAATTCTTCGCAGTAATATATTTCGCACAAGATATATTTTCTAACTAAATCGATCACGCTCTACATTTCTGTCCGTCTCTTTTTTACTCTATCTCATTCTGTTTTGAAAATAGGAATGCTATATCCGTAGTTTTCCACCAGATGGCGCCACATGCGATTTCATTCGGTATCGGATGGCTACTTTACTATACTACATCACTTTATGAATATCGCAGTAACCGGTTCGAAGTTAAGAGGGTGACAAAGGACTTTAGTGGGCATACTGTATAATAAACAGAGTATATATAAAGCGTTTTAAAATAATGTGGTTTTTCCTGTCTGCCGCAGTGTGATTCTTAAAAGCTTTTGATGATGGTATCATAAACATTATATAATTCATAAAATATTTAATTGCCTAATACAATTAAACTCACGCGTCCTCCATAGCATTAATATTTATTAGTAAAAATTATGGTTGGGTGTTTTTTTATATTTTTTAATATAGGCAATCAAACTAAAGAGAAACCCCGAAATACTAATATGAACGAAATGAGAAAAATAATACAATGTTAATTTTCAATTTTGCTTGCATTATTGTCAGAATCAACAGGAGAGCTATATATGGGACTGATTTTGCAATTTTTAGTCGTGATCAGAGGGACAGGATAATACATAAAACGACATCCTTCTGTTAAATTTCAAATCAGAACAACGGGAGAACGCGTAATAATGGGGATTGATATAACTTGCACCAGTTCCACAACCACTGTGAATCTACAGGGGGAAAAAGAGTTGAATGGAATTAGAATTATGAGAAATGCCATGATATTGAAATCGGGAAACTAGAATTCTACCAACAAACTGAATCATAGTCACACGTACAAAAAAATTTGGATTGCCTTCATTGGGAATTTTCTCTTGCGGCTGCGGCTTAGATTCTATGGTTTGTAACCATTAAAACAACCAACAACCATTATAACCAAATAGAAACAATCCCATACATATGGATGTTTAGGTTTTGTTTGTATGCTCAGATATCGCCCTTATCCGCTGACGAGAGTTCAAAAGTTCAAATGAATAAATCAAGTAATGCATATGGAGAATTTCCATACAATTGAGTTTGATTTGTAATTAAAATAGATATTAATACATGTTAATGTATAAAATCTCTTATTAAATGTATTATATCTTTTAAAACTATTATATCTTCTATATCACACAATAACACGATGAAGATTTCTATTTATCAATCATTAAGAACAACAAAGGCTTCGTCTGGCACACTCCTCATGAATGTTTTTAATCATATTGACTCGTAACATATATTTATTCATTACTTTAACCCTGCCCTTATTTTATCGCTCATAAAATTTATCTCAAAGCAGATTTTCATTCTACTATTTTGTTATAAGCAGTTCTTTTCCCCTTTTCACTTTCCAGTATAAATAAAAAAAGAGTTTCATTAAAAAGTATCACCTACTCTCTCGTAATGTGGAAATTTCTTCGGCTTTATAAGAATCAAAATTTAATCAGAAGAGCAGGCTGGGAAAAAGAGTTTATATATACTCCCTGCGAAAGAAATATTCCAAAACGTTCCAAAGAATTCTAAGTAAAAACAGCTTAGAGATAATTGAAGCGGAAATCCTTCACAATGAAATCAACCCGTGTAGAAAATTCTTCTTTCTTCTCGGTTATAATACCACAACATCTAGGATTATTTATATCTTTTTTCCTTTCAGTAATAGAATTCTCCCATTTCACAGACTTCGTCACATGCAATTTGAAAACGAAAGCAGTTTCTTCCTTTTTATGTGAATATTTTTTCAGTAAAAGTTTTCCATAGTTCAAGTTATTAACGCTTAAAGCTGATTATTGTTTGAGGATTATATTTGTAATAGATATATGCCATCAAAAACATAACTTGTAAAAAAACCAAGTCTCGCAAGTCAGTTAGTTCTTCTATGGTAAAAAGTTGTGGGATCCATGTAATACCAAGTCGGTCAATTTATTCAGTCCCTACTTAAGGGTCCTTCTGTTTTAAGTTATTACGTAATTAGCTAACCTAACAACATGTTATAGTGACCATATTAATATTAAAAATATTTTATGGTTGCAAACGCAAATGCAAGGAATCATTTTTTATGATCTTTTACAACAATATTTATATTACTAATTCATTTAAACATATTTATTTAAGCATAGTTTAGTATATATATATATATTCTAATCAGAATCCAACAGTTAATTTGTAAGCCTTCAGTAATAGACATACATCTGCTAATAAATAGTTTAAATGAAATAAATAATTATATTTTATGTAAATTGAGTCAATAAATGCTGATGGATTGCGAATTTTATATTTTTTATATGGATCATCTGATCTGTGAATCATATTTAATAAAATATCTTTGAGAAACTCATATTTTAAATAAAATGTTGATGTTTTAAATATAATTAATCAACTAAATCGATCACTAAAGATGAACCAATGTATGGAAATTTCCATATCACTATTCTACAGAAACGGATGATTTTAGAATACTTCATCGGCCGTTTCAAAGAAGTCAATAATCTCCCAGAATTTATCAAGAGCGATTGACCTAGATAATGAAAATGTTGATTGTTCTAATATTGTAATTTCAAAATTTAATAAATCGGCCAGTTTTAAACGCAGAAGATAGAAATATTTATTTATTTATTTAAAGTTGGTGTGTCAGGAATATTTTGCAGAATATGATTCCCTAGGACCAAAGGACTGTCTAAAATTTTAACTTCATAATTTTTTGAAATGAATTTATAAGCTGAAAAAAATAGGATATTATTATTGACAGCGTTTGTATCCTTTTAAAAATAAAATTAAAAACAGAAATTTTTCAATGAATTAGTCAATTTTTTGTTGAATAATTCTTTGAGATATTATAAAGGATGAAAGTTATTCTGTAGGGCACATAAGACTCCAATGCCTATCGACTCTGTTTTCAGTTCTCATATTTTTTTTTTCTTAAAAAAATCATGCTTGGCTTCACTAAAATATGTCTTTATATTTATTACAGTTTCATGATTTTTACTTTACTTTAAAATTAAATTGCGCTAATAGAAAATTAGAGAGAGATGCATAATAAAATGAACGGAACGGCTTAAGGCGTACATAATAGTATAAGTGAATACTATGACTATCAAAATTGGAAACTTAAAAATATTTTGCTGAAATACCTATTATGAAAACAAGTTACATAAAATATTAATTGAGCATTTTAGTAAACATTAATACTGGCGAACCGGCTGGTCGTCAAAGGCGGCTAGTAGATCTTAATTCTGTGTATCGAATTTTATTTGTCTAGCTCTCCACATTTTATAACTACCGTGTTAACGCATATTCGAACAGTCAGACTTCGTCTGAACAGATTTTACTCAAAATATGATAGAAATCTGCAAGTGTCGTGCAAAGACCTTATATCAAACCTTTTTATCGTTATCTTTGTCAAAGATAATGATATATGGACATTTTATAAAAATATGTTTTTCGAATTCAGAGAGGTCTAAAACGTGGGGGGTGCGTCACAATCTCTGGTTTGAATTACTATACTTTCTATACCATGTGTACGAGAAAGGTAAAAAAGGAAGATAGGTAGATTTCTGCATATAAAGCGAGAATACCTTAAATATCAACCTAGTGCAATTTAATGCATTTTTTAAGCTTTTTCAGAGGCTTAATTATTGAAATTAATGGCCTATAAGAATAATGGATTTATTTTTCTCTCCATTGGAAATGTTGAAATGTCTACGGAAGAAGGCACTTAACCAATAATTTTTGTTTCTACTTTGTTTTCCGAGAAAAGGCACGCTTATATTTGGAGATATATTAAAATCTATACACTTTTATTAGCTTTTCTCGTTACATAGTAATATTATTCTGGCAAATTTTTCCTCATGTCTAGAAAATATTACTTGCTTTTATTTGATAAGGAAAATATAAATATCATTTTATGGGAATTATGTTTTTTTTCAATGAAATAAATGGTTTGAAATATGCCTTGGAAAGGGAATTTTTTTTTTCCCATCGCACCAATCTATTTATATTAATGCATGAATATTTAATATATTTTTTGTTTTTCAATTTTTGGGATATATATATATATATATATATATATATATATATATATATATATATATATATATATATATATATATATATATATATATATATATATATATATATTACTATTGGTTTTGTTTTAAACATTTATCCTGTTATTTTTATACAGTGCATTAAGTTTGTCTAATTAGTTTATATTTACTAACTAAATTGATACACATAGCATTTTTATCAATGTTCAAGATAACAAATAACAAAAACAGTAAAAAAGGTCTTTCTATATTGATATAACAATGCCTTGCATATGCATTGTTGTTAAAACGCTGGGACTATTTAATACGATCTTCTACAAAACTTTCCTTCACCAATTACTCAAGGCATGGAATGCATTTTCGGTATCGCTGTGGCCACGGTAACAGATTCTACTTTTTTTCAAAAGAGCAATCAATGCATCCAATTAATGACATGTTAATGAGATAATGTCGCGATATTCAACAATTTCTCTGAATTGAAGGCTCGTAGCAAAGCTCTTATTCTCAGTATTGCTAGAGACATACATCAGAATATTTGACAAGAATTGCATTATGGATCTGATGCATGCTAAAGCATATCGAGCGTTTTATATTCCCAAATAAATGCATTGTCCGTCAAAACTGAAATATTCTGTCATTCACAAAACTTAATTTATTGTTTCCTAATTGCATGTATTATCTTTGAAATAACTATTCAATGTTCTGTTTCATAGATATGTAGTTTGAAATGAAAAAGCAAAATGATTTGACCTGTTTTCGTTGAAAAACTTCTCTATGACGACTGCATTATAGTTATATAATCTTAGCTTTATGACTGTTAAAGACACGATTTCATCGAACAATCGTCATCTGTGAGGACAAGCACACTGAAACTGACGCTGACTATCAAATAGTTTCTCTTTGGCATTTTGTTGAAGTATAAGCTCTAGTATCTTTCTTGTCATCTGACCACAGGTGAAAAGTACAAGATTATTCAAAACAGGAATTTAATGTAACTGAACTTAATAATGTAGATGAAGCACTTCCATGTAATTGAAACCGTTGATTAAAATAAGATTCAATGATTAAAATAAAAATAAGCTTATTTTATGCAATTTTTTATTTAATTTATTTCTTCGCTTACTGTTTCATTTATAGGGTATAAAAATATGGATTCATCTAATTATTCATGAATCATTAAGGCGATTTTCCCATAGCTAATATATGATATATTGCACATGAAGTTTTTTTTAATCATATTCAATATTTATTCAGTACAATATTGTAACACTATCTTTACTTTATCGCACGAGATATGACGCCGGAAGTAAATTTTTGTCTTATCATTTTACTATAAACAGGTTCTTTACGTTTTTCACTTTTGTGAATAATAAAAGAAAAAGATTTTCATCAAAAGTATCACCTACTCTCTCGTAACATAGAATTTTTTATCTACTTTATGATAATCAAAATTTAATCAGAAGACCAAACCAGGAAAAACAGTTTATATACACTCTCTCCGGAAAAAGGATTCCAAAATGCTCCAAGGAATTCTAACAAAAATTTTTTAGAAATAATTGAAGCGGAAATCTTTCTGAATGAAATCATTCCATGTAGAAAATTCTTCTTTCTTCTTGGTTATAATACCGCAACATATAGGATTATTTATACCCTTTTTCCTTTCAATAACATAACTCTTCCATGTAACAGACTTCATCACATGCAACGTGAAAACGAAATAACTTTTTTCATTTATGATGGACTATTTTTTACAGCAAAAGTTTTCCGCGGTAAACATTATTAACACTTAAAGTTGATGATTTTTTTTTTTTTTGAGGATTAAATATGTTTCGCATATTTTTACAAAAACAAGACAGTAATACATTCAGATTGATGCGTATAAAATTAGAACACCTTAAATTTCTCCCCAATGTAGTAGAATATATTTTTGCGCTGGTTTCTGAATGTTAATTATTGAAATTAATGGTTTTTTAGGATTAATGGTTGATTTTTTCTCATCAGCGGAAATGTAAAAATGCTTTGCGAAAGAAGACACTTAAACAAGAATGCTGCCTTTCCTTGTACTTTGTTTTCCGAGAAAATGCACTTATATGTCTTGGGATATCTACTTATTTATAACAGCTATTTTCGTTACAAAATAATGATATTTTTGTATTTTTGTTAGGTATCTACCCCTGTTCAAGTAAATATTTCTTACATTTAGTTAATAAAGTAAGTAAAAATATTTTTTATTAAATTATTCCATTATTTTTCTTATGAAATACTTTTTCAAGCACAGATGGTTTAAGTAAATGGTACACTGGCGCAAAAGAATCCCTACACCAAGAAAGACATGTGTAAGATAAACAAAATTTGGTAGGCGTGTTTATACATCTGAAAATGATATCAATTCAAATTTTGCGCTTCGCGCATAAGTGTAGAGCTAGTAGCTCCACTCAGAATTTGCAAATCAGGTTTGCTTTAAATGCGTGCTGTAAAGTTCGTGAGTGTTATTTATCTTTGAAATTTGACGTATAGAGTTAGTGTTAGTTAAGAATGCCTTTACGAAGACTAACAAGCCATTATCAACAGTTCACCAAGTTCGAAAGAGGTCGTGTAATAGAACTACAAGAAGATGGATTTTCTTTTCGCGATATTGCAAAACGATTTAGCCGGAATGTATCCACTGTGCATGATTGTTGTTAGCAGAGGCCAAGGGATGGTACTGCCTCAAGAAGACCGGGTTCCGGGTGACCACATGGCTCTACTGAGAGGGAAGACCACCGTATTCGGCGTATAGCTGTGGGATGTGTACTGAGCCTGCAGCAGAAATTCGAGCTGCGGTTTGTACCACAGTGACACAACGAACTGTAAGAAATCGGTTACCTCAAGGACAGCTCCGAGCCAGGCGTCATATAGCATGCATTCCATTGAGTCCAAACCATTGGAACTCCATACTACAAAGTGACATTCGGTACCTGTATGACACAATGCATGCACGTTTGTAGGCTTGCATTCAAAATTCTGGACGTTACACCGACTGTTAATGTAACAGCATTTCACATTTTGAATGCATTTTCTTGAGCTTAAATTATACTGTGATCTTGAAAATTTAATCAATTAAAAATGTTAACTAGACAAATGCATTGTCCAAATTTCATTACTCTACTATAGTTTTTTCTTGGTGTTGAAATTTTTTTTGAGATTTTTTATAGTGTATGTCTTGAGAAGAAAAAAACTCCTTTTATACTGATATATTTATACCAATATATGAATCGCTCAATTATTGGGATTTTTTTTTATTTACTGAAGTTTATTGTTTTACTATTGCATTTTGTAAAAAAATGTATATTCTAATTTTCATCTTTTCATCCGATGCGAATTAATTTTATTTTTGCTATTTTATGCTGTGTCCAAAGTAACATCTTCTCGAGGACACGCAAATTCCTTGATGCGTTAACTTGCTCATGAGATGTTTAACAATTTCACTGAATTGAAAGCTCGTAGTAGAGTTCTTTTTTCCAATTTCGATAAAGACACACTTCAGAATATTAGCAACAATTACATTAAGGACTTGTTGCATGCAATTGCATATCAAATATCTGAAATTCAAAATTTGAATATATTGTTATTCAAAATTTTAATATAGACTCATTTCAAAAATCCGAATGTATGTTCTCCTTAAAACATGTACTATATTTCAAATAAATAAATTATTTTGACGTCTTTAGTTGAACAATTATTAAATCACTGAATACTCTTCATGATATGCGATTTGAGATAATTTTAAAACACAGATAAATCAATTACATCATTAATTAAAAGCAATTTTGAAAATCGAATATTGGTTTTTATTTTAGTGCATTAATAATAATTTGCATAACAATGGAATAAAAAAAATAATGTCTAAGTTAAAATAATTGAATGTTTTATCATTTTGCATTTTAAATTAGTTTCAAAAACACATTATTTTGCCCAATATTTCGATAATAGGATTACATTAATTAGAAAGAATAAAGAAATAATTACATATAATCAGAATAAATAAATTACCATATTACCCAAATATTTTCAACACGCAATATTAATTTTTTTTTCAATTTCTATACTGTAGTTAACATATTTTGATTTAAAAAATTGAAATCTACAGAAATCTTAGTTTTCTTTCCTGCGTTTCCAAAACTTCCATTCTAATTTTCTATTTTTATTCAATTAAGAAAGGAATATTTTAAAATTACCTTTAAGTGTTCCTTTAATTTCTCCTCTTCTTTCTTAAGCATTATTTCGCATATAAATATGAATGACAACTGGTCTTCATTAGTCTTCAGTATAGGGAGCATTTATGGGATTTAATATTTTCTATTGATTATTTGAAATTTCACCGCTGAAATAAAGTTTTGGGATAAAAAAAAAACTATCACAGCTATTCCACTGAAATGTAAAAAGCATGATCACCGTGATATAATATTGCCGTAACAGCAAGTTTCATATCTTTATATATATATCATCTAATTACTCCTATTACAATAGCCCCATGCAAGCAAAATCCTTTTTTTTCACAATTTAAAAACCATTATTGAGGAAATAATGCTTTTAATTTTCATTAAATAATTATTAGTCTTAGCTTAAGTTAAATATGATTTATACCTGTTATAGTGTCAGAAAGGGTAATTGGGAAAGATTATCGCAATTCCCTCCGGTGAAGCCTTAATGAAGTAAGAATATATAACTTTACCTGTTTAAGACACTTTCCCGCTTTTTTTTTTGTATTATTTTCTAACATTTGTTAAATTTAATTGGACTCACAAAAAATGACGTTAAATAATTTCAAAGTGCTATTATTCCTTTCTTTCACGGATATCTGCAAGTTACGTTGCATGTACTCTATTTCTTGAATTTGTAAAACATTACGATTATGAGTAGGTTTCCATTTTCATTTTTTGGAATTTATTAGACTAACATGCAAGTTTATATTGCTACGTTTTGCTTTCAGTTCGTATTATTCACATATAAGGATTGCCTTTTACTATGGAAGCTATTAAAAACATTATATTTGAATTTTTTTGCTTTTATAATAGTTGTCACAATGGAATCTAATTAGTTTCTCATTTTACCTTTAGAGATATTCCGAGGTGCTACACTCTTAAGTAGATACTAGTTTCTGTCTATGAATATACACAACTTTTAGAACAATTACATTTGCTGGCAATAAATTAATTGTGCAACTAATACATTTTCAACCTTTAACCTGTGTGAACTTTTGCAATTGGTGACATTATTCTCTAATACATTAGTATAAAATGCACTGTCATATATTCTTATCAAATCAATAAGTATAGAAGAGTACTGAATACTTTTTTGGTCAGTCAGTCAATCAATTTTTATAAGGAAGCATTTTAGCAGTCACCTTAGGATTGAGCCGAATTCACTTGGAAGAAATTGAATAAATTAACATAATTCATTATGCAGAAATTATCAAATTTGAAACCGCACAGACAGCAAAAGTGCTGTGTTTCTCTAAATGCTTCTTTTAACATTGATTTGAAAACATCCCAAAAAGTCAATTTATCTTCATTTTTTTCGAACCATTGTTCCGCTGTGCCATCCAGGAAGAAGAACACATTTGCGAGACAAGTCATGTCATCCCATTTGTTGAAATTTGACATTCTGTCATATTCTTTAAGCCATTACCATTCCTCTGACTGTTAAAAATTTATTACGTAGAAGTCTTTAACATCAATTACAGCCTCGTGGTTTCATCCTATGCAGTTCACAAATGCTTTTTCGGCAGTTCTGTGCTGCCATTATTGATTTAATGGTTCGATTAATTGCGATTAATTTCGATTAACACACTTTTTTAGCTGGCTTCGTAGAGTTTTTATTAAGTTAAGATCTGAGCTTTATCCAGGCCTATCCAGTTGTGCAATATGATTGTCTTGAAATTTGATTTTGCATATAGTGGCAACATGACATGAAGCTGAAAGGCTCATGCAGAGGCAATAAGTTTCTACAATACAATAAGTTTCTACAGTACAATTTCAGATTACAATGCTAATTGTGTATTTAACTGCAGGTGTAATTCTGCTGGGAAAAAAATCTTCTATTCTTCTTTTTACATGTTTTATATCATAACTGCCAAATATTGATATTTTGTTCTAATCACTCCAATTCACTCTGTACCAATCGCCTGTTGTATAATTAGCTTGAAGATTTGCCCAATTTAATATTTTTTACCTTTGTTCCGGACTTAGAAGAGACATTTTTTGAAGTGGCATTTATATTTATTCCTTACATTGAAGTGGCATTTCCATTTATTCATACAAATCATGAAGAATTACATTGGAATTATAACAGTGATTTTTATTATATTAAACCATCATTAGCGGTTAAGAGGTCATAGAATTCGTTCACAC